>NW_024070197.1:44249893-44732224 GCF_014754425.2 Oryx dammah
ACTGAGAAAGTGAACCTTAAAAATTTTGATATAGGAGACCTGAACTAAGTGATTGACTTATTCCTCCTAATTGACATTAGAGAACATTGCACCCATAGCTGCAGAACTACAAAATACATATTCCCTTTAAAGTGTGCTTGGATTTTTAACCCATATTGCACTATAAAGCAAATATCAATAAATTTCAAAGGATTATATTATCTACAGTATGTTCTTTGATCACAGTGAAATTAAACTAGAGATTAATTTTTTAATTTTTAGAAAATCCTCATATGTTTGGCTATTAAGCAGCACACATAAAAAACACATGTATCAGAGATAATGCATGGACAAGTATTCTCTATGTTCTGACTGATCCACCAACTGCCTGTTCCCCAGTCTTCCTCTCCTCAAGCTTCCCTATTCCCTGAAAGAGAACAATATTGAAATTATGCCAACTAATAACTGCCCGTGAACCGTGAACTTCCAGATGTTCAAGCTGGTTTTAGAAAGGGCAGAGAAACCAGAGATCAAATTGCCAACATCCGTTGGATTATCAAAAAAGCAAGAGAGTTCCAGAAAAACATCTATTTCTGCTTTATTGACTATGCCAAAGCCTTTGACTGTGTGGATCACCAAAAACTGTGGAAAATTCTTAAACAGATGGGAATACAAGACCACCTGCCTCTTGAGAAACCTATATGCAGGTCAGGAAGCACCAGTTAGAACTGGACATGGAATAACAGACTGGTTCCAGATAGGAAAAGGAGTACGTTAAGGCTGTATATTGTCACCCTGCTTATTTAACTTATATGCAGAGTACATCATGAGAAACGCTGGACTGGAAGAAGCACAAGCTGGAATCAGGATTGCCAGGAGAAATATAAAAAACCTCAGATACGCAGATGACACCACCCTTATGGCAGAAAGTAAAGAGGAACTAAAGAGCCTCTTGATGAAAGTGAAAGAGGAAAGTGAAAAAGTTGGCTTAAAACTCAACATTCAGAAAGCTAAAATCATGGCATCTGGTCTCATCACTTCATGGAAAATAGATGGGGAAACAGTGGAAGCAGTGTCAGACTTTATTTTGGGGGCTCCAAAATCACTGCAGATGGTGACTGCAGTCATGAAATTAAAAGACACTTGCTTCTTGGAAGAGAAGTTATGACCAACCTAGACAGCATATTAAAAAGCAGAAACATTACTTTGCCAACAAAGGTCCATCTAGTCAAAGCTATGGTTTTTCCAGTAGTCATGTATGGCTGTGAGAGTTGGACTATAAAGAAAGTTGAACGCTAAAGAATTGATGCTTTTGAACTGTGGTGTTGGAGAAGACTCTTGACAGTCCCTTGGATGGCAAGAAGATCAAACCAGTCCATCCTAAAGGAAATCAGTCCCGAATATTCATTGAAAGGACTGATGCTGAAGCTGAAACTCCAATACTTTGGCCACCTGATGGGAAGAACTAACTCATGGAAAAGACCCTGAAGCTGGGAAAGACTGAAGGCGGGAGGAGAAGAGGATGACAGAGGAAGAGATGGTTGGATGGCATCACCAACTCAATGGACATGAGTTTGACTAAAGTCTGGGAGTTGGTGATGGACAAGGGAGGCCTGGTGTGCTACAGTCCACGGGGTCACAAAGGGTCAGACCCAACTGAGTGACTGAACTGAACTGAACTGAATAACCATACAATGACCTCTAAGTGTTCAGGGGAAAGAATTGCACACTCTCACTTTAAATCAAAATTCCGCTTAGTGAGGAAGGCATGTTGAAAGCAAAGATAAGCCCAATGCTAGGCCTCTTAGACCAAGTAGTTAAACAATTTGTGAATGCAAAGGAAAAGTTCTTGAAGGAAATTGAAAGTGCTACTCCAGTGAACACATAAAAGTGATAAGAAAGTGAAACAGACTTATCATTGATATGAAGAAAGTTTTAGGGATCTAGATAGAAGATCAAACCAGCCACAACATTCTTTTAAGCCAAAGCTTAACCCAGTGCAAGGCCCTAACCCTTTTCAAGTCTGTGAAGGCTAAGAGAGGTGAGGAAGCTGCAGAAGAGAAGTTTGAAATTATCAGAGGTTTGTTCATGAGGTTTAAGGAAAGAAGCTAACTCCATAAGGATTGCCAGTCCAGGTTCGATGCATGATTACAGGATGCTCGGGGTTGGTCCACTGGGATGACTCAAAGGGATGGTTTGAGGAGGGAGGTGGGAGGAGGGTTCAGGATGGGGAACACGTGTACACCTGTGATGGATTCATATTGATGTATGGCAAAACCAGTACAATATTTTAAGGTAATTAGCCTCCAATTAAAATAAATAAATTTATATTAAAAAAAATTTTTAAGCACATGGTAAAGCAGCAAATGCTGATGTAGAAGCTGCAACAAGTTATCCAGACCTAGCTAAGATCATTAATGAAAGTGGTTACACTAAACAGGTTTTTGACATGGATGAAACAGTCTTGTTAGAAGAAGGTGACATCTAGGACTTTCATAGCTAGAGAGGAGAAGTCAGTGTCTGGCTTCAAAGCTTCAAAGAACAGGCTGACTTTCTTGTTAGGGGTTAATGCAGTGGGTGACTTTAAGTCAAAATCGATGATCATTTAACATTCCTAAAGTCCTTGGGACCTTAAGAATTATACTAAATTTACTCTGCCTGTGTTATGTAATTGGAAATGGGAAGTATTGGGCACCCACAAAACATACATATACATAAGTCACAAATCACTGATATCAGAAATAAAAGGATAACAAGAAGTTATTTTCATAATTTAAAATGAATTTAATATAACATGCAAAAAAAGTTGAATAGGCACCTTACAAAAGAGGAAATTCAAATGGTCAACAAGCATATAAAAACTATCAACCTACCTAGTCTTTAGAGAAATGCAAATTAAAAACACATCGTATACACCAGAATGCCCCAAATTCTTAAAAATGCTAAATATTGATGAAATGTGGAACAATGGATATTATCCTACATTGGGATTGGTTTGTATATGGATACAATCACTTTAGAAAATTGATGATCTCTACTAAAGTAGAATATGCATTTAATTTAGGATTTAGAAATTCCTCTGTTGGATATATGGGGCTTTCCAGGAGGCGCTAGTGGTAAAAACTGGCCTGCCAGTGGAAAAAACATAATGAGACTCAGGTTTGATCCCTGGGTCAGGAAGATCCTCCAGAGAAGGGCATGGCAACCCTCTCCAGTATTCTTGCCTGGAGAATCCATTGGAGAGAGGAGCCTGGCGGGCGACAGTCCATAGCATCACAGAGTCAGACATGACTGGAACTACTTAGCATAGCACACAACACAAAGTTGTATATACACCTAACAGAGACATATACTGGTAAGCAACATGTATAGGAATATCCATAAGAGCATCCTTAGTAGCTAGAAATTGGAAACAACCTTAATGTCCACCAAGAGGAGAATGTAAAAATAAACTGTAGTATATTCATAAATGAGATATTTTACATCAATGAAAAGTGAATGAACTATTGCTATATTTAAAAGCATGGATGTCAACTATGGAGGGAATACAATTTTGAATAAAAAAAATCCAGACACACACACACAATACTTATTATGTGGTTCCTTTATACATATTGAAAATAGGTTAAATAAGTCTATGATGAAAGTGAAAGAGGAAAGTGTAAAAGCTGGCTTAAAACTCAATATTCAGAAAACTAAAATCATGGCATCTGGCCCCATCAGTTCATGACAAATAGATGGGGAAACAGTGGAAACAGTGACAGATTTTATTTTCTTGGGCTTGAAAATCACTGCAGATGGTGACTGCAGCCATGAAATTAAAAGACACTTGCTCCTTGGAAGAAAAGCTATGACAAACCTAGACAGCATATTAAAAAGCAGAGACATTACTTTGACAACAAAGGTCTGTCTAGTCAAAGCTTTGGTTTTTCCAGTAGTCAGGTATGGATGTGAGAGTTGGACCGTAAAAAAAGCTGAGTGCCGAAGAATTGATACTTTTGAACTGTGGTGCTGGAGAAGACTCTTGAGAGTGCCTTGGACTGCAAGGAAATCAAACCAGTCAATTCTAAAGGAAATCAGTTCTGAATATTCATTGGAAGGACTAATGGTGAAGCTGAAACTCCAATACTTTGGCCACATGATGCGAAGAGCTAACTCATTGGAAAAGACCCTGATGCTGGGAAAGATTGAAGGCAGGAGGAGAAGGGGATGACAGAGGATGAGATGGCTGGATGGCATCACTGACTCAATGGACATGAGTTTGAGCAAGATCCAGGACTTGGTGATGGACAGGGAAGCCTGGTGTGCAGCCTCCATGGGGTCACAAAAAGTTGGACATGACTGAGCGACTGAACTGAACTGCTGTTGTAAGAAGTCAAGAAAAAGGTTTCTTAGGAAGAGCTGAGTTTTGACTTGGAGGAGTATGCAGGGGAGTCTTAGTGCTTTGATGGTGATTCATTTATTGATCTGAATAGTGGTCATACAGGTGTGCTCACCTTGAGAAAATTTGTTGAGCTGTTTATGTATGAACTATGTACTCTTTTCTCAGATATATTTCAATAAAAGTTTATTTAAAATAAAAAAATGTTGAGTATAGATGAAGATTGACCATTTAAGTCCCCATGGTTTCAGATTTCCAAAGGGCTTGATGGATAAATGGCATTCCTTCCTCTTGGGGAGCCCTGAGAAACAATTGCTGTCTGAAGATCAGACCAAGGAGCATAAGACTTAGAGGCTGCCTTCCACCATCAGGACCATCTAAGTCTCAACCCCCAAAATATTTCTTTGTTCGTGTCAGTGTTTTGACCCGTGTGATATAGGTTGCAGTTAAAAAGAATAATGATAAATTAAAACAACTTTGCCCACTGAAATGAGAGGAAGCCAAGTCAAGGATGAAACTGTTCCTGTTTTCTTTCCGGTCACTGAGAAACCTAACTGTGAACATTAGGAGATGGTGCTGAGGGCGATAGATTATGCATTTGCACTTGGAGTAGTTATGGGGGATGAATCAACCATAATTGACATTGAATAAACTAACCATTAACAAAAGAAAATTTTCCATTTGAGGGAATTCTGGGAAAAGACAATTCATTAGCTTTTGCTACTCAACCCTGGTGGGATCATTGCAATATTTACCCCAGTGCTTGAACCTTTTCTGTGGTTTGTGGGAACTACTGCATAGTCTACCAGTTATTTCCCTTTTGGCCTTAAGTCAGCTGGAGTTAGTTTCTGATGCTTGCAGCTCAAGAACCCTCGTTGATGCACCATGTCACCAACTTGAACATCATGAAGATGCCTGGATTTTGCACAGTGAGTACTTACCTGGCAAGCACACTTGGAGAAAAAGGGAGTGAGAGCTGAACCTCCCATGGCTTCCTCAAACCCTGTGATTCCCTTTAGTTGACAAGGAGTGTTTCCACTGTTGAGTTAATGTCATTCTTCCTTTACCTTTGTATACATCCCGTGCTGTGCTGTTTTTTTTCTGCACAGAGATAACACCCCAAAATGGGGAGCTCTGGGGGGAAAGAAACTTTCATTGCAGTGAGTTAGTGAAGGAGTCATCAAGTCTTCAGGGAGCTCTGAGACATTCCAGCAAAAATGACTAACTTGTAGGTTTGCTCAGATGCAGCGTGGGATTTGGGAACTCGAGTTTTCATCAGAAGAGAGTGCCAGGTGGGAGAAATATACCCTTATCACAGCAGTTACAAGGATATAACTAACTATAACTAGCAATAATAGCACCAACGAAGGTTGGCAGTGGTTGAGCACTTATTATATGCCAGGCACATGTGTGTGTTAGTCACTCAGTTGTGTCCGATTCTTTGTGACCCCATGTATTGTGGCCTGCCAGGCTCCTCTGCCCATGGAATTCTCCAGGCAAGAATACTGGAGTGGGTTGCCATGCCCTTCTCCAGGGGATCTTCCCAACCCAAGGATCGAACCCTGCATTGCAGGCAGATTCTTTACCGTCTGAAGCACCATGGTCTAGCACAATGCTACGGATTTTATAGGCATTATCTCATTGAATCCTCCCAATATCATACCAAGATAGACTAGAATATCAACTTCATGAGAGCAGGGAGTTTTGTCTCTTTTGCTCCTTGTGTCTCAAGGCACATAAAAGTGCCTGGTTTGTTAGTAGATAGTTCATGTTCAATAATAAGTTGGTCAAATGAACGTGTTGACTCTCTCTTCTCACTGTCTCCACTGTATAGATAATATGGGGATTAAGCAATTTATTACAGTAAAGCTTCTGTCTACAATGTGGGAGACCCGAGTTGGATCCCTGGGTTGGGAAGATCCCCTAGAGAAGGAAATGGCAATCCATTACTATTGCCTGGAAAATCCCATGGACAGAGGAGCCTGGTAGGCTACAGTCCATGGGGTTGCAAGAGTCAGACACGATTGAGAGTCTTCACTTCACTTCACTTCAAGAAGTGATAAAGCAAGGATATTTTTCAGGTCATAAGACTTGGAGGAGCACAACTCTATTTTGAAATTTTAGGAAAAATACAAATGATCAGAGAATGGAAAAGATCTTGGTGGAGCTTTGCATACAAAGGTCTTTGCTGATCCAAATCTTCTGGCTTTAGAGCTGGTCCCATGCCTTAAAGCCAAGTAGTGATGCCCTCAGGATGTCATGGAGACAAGGAAGGGAAACAAGTGTATTGCTTAAAACTTGCTCACACAGGATGGAATGAATGACTGAAGGGAACTTTGCTGATTTAATTGATGATTCCCTTAGGTAGTCATTGGAGAAGGAAATGGCAACCCACTCCACTACTCTTGCCTGGGAAATCCCATGGATGGAGGAGCCTGGTAGGCTAGAGTCCATGGAGTCGTAAAGTTGGACATGACTGAGTGACTTCAGCTCAGTTCAGTTAGGTAGTTATAGAACATGTTTACTGTTCACTTTTCAGAATCACAAGATTCAGATTAATTATAAAGTGGAGACTCATGAGGTTAACTAAACCCTAAATTGTATTGAGGAGAGAAGAAGTGCAGACATCAGTGGTCACTGGTTCCTCAATAGCCATTTCCTTTGAAGGTCTAGTCCATTGTGACTGAACCATCTGAATCAGTGGCAATTTTATTGTACCAGGAAACCTTCCCCTACATTAGAATAAAGAAGTTATTTGATCTCTTTTACAAGAACAACCAAAAGAGATGTTAACAAATCTTATGAAAACATTGTTTATAATGCTGTGTCCAATGTGATCTGGTAACCAAGATTTCATGAACTGAAATGTTAAAAGGAAAAATAAAATCTATAATGCATTAATAGATTTATTCAAAGAATACACCTCTGAGAATGTTTTAGCGAATTAGTGAATTCAGGTAAATGTCAAACCCTGCTTTTAGAAACCACTGATGTTGGTTGATATTAATGCTTGTTTCTGTCTTTTTCTCTGTATTATTCTGATTTCCCTCGGATGCAAGTGATAGAAACTTGATTTTAACAGTGTAGACAAAAATGGCAATTCAGTTGTTCACTTAACTGAAAAATTCAGGGATAGGTGGCTTCAGGTAAAGATATATTCCAGGGTTCTAATAATGTCATGAGGATGTATTCTCTTGCCCTCATCTCTTAGTTCCACTTTCCTATGTGCTTCATTTTCAGGCAAGCCCTCTCAAACCCATGGTCTTCAACAGCTCCAAGCAGCTCCTCTGTCCATGGAATTCACTAGACAAGAATACTGGAGTGGGTAGCTGTTCCCTTCTCCAGGGGATCTTCCCAACCCAGGGATCTAACCCAGGTCTTCCACATTGCAGGTGGATTCTTTTACTGTCTGAGCCACCAGGGAAGCTCTACATCATCTCTAGAGCTCCCAATTTCATCAAAGTCCAGGAACTTAGTATCATTGATCTGCTTTGAGTAACATGCCCATCCCTAAACCAAAAACATGATTAGACAGAAAAATAAAACTAACTGCTCTAAAAATTTAACTTTCTAAAAAGTGTATCTGACAGCATAGACATTGTAGAAGTTTTCAAAAAAAATTTGGGTGGTTGCTTTTCTTTTCTTTTTTTTTAATTTTTATTTTTACTTTATTTTGCTTTACAATACTGTATTGGTTTTGCCATACATTGACATGAATCAGCCACGAGTGTACATGAGTTCTCAATCCTGAACCCCCCTCCCACCTCCCACCCCATATCATCTCTCTGGATCATCCCCGTGCACCAGCCCCAAGCATCTTGTATCTTGTATCAAACATAGACTGGCGATTCATTTCTCACATGATAGTATACATGTTTCAATGCCATTCTCCCAAATCATCCCACCCTCTCCCTCTCCCACAGAGTCCAAAAGTCCGTTCTAAACATCCGTGTCTCTTTTGCTGTCTCACATACAGGGTTATCATTACCATCTTTCTAAATTCCATATATATGTGTTAGTATACTGTATTGGTGTTTTCCTTTCTGGCTTACTTCACTTTGTATAATAGGCTCCAGTTTCATCCACCTCATTAGAACTGATTCAAATGTATTCTTTTTAATGGCTGAGTAATACTCCATTGTGTATATGTACCACAGCTTTCTTATCCATTCATCTGCTGATGGACATCTAGGTTGTTTCCATGTCCTGGCTATTATAAACAGTGCTGCAATGAACATTGGGGTATATGTGTCTCTTTCAATTCTGGTTTCCTTGGTGTGTATGCCCAGCAGTGGGATTGCTGGGTCATAAGGCAGTTCTGTTTGCAATTTTTTAAGGACTCTCCACACTGTTCTCCATAGTGGCTGCACTAGTTTGCATTCCCACCAACAGTGTAAGAGGGTTCCCTTTTCTCCACACCCTCTCCAGCATTTATTGCTTGTAGACTTTTGGATTGCTGCCATTCTGACTGGCGTGAAATGGTACCTCATTGTGGTTTTGATTTGCATTTCTCTGATAATGAGTGATGTTGAGCGTCTTTTCATGTGCTTGTTAGCCATCCGTATGTCTTCTTTGGAGAAATGTCTATTTAGTTCTTTGGCCCATTTTTTTATTGGGTCGTTTATTTTTCTGGAATTGAGCTGCAGGAGTTGCTTGTATATTTTTGAGATTAGTTGTTTGTCAGTTGCTTCATTTGCTATTATTTTCTCCCATTCAGAAGGCTGTCTTTTCACCTTGCTTATAGTTTCCTTTGTTGTGTAGAAGTTTTTAATTTTAATTAGATCCCATTTGTTTATTTTTGCTTTTATTTCCAGTATTCTGGGAGGTGGATCATAGAGGATCCTGCTGTGATTTATGTCGGAGAGTGTTTTGCCTATGTTCTCCTCTAAGATTTTTATAGTTTCTGGTCTTATGTTTAGATCTTTAATCCATTTTGAGTTTATTTTTGTGTGTGGTGTTAGAAAGTGATCTAGTTTCATTCTTTTACAAGTGGTTGACCAGTTTTCCCAGCACCACTTGTTGAAGAGATTGTCTTTAATCCATTGTATATTCTTGCTTCCTTTGTCAAAGATAAGGTGTCCATAGGTGTGTGGGTTTATCTCTGGGCTTTCTATTTTGTTCCATTGATCTATATTTCTGTCTTTGTGCCAGTACCATACTCTCTTGATGACTGTGGCTTTGTAGTAGAGCCTGAAGTCAGGCAGGTTGATTTCTCCAGTTCCATTCTTCTTTCTCAAGATTGCTTTGGCTATTTGAGGTTTTTTGTATTTCCATACAAATTGTGAAATTATTTGTTCTAGCTCTGTGAAAAATACCGCTGGTAGCTTGACAGGGATTGCATTGAATCTGTAGATTGCTTTGGGTAGTATACTCATTTTCACTATATTGATTCTTCTGATCCATGAACATGGTATATTTCTCCATCTATTAGCGTCCTCTTTGATTTCTTTCATCAGTGTTTTATAATTTTCTATATATAGGTCTTTAGTTTCTTTAAGTAGATATATTCCTAAGTATTTTATTCTTTTCGTTGCAAAGGTGAATGGAATTGTTTCCTTAATTTCTTTTTCTACTTTCTCATTATTAGTGTATAGGAATGCAAGGCATTTCTGTGTGTTGATTTTATATCCTGCAACTTTACTATATTCATTGATTAGCTCTCGTAATTTTCTGGTGGAGTCTTTAGGGTTTTCTATGTAGAGGATCATGTCATCTGCAAACAGTGAGAGTTTTACTTCTTCTTTTCCAATTTGGATTCCTTTTATTTCTTTTTCTGCTCTGATTGCTGTGGCCAAAACTTCCAGAACTATGTTGAATAGTAGCAGTGAAAGTGGGCACCCTTGACTTGTTCCTGACTTTAGGGGAAATGCTTTCAATGTTTCACCATTGAGGATAATGTTTGCTGTGGGTTTGTCATATATAGCTTTTATTATGTTGAAGTATGTTCCTTCTATTCCTGCTTTCTGGAGAGTTTTTATCATAAATGGATGTTGAATTTTGTCAAAGGCCTTCTCTGCATCTATTGAGATAATCATATGGCTTTTATTTTTCAATTTGTTAATGTGGTGAATTACATTGATTGATTTGCAGATATTGAAGAATCCTTGCATGCCTGGGATAAAGCCCACTTGGTCATGGTGTATGATCTTTTTAATGTGTTGTTGGCTTCTGATTGCTAGGATTTTGTTAAGGAGTTTTGCATCTATGTTCATCAGTGATATTGGCCTGTAGTTTTCTTTTTTTGTGTGTGGTATCTTTGTCAGGTTTTGGTATTAGGGTGATGGTGGCCTCATAGAATGAGTTTGGAAGTTTACCTTCTTCTGCAATTTTCTGGAAGAGTTTGAGTAGGATAGGTATTAGCTCTTCTCGAAATTTTTGGTAGAATTCAGCTGTGAAGCCGTCTGGACCTGGGCTTTTGTTTGCTGGAAGATTTCTGATTACAGTTTCAATTTCCATGCATGTGATGGGTCTGTTAAGATTTTCTATTTCTTCCTGGCTCAGTTTTGAAAAGTTGTACTTTTCTAAGAATGTGTCCATTTCTTCCACGTTGTCCATTTTATTGGCATATAATTGCTGATAGTAATCTCTTATGATCCTTTGTATTTCTGTGTTGTCTGTTGTGATCTCTCCATTTTCATTTCTAATTTTTTGATTTGATTTTTCTCCCTTTGTTTCTTGATGAGTCTGGCTAATGGTTTGTCAATTTTATTTATCCTTTCAAAGAACCAGCTTTTGGCTTTGTTGATTTTTGCTATGGTCTCTTTTGTTTCTTTGCATTTATTTCTGCCCTAATTTTTGAGATTTCTTTTCTTCTACTAACTCTGGGGTTCTCCATTTCTTCCTTTTCTAGTTGCTTTAGGTGTAGAGTTAGGTTATTTATTTGACTTTTTTCTTGTTTCTTGAGGTATGCCTGTATTCCTATGAACTTTCCTCTTAGCACTGCTTTTATAGTGTCTCACAGGTTTTGGGTTGTTGTGTTTTCATTTTCACTCATTTCTATGCATATTTTGATTTCTTTTTTGATTTCTTCTGTGATTTGTTGGTTATTCAGAAGCGTGTTGTTCAGCCTCCATTTGTTGGCATTTTTAATAGTTTTTCTCCTGTAATTGAGATCTAATCTTAATGCATTATGGTCAGAAAAGATGCTTGGAATGATTTCAATTTTTTTGGATTTATCAAGGTTAGATTTATGGCCCAGGATGTGATCTATCCTGGAGAAGGTTCTGTGAGCACTTGAGAAAAAGGTGAAATTCATTGTTTTGGGGTAAAATGTCCTATAGATATCAATTAGGTCTAACTGGTCTATTGTATCATTTAAAATTTGCATTTCTTTGTTAATTTTCTGTTTAATTGATCTGTCCATAGATGTGAGTGGGGTATTAAAGTCTCCCACTATTATTGTGTTATTGTTAATTTCCCCTTTCATACTTGTTAGCGTTTGTCTTACATATTGCGGTGCTCCTATGTTGAGTGCATATATATTTATAATTGTTATATCTTCTTCTTGGATTGACCCTTTAATCATTATGTAGTGGCCTTCTTTGTCTCTTTTCACAGCCTTTGTTTGAAAGTCTATTTTACTGGATATGAGTATTGCTACTCCTGCCTTCTTTTGGTCTCTATTTGCATGAAATATCTTTTTCCAGCCCTTTACTTTCAGTCTGTATGTGTCCCTTGTTTTGAGGTGGGTCTCTTGTAGGCAGCATATATAGGGGTCTTGTTTTTGTATCCATTTAGCCAGTCTTTGCCTTTTGGTTGGGGCATTCAACCCATTTACGTTTAAGGCAATTATTGATAAGTATGATCCCGTTGCTATTTACTTTATTGTTATGGGTTCGGGTTTATACACCCTTTTTGTGTTTCCTGTCTAGAGAATATCCTTTAGCATTTGTTGGAGAGCTGGTTTGGTGGTGCTGAATTCTCTCAGCTTTTGCTTGTCTGTATAGCTTTTGATTTTTCCTTCATATTTGAATGAGATCCTTGCTGGGTACAGTAATCTTGGCTGTAGGTTATTTTCTTTCATCACTTTAAGTATGTCTTGCCATTCCCTCCTGGCCTGAAGCGTTTCTATTGAAAGATCTGCAGTTATCCTTATGGGAATCCCCTTGTGTGTTATTTGTTGTTTTTCCCTTGCTGCTTTTAATGTTTGTTCTTTGTGTTTGATCTTTGTTAATTTGATTAATATGTGTCTTGGGGTGTGTCGCCTTGGGTTTATTCTGTTTGGGACTCTCTGGATTTCTTGGACTTGGGTGATTATTTCCTTCCCCATTTTAGGGAAGTTTTAACTATTATCTCCTCAAGTGTTTTCTCATGGTCTTTCTTTTTGTCTTCTTCTGGGACTCCTATAATTCAAATGTTGGAGCATTTCATTTTGTCCTGGAGGTCTCTGAGATTGTCCTCATTTCTTTTAATTTGTTTTTCTTTTTTCCTCGATGATTCATTTATTTCTACCATTCTATCTTCTATTTCACTAATCCTATCTTCTGCCTCTGATATTCTACTATTTGTTGCCTCCAGAGTGTTTCTGATCTCACTTATTGCACTATTCATTATATATTGACTCTTTTTTATTTCTTCTAGGTCCTTGTTAAACCTTTCTTGCATCTTCTCCAGGCTATTTCCTGTGATTCCATTTTGATTTCAAGATTTTGGATCATTTTCACTATCATTATTTGGAATTTTTTCTCAGGTAGATTCCCTATCTCTTCCTCTTTTGTTTGGTTTGGTGGGCATTTCTCCTGTTCCTTTACCTGCTGGGTATTCCTCTGTCTCTTCATCTTGGTTATATTACTGCGTTTGGGGTGGCCTTTCTGTATTCTGGGAATTTGTGGAGTTCTTTTTATTATGGAGTTTCCTCGCTGTGGGTGGGGTTGTATCAGTGGCTTGTCAAGGTTTCTTGGTTAGGGAAACGTATGTCAGAGTTCTGGTGGGTGGAGCTGGATTTCTTCTCTCTGGAGTGCAATGAAGTGTCCAGTAATGAGTTATGAGATGTCTATGGTTTTGGAGTAACTTTGAGCTGCCTGTATATTGAAGCTCAGGGGTGTGTTCCTGTGTTGCTGGAGAATTTGTGTGGTATGTCTTGCTCAGGAACTTGTTGGCCCTTGGGTGGTGCTTGGTTTCAGTGTAGGTATGGAGGGCATTTGATAAGCTCCTATCAATTAATGTTCCCTGGATTTTTACAGTAGCCTCAAGACTTCTCCATCTATACACCACCGATGATAAAATATCTAGGTTAAAGATGAAAAGTTTCTCCACATTGAGGGACACCCAGAGAGGTTCACTGAGTTACATGGAGAAGAGAAGAGGGAGGGGGTAGTTAGAGGTGACTGGAATGAGATGAGGTGGGATCAAAAGAGGAGAGAGCAAGCTAGCCAGTAATCACTTCCTTATGTGCGCTCCACAGTCTGGACTGCTCAGAGATGGTCATGGAGTTATATAGGGAAGAGGAGAGGGAGGAAGTAGACAGAGGTGGCCAGGAGGATAAAAGAGGGAAATGAAAAGGAGAGAGACAGATCCAGCCAGTAACCAGTTCCCTAAGTGTTCTCCACTGTCTGGAACACACAGAGATTCACAGAGTTGGGTAGAGAAGAGAAGGGGGAGGGAGGAGGCAGAGACAACCTGGTGGAGAAAAAGGAGAGTCCAAAGGAGGAGAGAGTGGTCAAGCCAGTAATCTAGCTCTCAGGTAAAATTGGGTACTGAAGATTGGGTTTTTAAATGTACAAAATTGACAACAAATACCAAAAAGCAAAGATTAAAAGTCTAGAGTAGAGGTTGGATTTTCAAAAATACAATATTAAAGAAAAGAAGAAGAAAAACAAAGTCACAAGAATTATTAAAAAACAACAACAACCACACACACACTATATATATATATATATATATATATATTGCATTTGCTTTAAAAATAGGGTCTTTTTTTGAAAAGTAATAGTAGGTTATAAAAATTAAAATTAAAGGAGAAATAGAAGACTTAAAAATGTTAAAAAGTTTAAAAAAAGAAGAAAAAGAAAAGAAGAAAAAACAATCAAACAACAACATCAACAACAACAACAAAAGAGAATGGTTGTAAAAATAGTAAAGATATTTCTGGGACTTTCTCTGGTGTTGTGGGCAGTGTGGGGTCACTTCCAAGGTGGTTCCCTCTGTTTAGCTTCTTCTGTTAGCTGGTCTCTTCAGTGTCTGATTTCTGCCCTGACACAAGGGGGGCGGTAGTGGACACTTTTTTTTTTTTTTTTTTTTTAGGCTCACTTGTTCAGTTGCACTGTGGGGAGGGAGGGATGCTGCAAACAAGTAACACTGGTGTGTGCTCACAGTGTCTCAGCCACGCTGGGCATGCCCCTGCACACGGTGCACACCGCTCAGGCTCTACGTTGCTCTGCCGGGAACCATCTGAGGCCAGCCCTAGGCTGCATGCACCTCCCCAGTCTAAGCCGCTCAGGCTCGGCTCTCAGGTAGCCCTCAGAGGCACAGATTCAGTTGGGCCTGTGTTTTGCGCCCTTCCCAGGACCGAGTAGCTCAGGTGTTTGGCGAGCTCAGTCGCTGCGACTTATCGCCTTTCCCGTCTCTGCTGCTCAGTTTTCTGGGTGTATCGCTGGCGCCCTTTGTCAGGCAGATGGTGACTGTCCAGGACCCCAAGAAGTCTTAGCAAAGAAGCCTGCTTGCAGTTTGGTAGATAAAGTCTCTCCAGGGCTGCGAGTGCCCCTTTCCAGCCCTTACAGCTCTGGCTGCCTGTCACCAGAGAGGGATGGTCTGCAGTAGGCTATTTCTGTTCTCTCCTTTGTTCTGTGTGTGGTCCTGGAGGTGTCTTATGTTAGAGCTTTTCGCGTGGTAGCTATCCCACAGTCTGGTATGCTAGCCCAAGTTAGTTCACTCTGGTTACACTTGCGGCGTTCCGGCCCAATTCTTGAAAAGCACTGCAGCCCACGCCTCCCTGCCCAGCCCCCGCTTGCTAGTGGCAGATGCAGGCATCTGCGCTGCTTCTTCGCTGAGGGAGTTACCGTTGGGCTCGTAATCTGTTGGTTTTAATTATTTATTTATTTTTCTTCCCTGTTATGTTGCCCTCTGTGCTTCCAAGGCTTGCCACAGACTTGGCAGCGAGAGTTGTTTCCTGGTGTTTGGAAACTTCTCTCTTTTTAATACTTCCTTACCGAGACAGGATTCCCTTCCCAGGACGTAGCTCCCTCCCTACCTCCTTTGTCTCTTTTTTCGTCTTTTATATTTTTCCTACCTGTTTTTGAAGACAATGATCTGCTTTTCTGGGTGCCTGATGTCCTCTGCCAGCATTCAGAAGTTGTTTTGTAGAACTTACTCAGCGTTGAAATGTTCTTTTGATGAATTTGTGGGGGAGAAAGTCGTCTCCCTGTCCTATTCCTCTGCCATCTTAGGACCGCCTCGGGTGATTGCTTTTCACCTCTGAGAGCTAGTCTTTTAGATGGTATTACAAAATGAGACCCTTCTTAGTCATAATATACACTCATTTTGCTGGCTCAGACAAGGTTGGTTCCTTGCACCGTTGCAGGCTTGACTTATACAAACTGCTATTTCTGTTCCTTCAGAAACTAGTGGGGGTGATCGTAGATACCTGAAGACCATAGTTTATAAGACAAGAGTGGCTTCCATGTGGCTGGAAGGTGAGGGCTCTGTATCCCCAGCTGGTGCATCAGGTGTTATTCAGTCGCTAAGTCGTGTCTGACTCTTTGTGACCCCATGGACTGCAACACACCAGGCTTCCCTGTCCTTCACTGTCTCCTGGAGTTTGCTCAAACTCATGTCCATTGTTGCCATCCAACCACCTCATCCTCTATTGCCCCCTTCTCCTCAATCTTTCCCAGCATCAGGGTCTTTTCCAACGAATTGGCTCTTCACATCACGTGGCCAATGATTTGATTTTGGTATCAAAATTTGATCAGCATTTACTTATAAATCAGGTCTTATAGTATATGGGTTAATAGTATAGGTTGAGGAATGAGGTGGACCAGTATTTGTGTGTCAGCTCTATGAGCTAATGCAAATTAGTTAATAGATCTACAAAAGGAAGATATTAATAGTATCTATTCCCCCAGGGTGTGCCTCTTGAGAAGACATGGAACAACAGACTGATTCCAAATAGGAAAAGGAGTACATCGAGGCTGTATATTGTCACCCTGCTTACTTAACTTATATGCAGAGTACGTCATGAGAAACGCTGGGCTGGAGGAAGCACAAGCTGGAATCAAGATTGCTGGAAGAAATATCAATAACCTCAGATATGCAGATGACACCACCCTTATGGCAGAAAGTGAAGAGAAAATAAAAAGTCTCTTGATGAAAGCGAAAGAGGAGAGTGAAAAAGTTGGCTTAAAGCTCAACATTCAGAAAATGAAGATCATGGCATCCTGTCCCATCACTTCATGGGAAATAGATGGGGAAACAGTGGAAACAGTTTCAGACTTTATTTTTGGGGACTCCACAATCACTGCAGATGGTGATTGCAGCCATGAAATTAAAAGATGCTTACTCCTTGGAAGAAAACTTATGACCAACCTAGATAGCATATTCAAAAGCAGAGTCATTACTTTGCCAACAAAGATCTGTCTAGTCAAGGCTATGGTTTTTCCAGTGGTCATGTATGGATGTGAGAGTTGGACTATGAAGAAGGCTGAGTGCCAAAGAATTGATGCTTTTGAACTCTGGTGTTGGAGAAGACTCTTGAGAGTCCCTTGGACTGCAAGGAGATCCAACCTGTCCATTCTAAAGGAGATCAGTCCTGGGTGTTCTTTGGAAGGACTGATGCTAAAGCTGAAACTCCAGTACTTTGGCCACTTTATGCAAAGAGTTGACTCATTAGAAAAGACTCTGATCCTGGGAGGGACTGGGGGCAGGAGGAGAAGGGGACGACAGAGGATGAGATGGCTGGATGGCATCACCGACTCAATGGACATGAGTCTGGGTGAACTCTGGGAGTTGGTGATGGGCAGGGAGGCCTGGCATGCTGCGATTCATGGGGCCACAAACAGTTGGACACAACTGAGCAACTGAACTGAACTGAAGTGAACTGATCCCCCCCGAGTGTGCCTAGCTCATGACAAACATAGCTGTTACTATTATCCTGTTCACCCAGTACTTACCTTCATGCCCAGTACCCTCCCCCTTTTCCATGAGTTGCAGGATTCCCAAAATGAAGAGGTTTCCCTCTTTTAACTCACAGACTATTTTTCTAGCCCTCCCAGTCCTATGCAATAACTTCTGAGATATTTTGAGTTCAAGTCTTTTATCTTCTACATATTAATTGAGGGAGACTGGCCAAAATGAATACACTGGGCCTCAGTCTCCTCATCTGTAAAATGAGGTTATTTACACTAATGTCACAAGAATATAGTGTAATTTAAATTAAATAATACAAATAAGGCATCTGGTTTGCCTTGGAAATGAACAGGGATCATTCTGTTGTTTTTGAGATTGCATCCAAGTACTGCATTTCAGACTCTTTTGTTGACCGTGATGGCTACTCCATTTCTTCTAAGGGATTCCTGCCCACAGTAGTAGATATAATGGTCATATGAGTTAAAGTCACCCATTCCAGTCCATTTGAGTTTGCTGATTCCTAGAATGTTGACGTTCACTCTTGCCATCTCCTATTTGACCACTTCCAATTTGCCTTGATTCATGGACCTAACATTCCAGGTTCCTATGCAATACTGCTCTTTACAGCATTGGACCTTGCTTCTATCAGCAGTCATATCCACAACTGGGTATTGTTTTTGCTTTGTCTCCATCCCTTCATTCTTTCTGGAGTTATCTCTCCACTGATCTCCCTCCATACTGGGTACATACCCACCTGGGGAGTTCCTCTTTCAGTATCCTATAATTTTGCCTTTTCATACTGTTCATGGGGTTCTCCAGGCAAGAATACTGAAGTGGTTTGCTATTTCCTTCTCCAGTGGACCACATTCTCAGACCTCTCCACCATGACCCAACCATCTTGGGTGGCCCCACAAGGCATGGCCTAGTTTCATTGAGTTAGACAAGGCTGTGGTCCATGTGATTAGATTGACTAGTTTTCTATGATTATGGTGATAATCAAAATCATAATTTTCTGTGATAATGGTGATGTCCTTCAAAAAATTCCATGCTGCACTCAATACCCCAGGCTCTGCAGCAGACCCCGCTGACTTACGTCTCCACCGGAGAATCCTGGACACTCATGGGCATGTCTGAGTCAGTTTCTTGTGGGTCACTGCTCCTTTCTTCTGGGTCCTGGTGCACACAAGGTTTTGGTTGTGTCCTCCAGAATCTGTTTCCCCAGTCCTGTGTAAGTTCTGGCAGTTCTATGGTGGGGTTAATGGCAACCTCCTCCAAGAGGGCTTATGCCACACCCAGGTCTTATTGGAAAAGACCCTGATTCTGGGAAAGATTGAAGATGGGAAGAGAAGGGGACGGCAGAGGATCAGATGGTTGGATGGCACCACCGACTTGATGGACATGAGTTTGAGTAGGCTCTGGGAGTTGGTGATGGACAGGGAGGCCTGGAGTGCTGCAGACCATGGGATTGCAAAGAGTTGGACATGACTGAATGACTGAACTGAACTGAAGGCATCTGGAGCACAATAGATGCCAAATAACTTTTCTTCATCAATTACTTATATAATATTTTATATCTATGTTGCCATCCTTGTTTTAAGTACTTTGTAAGTTTTAGTTCATTTAATCTTAAATTTTAGAATTAATGCTACCATTATCATCTTTTTACAGATAGGGAAAGGAAGTGTCAAGAAGTTCAACAAGTTGCTTGACCTTACAATGCTTGTATATGGTGGAAGTAAGCTTTGAATCCAGGCAGTTTGGTCCAGATTCCTTTACTTGAATCACTTTTTCCTCTCTGAACTACCTCTTACCAAAAAAAAAAAAAAAAAAAAAAGAATGCTATGATCAGAATTAATTGAGAAGATAGGATGCCATCTGACATCTTCTTCCTGGAGGTTGGGTCTACCCTACTCTTCATCAATGTGTTTGCCCAAGGAGGTATTTAGTTATAGGCAATTGCAACATTTTCTCTAAGAGTTGCCATTACTTATTGTGCCTTACTCCAAGTAGTAAAGACACTGATTCTTCTTCATGGAAGGCTCACAGGTACCACATTGAATTGCTAATCACACACCACGGAAGCTTCATGACACCCCAGTGAGGCAGCACTGAACCTCCAGGGTCACCTAGCTAAATGTGACAGGTTCATAATTTGAACCCAGGACCCTCTGTCTAACGGGCTTGCTTTTCATGGACATGTCATGCCATCCTTGATGTAACAAAGAACACTTAGAGTATAGAATAAATGTCCTCTGGGCTTCCCAGGTGGCACCAGTGGTAAAGTTCCTCCCTGCCAATTCAGGAGACCTAAGAGTCGTGGGTTCAATTCTTGGGTCAGGAAAATCCCCTGGAGAAGGGCATGGCAATCCACTCCAGTATTCTTGCCTGGAGAATCCTATGAACAGAGGAGCCTGGTGGGCAAAAGTCCATAGGTTCGCACAGAGTCAGATATGACTGAAGCGACTTAGCATGCATGTCTGTGATGTCCCTTGTTTTTAGAACTCATGTCAAATCCTTAGCAAAATGAATACTTTCACTCACTTTTTTCAAACTGCATTCATTGAGATATTGTTGTATCCCAGCAGTGAATATGTGAACCTTAAAAGAGAGATCACATTTGATCTCTTGTACCCCACTTTGGGACATTACCTAGGTCACATCAGCTTGCTTTAATTTCAGCCAATCTTGTCATGATTGGATGCCCTAGTTTGACTTTAGGATATGATATCAATGTCATCTATCATTCCAGCTGCAAAATTTAAAATAGATCCATGTTTCAAGTTCCTACAAAGCAAAGACTAGAAAGAGAGATAATTTTGGACTCACTTTCTTAGTGATGGTCACTAAGTTGTCATCAAAAGCCTTTTTGCAATATGGATGAAGAAGGTGATGGTTAAATTTACAAATATTAGACTTCAAGTGGCCCTCATTGTCATGCAGTTTAGATAATGTGTAAGACACTTTAGATAAGGTGTATGACACTTTAGATAAGGTGTAAGACATGAGGAAATCATGGTTTTCAAGAATTTAAGAATGAATGTAACTAACACTAATGAAGGAGTTATAACTTAGAGCCAGATTTAGAAGGTAAATATCATAGAAGTAAAATCTGACCAACATTAATGAGCTCTGTCTGCCAATTCAACAATCAGAACATGCTCGCTTTCCTATTCTTTATCTCCTGAGCTTTATTTGTTTATTAGCCCACTTGGACAATAGCATATAAATTTGGGGAAGACAACCAGTAAAAGTTTGCCAGAACAAAAGGCTAGTTTACTAATTTCCCCCATGGCCCTGTGTAGGATTATAATAAAATTTCTTCCTGTTGAAATCTGGGCTCTGCTGTCTCAGGAGTGACCCCTCTGGTTGAGAAGACCATCAAGAATATGCAACATCTCCACCATCTCCTGCCCACAGACTGGCCTGATTAATCCCGATTGAGTCTTTGGAAAGCACACAAATATAAACTATTCATTTATTTCAAATCGGTGGGCGCCGTGGGGAAGTTATCTCATATAATCTAGTGTTAGTCTATCCACTGCATCATAAAAATTAATTTGTCTAATTAATGACATTAGTACTTTTATACATGCATAATTCATATTAATTGATAGGTCTGCCTAAAAAGAATACCTTTTGGAAGAAAAATGAGCCCATTAGCGCAAGTTTAATCCAAATCAGGGCTGACAAAGCATGGAGCCTTCAAGGCGTATCTTCAGCTTTGTTAATTGTCATAAGCATTCTAAATTGATTATTCTTACATTAGCATGAGACATTTCATTCATCAATGCTTTGCTGTAAAGGAAATTTGTCTAATGGATTTGGGTAGCTCAACTAAATAAGTAGTATTTTTTTTTTCTAGGGTAGCTAGAGGGGCATTTGAAGCATATTAATTCACTAATACTGGAGGGAAGAAAAATTAGCAGTGGAAATATATAGAAATATCATACAAAATTAGATTTCTGACACTGAATAATTTTTGTGATATCTATTTCAATGGTAATTGAGTGAGTGTGCCTGCACTTTTATTGCTTTTCTGTTTTGCAAGCTCCATGATAAACAGCTAATGTTAATATTTCTTATGAGTTATGTTCCTGCACCTGGTAGGGCCACAGGGGTATGAAATGGAGGATGAATGAGACAAATATGCATTTTGCGGGGCGGGGAACTGCTAGAAGGCACAGGGATTATACAAGGATTGACCATAGCACCATTTACCTTGGGCTTCTGGGAAAACCATTTCCACAGACACGTGTGACCAGCTAAGCCATGGGGAGACAATAAACTTAGATTCGATTGTGTCCCAGTCCACACAGACTAGAGAGCAGGAAATCCATTCAACCTGCTGTCTGCCTCTTCATTTCGGGGCAGTCATCAAAGAATTCTTTTAATGACCAGAGCCAAACTTCTTGGTTAATGTCCAGAGATTCACACAAAGCCTGGTTGGGATCCTCTGTTTGGGAAGCAATAACCTGACAATGAGCTAGCAAGACATATTTTAACAGCTGTTCTATACTCTTTTTCGGCTGTATAGACCAATTCCATACTGTTGATTTTGGGCAGAGCTGAGGAGTTCATTTAGATGAAACGGTGCTTGTGCTATGAGGATCTTAGCTGGAAGTTGTCCACCATGGTCTTCTACTTTGGAGTATCTCCTTCTACTCTTCTTCTTCTTCTCCTCACCAGGATGGATTTGAGAAATTTCCAATACTTTAGACCATCCTAGGGCAATGGAAAAAAATACACCTGTGTTAAAGTCTTAGCAAGTTAGTTACTCAGTAAATGAGTGACCTTGGCCAAGTAGCTTAATGTCTTTGAGGTTCCATTTCCAATAGTAGCAGTTTCAATGTGTTGCTGTGATGGACATGTACATGAGACAGTGCATGCCCTAAGGGCTTAGCAGTGTGACTAGCATAACAGCTGTCAAATAAATTGGAACACTTATGAGCTATTAGCTGGTGGAATTAAATAGAGACAAAAAGAGTCTTTCTTGCATTCTTACTTCTTTTTCTTATTTCCCTTCTCTTCTTTCTCAAAGGATTTTTGTCTCTAGGTGACATTTTTTTCATCATCCCAATTACCCTTGAGTTTCAGAGTGGACTCTTTGGTCACATGGCACTCACAGAAATTCTAGCCAGGGAAAAAGTGCTAACAAACTCCCCACCAACCTTCCAGAACATGGTCACAGCAATTGTCCCAAGGGTATCACTTACTTCAAAGCCTCTGGGCTTGTATTAAAAGAGACTATGTTGTGCAGTAGATTAAGCTCAGGTATCAGATTTAGATAAACCTGAGCTAGAAATCTCTCTCATTCAATCATTTATTCATCTATTCAATAAATATTGAGTACCCAGTATTTAGATCTTGGGGATACTGATGTACATTTAAGGAGTAGGCATTCTAGTCAAGTGAAATTTGCTCAGTCATGTCCGACTCTTTGCAACCCCATGGACTATACAGTCCATGGAATTCTCTGGGCCAGAATACTGGAATGGGTAGCCTCTCCCTTCTTGAGGGGAATCTTCCCAACCCAGGGATTGAACCCAGGTCTCCTGCATTGCAGGCAGATACTTTACCAGCTGAGCCACAAGCTGATTGACAATTCACCAAAAAGCAGACACCTACAGAAGAGAATTCAGAGAGAGAGAGAGAGAGGTGCTAAGAAGGGAAGGAGACCAGGAGTGTGGTGCAGAGTGGTTGGGCTGTGGGCAGAGGAGGTAGGGAAGTACTTTAGCGAGGATGGACAGGGAGGGACTCTGATATGTAATCAGACCCATGAAAAGCATCCTTCCAGGTACCAGGTGAAAAGATCCAGCAGAAGGAAGGCCCTTTGCACATTTAAGGCAAAGAAAGGAGAATATGACTCCACTGCAGGAAATGAGTCTCAGGGTAGGCTGGGGCTTGAATTAAAAACCATGGTGGATCAGTGGAAAAGAATCCGCCTGCAATGCAGGAAACATGGGTTCAGTGCCTGGGTCAGGAAGATCCCTTGGAGGAGGAAATGATTACCCATTCCAGTATTCTTGCTAGGAAAATCCCATGGACAGAGGAGCTTGGCAAGCTACAGTCTATGGGAGTCACAAAGAGTCAGACACAACTGAGCAACTAAGCACATGCCATGGTCAGTTGTGCCTGACTCTCTGTGACCCCCAAGGACTGTGGCCCACCAGGCTCCTCTGTCCACGGGACTTCCCAGGCAAGAATACTGGAATGGGTTGCCATTTCCTTCTCCAGAGCACAGCACAGCACCTGCCTTTTACTCACTGTACATTCTTGGGAAGTTCCCATAGACCTCTCTCCCAGCCTCAATTTTCTCACCTGCAAGATAGGAATTAGCACAATTGCTTCCTCACATGTTTCTCTTCATGAATAAATGAGACATTTCAAGATTATTGATAAATCTGGACTCATAAAATGTTGCTTCCTCATCTTCCTTCTCCTCCTTGAATACCATTTGGTGACAAATACTGAAATATTCCTGTTCAGTTGAATGACCCTCGCCCAATTTATTTTGGAGATTTTATACAATCCAGGAGATAGGTACATATTTCCTCTACCAAGAAAAACCTTCCTTTGTTTGGTGGTGACTGTATGTCCCACTCAACAAGGCTGTGAGAGTCTGGAATAAGCCACGGCGGGCAGAAGGAAGCCTGCTCTCCACTTCCGGTGAAGAGCTGTTGCAGCCTGTCTTCCGGCCACATCTTTAGATCCATTCACCTTCCAGCATCCTGTACTCTCTGCTGGCAATTCTTCTGGGATGTTTTCACTCCCTCCAGACCCCATGTATCCCACGATGTGCTCCCTGACCCTTCAGGACCACATTAGGCTCTAATCTCTAATCTCCTCATCCCAATAAGTGTTGATTTTTCCGCATTCATTTTCAATCCATTCCTCAAGCTCTCTCTTTAGGCCTCAAGTTTCAACAGAAAGGAAACACTTCCTAAAGTTGTTCATTTTGTTTCCAGCAGACAGGATTTGGGAAGGACAGAGATATTACATATCCCACAACTAAAATATACCAGATGTGTAGGTTTATTCTGGTTTTTAACATATAATATTCCTGTTTTCCTAAATGTAACTTAATATTGCTTTCAACATGGAAAGTGATACTCTAATTATACAAAACATAAGCCATGCCATTCCTCGAATATATATTTATACATAGACTAATGGAAGGGGCCAGGACAAATGATCTGTGTTAGATATTCCAAATGTGAAAAAATGAGGTTCATAGAGACTTAACAGCTATTGGGGGAGTGCTTGCAATAATTGGTTATTGTTGAAAAGAAATGTCAGATATCATTATTGACATTTACAATTTTAATTAGCTTGATCTCTGAGTCCAATACATTATATTTTCCTCTTTTTTTTCTGGAAGAATTAAAACCAATAGGCTTTCACAGTTATTTAAGGAAATGTTATTAAGACCCACAATGCTGGGATGTACTAATAGTTTAATGGATAAAGAATATGGGTCATTTTTCATGTTAAAACACAGCCCTGAAATGAAATACTTCTCTCATTTGCTACAGAACTAGAACAGCAGATTGCACTGTTTCCTCGAAGTCTTTAGTTTGTTCAAGGGTTACTGGAGGTTTTGATTTTTGTGCCATTCAGTTTCTGTCCCCTTCAACCTTTACTCCAAGGAAAAGGGTGAGTGGAGGCTCCAGGAGATTTTGAGCAGAGAAATGAAACTCTGTGTGAAGTATGGCTCTGCAACTTACAAGGCAAGGCATCTTTCTTTCCAGACACCCAGGGAGTCTAACGTTTCTTATTTATCTGCAGGTGGCTCTAGACAGTTTTGGTGGCATCCTACATATACCGTTTCATTCTGCAAGGTGTTTAATGAGACCAAAGTATATGTAATTATTAGAACCAGCTCTAATTGTCTCCATGGAGAGAATTTCATTGCTGATGTGTGATGTGTGGGCCAATTTCAGTCCCTGCTGCATCTATAAGCCTGGCTGGGCTTCCAGCGGCTGCAAGCAGGCGGCGCACTAAGCGCAGCCGAGAGGAGCTACCCCACGTCCGAGGTCGGGGCAGCGGCCTAGAGTGCCAGGCTGCGACGGCACAGGAACAGCCGAGAGGAGTTACCTTGCGTCCGAGGTCAGGGGCGGTGGCCAAGAGGAGACACCCCACGTCCGAGGTCAGGGGCGGCCAGGAGAAGCCACCTCGTGACGGAGGCCAGGGGCAGTGACCTTGAGGAGCCACCCCGAGCCCGAGGCCAGGGGCAGAAGCTGGGAGGAGCCACCCACGCCCGAGGCTGGGGCCAGTGGCCGGGAGGAGCAACCCAAGGAGCAGTGGCTGCGCAGGCACAGGAGGGCCTAGAGGAGCTATCCCACATTGAAGGTCAGGAACCGCAGGGGTAAGGAGATACCCCTGGTCCAAGGTAAGGAGCAGCTGCTGTGTTTTGCTGGAGCAGCCGTGAAGAGATACCCCATGTCCAAGGTAAGAGAAACTCAAGTAAGATGGTAGGTGTTGCAAGAGGGCATCAGAGGGCAGACACACTGAAACCATACTCACAGAAAACTAGTCAATCTAATCACACTAGGATCACAGCCTTGTCTAACTTAATGAAACCAAGACATGCCTGCGGGGCAACCCAAGACGGGTGGGTCATGGTAGAGAGGTCTGACAGAATGTGGCCCACTGGAGAAGGGAATGGCCAGCCACTTCAGTATTCTTGCCTTGAGAACCCCATGAACAGTATGAAAAGGCAAAATGATAGGATATTGAAAGAGGAACTTCCCAGGTCGGTAGGGGCCCAATATGCTACTGGAGATCAGTGGAGAAATAACTCCAGAAAGAATGAAGGGATGTAGCCAAAGCAAAAACAATACCAGTTGTGGATGTGACTGGTGATAGAAGCAAGATCCCATGCTGTAAAGAGCAATATTGCATAGGAACCTGGAATGTCAGGTCCATGAATCAAGGCAAATTGGAAGTGGTCAAACAAGAGATGGCAAGAGTGAACGTCGACATTCTAGGAATCAGCGAACTAAAATGGACTGGATTGGGTGAATTTAACTCAGATGACCATTATATCTACTACTGCGAGCAGGAATCCCTCGGAAGAAATGGAATAGCCATCATGGTCAACAAAAGAATCCAAAATGCAGTACTTGGATGCAATCTCAAAAACGACAGAATGATCTCTGTTCGTCTCCAAGGCAAACCATTCAATATCACAGTTATCCAAGTCTATGCCCCAACCAGTAATGCTGAAGAAGCTGAAGTTGAACAGTTTTATGAAGACGTACAAGACCTTTTAGAACTAACACCCCTAAAAGTTGTCCTTTTCATTATAGGGGACTGGAATGCTAACGTAGGAAGTCAAGAAACACCTGGAGTAACAGGCAAATTTGGCCTTGGAATGAAGCAGGGCAAAGATTAATAGAGTTTTGCCAAGAAAATGCACTGGTCATAGCAAATACCCTCTTCCAACAACACAAGAGAAGACTACACATGGACATCACCAGATGGTCAACACCAAAATCAGGTTGATTATATTCTTTGCAGCCAAAGATGGAGAAGCTCTATACAGTCAACAAAAACAAGACCAGGAGCTGACTGGGGCTCAGATCATGAACTCCTTATTACCAAATTCAGACTCAAATTGAAGAAAGTAGGGAAAACCGCTAGACCATTCAGGTATGACCTAAATCAAATCCCTTATGATTATACAGTGAAAGTGAGAAATAGATTTAAGGACCTAGATCCGATAGATAAACTGTGCCTGATAAACTATGGAATGAGGTTCTTGACATTGTACAAGAGGCAGGGATCAAGACCATCCCCATTGAAAAGAAATGCAGAAAAGCAAAATGGCTGTCTGGGGAGGCCTTACAAATAGCTGTGAAAAGAAGAGAAGCGAAAAGCAAAGGAGAAAAGGAAAGATATAAGCATCTGAATGCAGAGTTCCAAAGAATAGCAAGAAGAGATAAGAAAGCCTTCTTCAGCGATCAATGCAGAGAAATAGAGGAAAACAGCAGAATGGGAAAGACTAGAGATCTCTTCAAGAAAATTAGAGATACCAAGGGAACGTTTCATGCAAAGATGGGCTCGATAAAGGACAGAAATGGTCTGGACCTAACAGAAGCAGAAGATATTAAGAAGAGGTGGCAAGAATACACGGAAGAACTGTACAAAAAAGATCTTCACGACCCAGATAATCACGACGGTGTGATCACTCATCTAGAGCCAGACATCTTGGACTGTGAAGTCAAATGGGCCTTAGAAAGCATCATTATGAACAAAGCAGTGGAGATGAGATGATGGAATTCCAGTTGAGTTGTTTCAAATCCTGAAAGATGATGCTGTGAAAGTGCTGCACTCAATATGCCAGCAAATTTGGAAACCTCAGCAGTGGCCACAGGACTGGAAAAGGTCAGTTTTCATTCTAATTCCAAAGAAAGGCAATGCCAAAGAATGCTCAAACTACCGCACAATTGCACTCATCTCACATGCTAGTAAAGTAATGCTCAAAATTCTCCAAGCCAGGCTTCAGCAATACATGAACCGTGAACTCCCTGATGTTCAAGCTGGTTTTAGAAAAGGCAGAGGAACCAGAGATCAAATTGCCAACATCCACTGGATCATGGAAAATGCAAGAGAGTTCCAGAAAAACATCTATTTCTGCTTTATTGACTATGCCAAAGCCTTTGAGTGTGTGGATCACAATAAACTGTGGAAAATTCTGGAAGAGATGGGAATACCAGATCACCTGACCTGCCTCTTGAGAAATCTGTATGCAGATCAGGAAGCAATAGTTAGAACTGGACATGGAACAACAGACTGGTTCCAAATAGGAAAAGGAGTACATCAAGGCTGTATATTGTCACCCTGCTTATTTAACTTATATTCAGAGTACATCATGAGAAACGCTGGACTGGAAGAAACACAAGCTGGAATCAAGATTGCCGGGAGAAATATCAATAACCTCAGATAAGCAGATGACACCACCCTTATGGCAGAAAGTGAAGAGGAACTAAAGAGCCTCTTGAGGAAAGTTAAAGAGGAGAATGAAAAAGTTGGCTTAAAGCTCAACATTCAGAAAATGAAGATCATGGCATCTGGTCCCTTCACTTCATGGGAAATAGATGGGGAAACAGTAGAAACAGTGTCAGACTTTATTTTTTTGGGCTCCAAAATCACTGCAGATTTTGACTGCAGCCATGAAATTAAAAGACGCTTACTCCTGGAAGAAAAGTTATGACCAACATATATAGTATATTCAAAAGCAGAGACATTACTTTGCTGACTAAGTTCCATCTAGTCAAGGCTATGGTTTTTCCTGTGGTCATGTATGGATGTGAGAGTTGGACCGTGAAGAAGGCTGAGCGCTGAAGAATTGATGCTTTTGAACTGTGGTGTTGGAGAAGACTCTTGGGAGTCCCTTGGACTGCAAGGAGATCCAACCAGTCCATTCTGAAGGAGATCAACCCTGGGATTTCTTTGGAAGGAATGATGCTAAAGCTGAAACTCCAGTACTTTGGCCACCTCATGCGAAAAGTTGACTCATTGGAAAAGACTCTGATGCTGTGAGGGGTTGGGGGCAGGAGAAGGGGACGACCGAGGATGAGATGGCTGGATGGCATCACCCACTTGATGGACGTGAGTCTGGGTGAACTCTGGGAGTTGATGATGGACAGGGAGGCCTGGCGTGCTGCGATTCATGGGGTCGCAAAGAATCGGACATGACTGAGCGACTGAACTGAACTGATATGTAGTTCCTGCATGCTAATTCACTTCAGTCCTTTCCGACTCTTTGTGACCCTATGAACTGTAGCCCACTAGGCTCCTCTGTCCCTGAGATTCTCCTGGCAAGAATACTCAAGGGAGTCACCATTTCCTTCTTCAGGAAATCTTCCTGATCCAGGAATCAAACCCATGTCTCTCATAACTCCTGCCCTGGCAGGCGGGCTCTTTACCATTAGCACCACCTGGGAAGCCCATGTAGTGCCTGCTTCTCCCAGTTGGTAATACACAACTCACAAGGTTATCTCTTTTCTGAAGCAAATATCATTTGGAACATAGATGGACTTTCAGAGACCATGTAACCATTTAACCATTGTGATATAATGATACAGTAAAAAATATGTTTTGGTGTTCACTTGATTCTAGCCTGAGCTCCTAAAGTCTTTGAGATTTCCTGAGGGTAAAATCAATTGGCCAGTTTGCAACCCCATGAACTGTATCCCGCCAGGCTCCTCTGTCCATGGGATTTCCCAGACCAGAATACTGGAGTGGGTTGCCATTTCCTTCTCCAGCGGATCTTCCTGTTCTGGGATTGAACCTGGTGCATCTTCTGCATTGGCAGGCAGATTCTTTATCTCTGAGCCACCTGGGAAGCTAGGAGCATCTTTTTTTCTGATATATGGTCTTTGATTTTGGTTTTTGACACAGCAGTCCTAAATCCCTTGGAATTTCTAGAATGATAAGAGAATATTTGGTTCTAATGAGTTGACACTTAATGGGCTCCTTGATAACTGTAGGATGGCGGCTGCTCACTGGAAAGACAGAACAGTTATCAGAAGCTTAGAACTTTCAGCACCACCCACTAGCCTCCGGGGAGGGGAGAGAGGCTGGAAATTGAGTTAATAATCATGTCTATGAGATGAAGCCTTCATAAAAATCCCTGAACTACAGAGTTGGTGATGGACAGGGAAGCCTGGCCTGCTGCAGTCCTTGGGGTTGCAGAGTCGGACACGACTGAGTGACTGAACTGAACTGAACAGAGTTTGGAGAACTCCTGGGCTGGCAAATGCATTCATATGCCAGGAGGGTATATGTTCCAACTCCATGGCGAAAGAAGTGCCCATGTTCGGGACTCTTCTCTCCTTGCGTACCTTTCCATCTGCTCTAACCTTTATCACATCCTTTATAATAATGCGTTTTCCTGAGTTCTGTGAGACATTCTAGCAAATTATGGAAACCAAAGAGGGCCTTGGGATTGGTTGGAAATACAAGTGAAAGCCTGGGACTCCCTGTTGGAGCCTGAAGTAGGGGGAGTACTGTGGGACTAAGACCTTGACCTGGGTGGGGAGAGGGAGTGTGTGCTAATCCCTGGTAGGGAGTGTTAGAACTAAACTGAACGGAAGGACACCCTGCTGGTGTCAGAGAATTGGTGGGTGTGCGGGAAAAAGTCAAATATTCTATAACCAGAAGTATTGTGAGCATTCAGAGAGTAGAGAACAGAGGAAAATGGAGTTTTTCCTTTTATACTTGTGCATAATTTGTTATATATATATATAATGTTTGTGTGTGTGTGCTAAGTCTCTTCAGTGATGTTCACCTCTTTGCAACCCATAGACTATAGCCCTCCAGGCTCCTCTGTCCATGGGATTCTCCAGGCAAGAATACTGGAGTGTGTTGCCATGCCCTCCTCCAGGAGATCTTCCCAACCCAGGGAGCAAACCCATGCCTCTTATGTCTCCTGCATTTGGTAGGTGGGTTCTTTACCACTAGTGCCACCTGGGAAGCCCAATATATCTTGTATACCATACACTTAAGTACTCTATTTAAACATAATCATACATGGAACTTTAAATACAATAAAATTCTGAATCCAGACAGAAAAGTTTTTGAATCATTCTTTCTTGAGGATGATCAGTGCTTTGGGATTAGCTGTGCCAACCTACACAGTCAACTAAAGATGATATAACTTTATAGTTATATAAATATAAGCCCAACTGTCACGCTCACTGGGGTTCAGGAAAAAAGACAAAGGAGGCACATGTACCATACATTTAAATACTTAAAAATAGAAATCAAGCTAATAAACTATTTAATATGATGTATTCTTGACAATATAATGGGCCTTAGGAAGCATCACTACGAACAAAGCTAGTGGAGGTGATGGAAATTCCAGTTGAGCTATTTCAAATCCTAAAAGATGATGCTGTGAAAGTGCTGCACTCAATATGCCAGCAAATTTGGAAAGGTCAGCAGTGGCCACAGGACTGAAAAAGGTCAGTTTTCATTCCAATCCCAAAGAAAGGCAATGCCAAAGAATGCTCAAACTATTGCACAGTTGTACTCATCTCACATGCTAGTAAAGTAATGCTCAAAATTCTCCAAGCCAAGCTTCAGCAGTACGTGAATCGTAAACTTCCAGATGTTCAAGCTGGGTTTAGAAAAGGCAGAGGAACCAGAGATCAAATTTCCAACATCCAGTGGGTCATCAAAAAAGCAAGCGAGTTCCAGAAAAAACATCTACTTCTGCTTTATTGACTATGCCAAAGCCTTTGACTGTGTGGTTGACAACAAACTGTGGAAAATTCTTCAAGAGATTGGAATATCAGACCACTTGACCTGTCTCCTGAGAAATCTGTATGCAGGTCAGGAAGCAACAGTTAGAACTGGACATGGAACAACAGACTGGTTCCAAATAAGAAAAGGAGTATGTCAAGTCTGTACATTGTCACCCTGCTTATTTAACTTATATGCAGAGTACATAATGAGAAATACTGGGCTGGATGAAGCACAAGCTGGAATCAAGATTGCCGAGAGAAATATCAATCACCTCAGATATGCAGATGACACCACCCTTATGGCACAAAGTGAAAAGGAACTAAAGAGCCTCTTGATAAAAATGAAAGAGGACAGTGAAAAAGTTGGCTTAAAACTCAACATTCAAAAAACTAAGATCATGGCATCTGGTCCCATGGCAAATAGATGGGGAAACAGTGGAAACAGTGACAGACTTTGTTTATTTGGCTCCAAAATCACTGAAGATGGTCACTGCAGCAGTGAAATTAAAAGGTGTTTGGTCCTTGGAAGAAAAGTTATGACCAACCTAGACAGCATATTGAAAAGCAGAAACATTACTTTGCCAGCAAAGGTCTGTCTAGTCAAAGCTGTGGATTTCCAGTAGTCATGTATGGATGTGAGAGTTGGACTATAAAGAAAACTGAATAATTGATGTTTTTGAGCTGTGATGTTGGAGAAGACTCTTGGACTGAGAGGAGATCCAACCAGTCCATCCTAAAGGAAATCAGTCCTGAATATTCATTGGAAGGACTGATGTTGAAGCTGAAACTCCAATACTTTGGCCACCTGATGGGAAGAACTGCTTTCATTTGAAAAGACCCTGATGCTGGGAAAGATTGAAGGCAGGAGGAGAAGGGGTTGACAGAGGATAAGATGGTTAGATGGCATCACCGACTCAATGGACATGAGTTTGAGTAAGCTCCGGGAGTTGGCAATGGACGGGGAGGCCTGGTGTGCTGCAGTCTACGGGGTTGCAAACAGTCGGTCATGACTGAGTGACTGAACTGAACAGAATTGATTCTTGACCAATGGGCTTTCCCAGGTGGCACTAGAAGTAAAGAACCCACCTGACAATGCAGGAGACATAAGAGACGTGGGTTCGATCCCTGAGTCAGGAAGATCCCCTGGAGGAGGGCGTGGCAACTCGTTCCAGTATGCTTGTCTAGAGAATCCAATGGACAGAGGAGCCTCGTGGGCTACAGTCCACAGGGTCACAAAGAGTTGGACATGACTGAAGTGACTTAACACATACAACACACAGACACACACATGCATTCTTGACAAATACACATCAGGAGTCCTCTGAGTTGCATGATAGAACTTAGCCATTCCCCAGGAAGGAACCTCTAGCTTGGCCTGTGGTGCCCAGCCGGTCCACCTCCTCTTCCATCGCCACTTCCTTCCACATCACAGGGGGCCTCCAGCTTTCAAGTATGGACAATCTGGTCTCATCTCTTATTTCTTTCTCTCTCTCTCTTTGAAGGACTACCGCATGGCTTCCCCTCAGGCCTGGGAGTGTGCATACTGAGTGGTAACATCCACCCTTGGAAAAGCTGAGCATGGGAAGCAGACTCAGGGCTGACTGATGGGCGGTTCCAGTCTTGGCTTGTGGAATGTGGTCCAGGGGAAAACCAGAGCTCTGCACAGGTCCATCCCCTTAGCTCCAGTGGTGCTTTGCCCAGAGGAGGCCAGATGAGAGACACTGTGGAGCATGAGGCCGAGGGCTGAGTCAGTGGTATTGTGTGTCTCTTTGTGTGGTTAAACTCATTATCTGGAAGCTTTAGCCTTTAAAACTCTCAGCCAAATAGGTGATAGTAAAAATTAGAGATGAATTTAACTTTTACTAATAGCTAATTATCCAGTAAATGAGTTGTTTATTCACTCCTCTTTCTTCAAATCGACCCAACCATTATAGTGCCGATTCATTCCCTTTGGTTGGGAGGATATAAGTTCACTTTATTGTACTGGCCTTCAGCAATCCTAAACTTTATTGACTGGCCTTCAACAATCCTAAACCCTAATCCCAGTCCTGGAATTAATTTCTGGGTGCCTTTGAAAAGGGTGTAAGAAGAAAAAGTGCCTCAAAATTCCTAATATGGCAAAGAAAGATAGAGCTACCTGGTTCAATCATATGAAATTTACTAGTATTTGACCTTTTTTTTTGTTTTTAAACTTACCGAAATGCCAATCTTGTATGGTTTAAATTAACTGAAGAGGAGGTCTCCACAAAAGCCCCTTTCAGCTCTGTCATGGGGTCATGGAGTTTTGTCTAGAAGCCTCGGAGCCCGTTCTAAGTGTTTCCTTTCAGGATGGTTGGGTCAGATGTTGGGGATGGACACAGACAGCTGGCTCTAACTCATCATTTTGGCAAAGAAGGTGGGCTACGGTAGCCACTGCCCTGTAATCACACTGCCTCACTCTGAGTCATAAACCCCCAGTGCTTCACTTTTCACGTGCTTGGCAAAGATTATATTTTTCCATGTTCTCACGCCTGCCCCTCGGCCTTTGTGAAGCAATTTCCACAGAAACGATGGTCTGCCACCAAATAAGAGTTTACTAAGAATAAAAATTGAATTTCGCCTGCCTGTTGACAAGCTGATTGATCTGGGGGCTCTTGTGACTGAATCCTCTCCTAAGCACATTCTCATTTATCATGTGCGAGATTGTTTCAGAATCAATAGCAGCCCTGAGCAGACACGTCTCTGCTGGGGACCCATCAGGGCCCACAGCCTTCCCTGTAACACTGCTAATTTTTTTGACAGAATTATTTCAACAGTTAAATTGTTCTAGGCCTGTTGTTCCCAGCCTTTCACTAGAATTGTTTGTTAAGGTCATAATTTTTAATATACTTCCTGTAAACGCTGGACCTTGAGGAGTTTGCCCTTTTTCTCATGAGGTTAATTTCTCACCTCTGCTCTGAAAGTGAAAGTGTTAGTTGCTCAGTCATGCTAAAAGTCAGTTGTGTCTGACTCTTGGCGACCTCCAGGCTCCTCTGTCCATGGAATTCTCCAGGCAAGAATACTGGAGTGGGTAGCCATTCACTTAATCTGTGGTTAAGTGATGTTAGATTTTAGGATAGCACTGAGGTGCAACTCTTTATATATAACCTGTGTCAAAGGATAAGAGCTGGAGAAAGGCAACTTAACTGCCGTCCTAGGGCTTCATGGCCCAGCTGTGTGGCTTTGACAATGATCTTTCCCTCTCTGAGCCTCATGTTAAGAAATTGGGTCAAGTAGTCTTAAGTAGAGTCTATCTTGGATAGTCTCTTTGTCCAAGTAAGCAGTTGAGAACCGGAGGTTCGTGGGTAGAACCTGATCTGAAGATGGGGTTCATTTAGCTTCCAGAGTATCTGCTTTTTGTTTGTTAAATTTATTCCTTTTTTTCTTACTTTATTTAAAAAAATTAATTTGTTAATATGTTAAATTTACGTAAATACAATTCATTCTTTCTGTGACACACTATTTTTGGTATGAGTTTTGACACATGCGTAAATTCTTGTACCCACAGTATACAGAACAAGCCTAACATCCCAAGAATTCCTTCATGTTTCTCCCTTATAATCAAGCCCTGCCCCCACTCTTAACCCCTGACAATCACTGATATGTTCTCTGTTCTATAGCTTTGTCTCTTTCAGGATATCACTTGGATGAAATTATATGATTACATAACCTCTTGAAACCAAGTTCATGAGCAAAATGCATTTGATATTCATCCATGTTGTATGCGTCAATGATTTGCTCCTTTTATTTCTGAATAATATTCCACTGGTGCGTCATTGTTTGTATGTATGTATGTATCACCATTTGTTTATACATTCATCTACTGAAGGATATTTGGGCTTTTTCAAGTTTTGATGATCATGAATAATGGTCCCATTAGAGTTTGTGTGTAGTTTTTATATGAACATAAGTTTCCATTTCTACAATAAAATGACTGGTTCTTGTGGCATTTTTTAAAAAGAATTTCCAGGGTAGTTTCCAGAGTATTTATGCCATTTTGTACTCTTTCCAGCAATGTATGAGAATTCTCTCTGCATCCTCATTGACACTTGATATTATCAGTAACTTTTAAAACTTTAAGGATTCTAATAGGTGTACAGTAATATCTCATTTTAATTTGCATTTTCCTAATTATTAATCACATTGAACATCTTGTGTTTATTTGGCATCATATATCTTCTTTGCTGAAATGTTTGTTCCAATATTTTTCCTATTTCTTTGAATAGGTTGTTTATTTACTTTTGGGTTTTAAGAATATTTTAAAAAATATATTACAGATACAATTTTTTGTTCAATATATGACTTACAAGTAATTTCTCTCAATATATGGTTTGTCTTTTTATTCTGTTAATTGTGCTCAGCATGGAGAAGGGTGCTTAACTTTGATAAAGACCCATCATTTTTTCTATTTATCATTTTTCTTTTGTGTGTTTTGCTTTTGATGTCATATCTAAGAAGAATTTGCCTTACCCTACATCCTGAAGATTTAGTTCTGTGTTTCCTTCTAAGAGTTTTTATAGTATTATGTTTTAATATATTTGTGTCTATGATACATCTCAAGTTAATTTTATATTTCTTTTACATATTGATATCCAGTGTTTTACAGCACCATTTGTTGAGAAACTACCTTTCTCTTTTCAAATTATCAAAAATCAGTCAGTGATATTTATGTGCACTAGAAAATTTCTGGATGTTTTTCTTCTATTCCATTAGACTAAGAGTCTACCATTTCACAAGCGTCACATTGTCTCAACTATCATAGCTCTATGCTGCTGCTGCTGCTGCTAAGTTGCTTCAGTCGTGTCTGACTCTGTGCGACCCCATAGATGGCAGCCCACCAGGCTCCACCATCCCTGGGATTCTCCAAGCAAGAACACTGGAGTGGGTTGCCATTTCCTTCTCCAATGCATGAAAGTAAAAAGTGAAAGTGAAGTTGCTCAGTCGTGTCTGACTCTTCGAGACCCCATGGACTATAGCCTACCAGGCTCTTCCGTCCATGGGATTTTCCAAGCAAGAGTACTGGAGTGAGTTGACATTGCCTTCTCCACCATAGCTTTATGATACATCTTAAAATTTGGTTGTGCACATCCTCCAACTTTTTTCTTTTTCAAAATTGTTTTGAATATTCTGGTTCCTTTATCTTTCCATATAAATTTCAGAATTAGCTAATGTGAATCTACAGAGAATCCTGCTGGGATTTTGATTGGGATTGTATTAAACATATTAGTCAATTTGGGGAGAATTGACATGTTGACTGTATTGACTCTTTTACTCCCTGGGCACAGTGTGTCTCTCTGCTTATTTAGGTCCTCTCTAACCTCAGGCATCAGCGTTTTGTAGTTTTAGTTACACATCCTGCACATATTTTTGTTAGATTTATATTTACAATTTCATTTCTGCGAGCTCTTGTAAATGATACTGTTTTCAAATATTTTCCTTACAATAGTCTGTTCATTGCTAGTATATAGAAATGCAATTGATTTCTCTATTGATCTTTTATTCTGCAATCTTGTCAAGTTCACTGAGTTCTAGTGATGTTTTTTGGTAGATTCCCTATGATTTTTTTTAAAAATCTGAATGCCTTTTATTTATTTTTCTAAACTTATTGAGTTTGCTAGGACTACTAGAATGATATTGAATAAGAGTATAAAAATGGACAGCTTGACTACTTCCCAATCTCTTATGGAGAAAATATGTGATATAATGTTGGCTGTAAGTTTCTTTGTTAACTTTCCTTCTATTTTTAGTTTTCTGAGAGTTGTAATTATGAAGGGATGTTGAACTTTGCTGCCTTTTTTCGCTATTGGTATAACCATAATGTGATAAATTGCAGTGATTGATTTTTGAAGATGATTCATGAATCAGCTTTGCAATCTCAGGATAAACTTCACTTGGTCATCAATATATTTTTTAATGCAGCAGATTTTAAATGAACATGTGGACTTTTTAGTTTCTCTGAAAAATTCAGAACATCTGGCAACACTGAGTCAAAAATCCTGCCTGGTGCCTCAATTATAAAATTCAGACAACATTCCTATACCAACATGAACATTAGTGTTAAGTGCAGCTCAGTTAACTACACAGAAAAAGCTATTCCAGGACGTCAGAACAGAAGCATGGGAATGAAATACATGTACTAAAATAACCCCAGCATGATTTCTGATATACCACACTAGGAACAGAAACCTACTTTAATAAATGAACTCTTGAAACTGTACATAGGGCTAACAATGTTAGCTAATTCAGATTCCTATGCTCTCCTGATACATATAAAAGTTTCTCAATTATTGGATAATCTAGTTCATATCATGGAAGCATTATCTTTCTTAAGACCCACTGATACATATTACACTGATGCAAATATTAAGTAGGGCATAAAGATAAAATTTATCATAGAAAAGTGAACTATTCAGGAATTCTGTGCACTAGCAGTACAGGAGAACAGATAACTAGTGCTGCTGTGGTATTGACCCCAGGAACCACTAGCAGTAGCAGGGCACTGCCAATCTAAGATGAGCACAGGTGCTTCATGACAAACAGTACCAGCACACTCATCTGCATAATATTCTGGCACTGTATTTTGAATGATACTAATTTATTAAATAAATCTGTATATATATATAGGGAGAGAGAGAGTTGAAGAAGCTGGTTTCCCTGGTGGCTCAAGCCATAAAGAATCTGCCAGCAATGCAGGAAACAAACGATACTCAGGTTCAACCCCTGGGCTGGGAAGATCCCCTGGAGAAGGAAATGGCAACCACTCCAGTATTTTTGCCTGGATAATCCCATGGATGGAGAAGCCTGGCAGGCTATAGTCCATGAGGTTGCAAAGAGTTGGACACGACTTAGTGACTGACACACACAGAGTTAAAGAAAGGCCATCCTCTAGTAGGCTGGTCAGTGTACTTAAGAAACCACAGTAGAGATCAAAGTAAAACTTACTAATCATGGCATGTGGACTCTGTTCTGTGGTTGCTAAATTCTATGTATTTATTTATGCTGTGCCGGGTCTCTGTTGCTATGCGAGGGCTTTCTCTGGCTGCAGCAGGCAGGAGCTACTCTGTTGTGTGTGTGGGCTTCTCATTGTGGTGGCTTCTCTTGACTCTTGTTTCAGAGCATGGGTTCTAAGGCATGAGGGCTCAGCAGTTGTGGCACGTGGGCTTAGCTGCACCAAGGCATGTGAGATTTTCCCACACCAGGGATCAAGCCCATGTCCCCTGCCTTAACAGGCAGATTCTTAACCACTGGACCACCAGGCAAGTCCCTGTTTTATTTATTCATTTTTTTAAGCAAAGAAATCTCCATGTCTCTCAAAAAAGTAGAAAGCAAATGATAGACAAAATGTTGTGCATTTCATGGAAAATGGAAGAAAGCATGTAATTTTAGGGAAACATCAGTATTCCTGGATATTTTCTTATCCTTGCCAACATCCATCCCAGTTAGTACCACCTTAAGCTCTGTCGGCATTTAGATTTGAAACTGTAAATGAATATTACAGATATCACTCGTGTACTTGTCCAAGACACAACCATGCTAGACCTCTGAAGGGATGCAGATTTATTGCAGGGGAACAAGCAGCATGGAGTTCTTTACAAGATTTGCAGCTCGGTCAGATGACTTACCATGAAGCCCCACTCCATTCCTCCTGTAACCCAGCATCACCCTGATTCCCAGGTCTTAGTTTGATGCCTCTGTTTTCCTCTCTTTATTTTTAACCCAACTGCCTATTTATTTACCATGTATTTGATGCCGGAGGAAGGACAATGAATTTGTCCTATTGAGTGATTCCCCTGGAACATTCTCTGAAGTCTACAATAAAAACCACTCCCATGAACAAATATTTCTCTTTTGTGCTGTTATCTCACTCATGTAACTCCTTCTGGCTGGAGTGTCCTTTCTACTACTTTTATACTTGACTGTAACTACTAACCCCCCAGCCCTCTAAGCAACCCTCCTGACTCTCAAAGGAAAAGTTAATCATCCTCTCCTCGGGGCCATGCAACCCTATTTTTCCTTCTTTCGAAGCTCATAGTATGTCACCATTTGATAGTTTTCATCTTGATTCTAAAACTAATTTTCTTTTAAAAATTGAAACTAGGTTGATTTCTAATAATATTGTATTTGTTTCATGTGTGTAACATTGTAATTCAGTATGTTTGCTGGTTGTATTTCATTTTAGGTTCTTAAACAAGATAATGCATGTAATTATGGTATATAGTAAGCCCTTGTTGCTAATCTATTTTATATATAGTAGTTTGTATCTGTTAATCACATACTTCTAATTTGTCCCTCTCCCTTCCCTTTCCCCTTTGGTAACCACAATTTATTTTCTATGTCTGTGAGTCTGTTTCTGTTTTGTATATAGATTCATTTGGATTATTTTTTAGATCCCACATGTAAACGATACCAGATAGTATTTGTCTTTCCCTGTCTGACTTATTTCACTAAGCAGAATATTCTCTAGGTCCATCCACCTTGCTCCAAATGACAGTATTTCATTCTTTTATTGAAAAGCAAAATGCATATGTAGTAAACAAAATCGTCAAGGTGTCTGAAAGCATATGTGGTAAAAACAAAGTCATCCTCCGACTCTTAACCCCACATCTCCTGGTACTTCTCCCCAGGGGAGACCACTTTCCCAGTCTCTTGCATATCTATTTAGAGGTCTTTTGTGAAGTATATACATGACCAACACTGGTACACAAATCAGCCTATTTATACACAGTTCCTCACTGTGCTTGTTACTTGAACTATATTTTGAAAGATTATATCTTGAAAATATATCTTAAAGATTATTCTACTTCAGCACATCCATTCATCCAAAAATGATTGAACGCTTACTGTATGCCAGCACGGTTCTAGCCTCTAAGGATAAAGCACTGAACAAACAGATATAATTGCTACCCTCAGTGATTCATTCTACTTATTGTTTTGGATGATAAGTCAAAACAATACAAAATAAAAACATTACATGTGTATCGACTGTATATATTTTATATATACACATTTATGTATATCAATATATTATGCTAGATGACATACATTATGATAAATGGTACTAAGTGTTATGATAGACAATAAAGTGTAGTCACTTAGCAGCAGCAGCAGCAGGAGATAGGAACTACTGGGAGATGGTGTTGCTGTCTTAAATAAAATGATCAGGAAAGTCCTCTCTGAAAAGATGACTGTTTTCTTGGGGAGACAGTCCTGCATCTGGTGTACACAGATGACCTCCTTCTTTTAAGTCCAGCATAGTGTTCTAAGTGCATGGTACGTCCACAATAAGGGACTTCTAGATTGTTACCATTCTATGGCTGATAAACAAAGCTACAATAAAGAACAGAAACAGTCTGGACCTAACAGAAGCAGAAGATATTAAGAAGAGGTGGCAAGAAGACACAGAAGAACTGTACAAAAAAGATCTTCATGACCCAGATAACCACAATTGTGAGCCAGACATCCTGGAGTGCGAAGTCAAGTGGGTCTTAGGAAGCATCACTATGAACAAAGCTAGTGGAGGTGATAGAATTCCAGTTGAGCTATTTCAAATCCTGAAAGATGATGCTGTGAAAGTGCTTCACTCAATACACCAGTAGATTTGGAAAACTCAACAATCGCCACAAGACTGGAAAAGGTCAGTTTTCATTCCAATCCCAAAGAAAGGCAATGCCAAAGAATGTTCAAACTACCACACAATTGCACTCATTTCACATGCTAGCAAAGTAATGCTCAAAATTCTCCAAGCTAGGCTTCAACAGTACGTGAACCGTGAACTCCCTGGTGTTCAAGCTGGATTTACAAAAGACAGAGGAACCAGAAATCAAATTGCCAATATCCACTGGATCAGAGAAAAAGCAAGAAAATTCCAGATAAATATCTACTTCTGCTTTACCAACTACACTAAAGCCTTTGTGTGGATCCACAATGAACTGTGAAAAATTCTTCAAGAGATGGGAATACCAGACCACCTTACCTGCCTCTTGAGAAATCTGTGCAGGTCAAGAAGCAACAGTTAGAACCGGACATGGAACAACGGAACAACAATATAAGCCTTGATGTAATAAAGGAGTAAGTCAAGGTTGTATATTGTCACCTTGTTTATTTAGCGTCTATGCAGAGTACATCATGTGAAATGCTGGGCTGGATGAAACATAAGCTGAAATCAAGATTGCCAGGAGAAATACCAATACCCTCGGATATGCAGATGACACCACCCTTATAGCAGAAAGTGAAGACAAACTAAAGAGCCTCTTGAAGAAAGTGAAAGAGGAGAGTGCAAAAGCTGGTTTAAAATTCAACATTCATAAAACAAAGATCACAGCATCAGGTCCCATCACTTCATGGCAAATAGATGGAGAAACAATGGAAGCAGTGACAGACTTTATTTTCTTGGACTCCAAAATCACTACAGATGGTGCCTGCAGCCATGAAATTAAGACACTTGCTCCTTGGAAGAAAAGCTATGACAAACCTTGACAGCATACTAAAAAGCAGAGACATTATTTTGCCAACAAAGGTCCATATAGTCAAAACAATGGTTTTTCCAGTAGTCATGTATGGATGTGAGAGTTGGACCATAAAGCAAGCTGAGCACTGAAGAATTGATGCTTTTGAACTGTGGTGTTGGAAGAGACTCTTGAGAGTCCCTTGGACCACAAGGAGATCAAACCGGTCAATCCTAAAGGAAATCAGTCCTGAATATTCATTAGAAGGACTGATGCTGAAGCTGAAACTCCAATACTTTGGCCACCTGATGCAAAGAACTGACTCATTGGAACAGACCCTGATGCTGGGAAAGATTGAAGGCAGGAGGAGAAGGGGGTGACAGAGGATGGGATGGTTGGATGGCATCAGTGACTCAGTGGACATAAGTTTGAGCAAGACCCAGAATTGGTCATGGACAGGCAAGCCTGGCATGCTACAGTCCATGGGGTGGCAAAGAGTCAGACGTGACTGAGTGACTGAACTGAACTGAAACAAAGCTGCAAGGATTATCGTTGCAACCACTATTTGGACAAATGTTCAGATTTAACTGTAGTGGGAAAAAAAGTCTTAAAATTGTATCAGAAGAGACTATTATCTGTGCACATTTCTATGTCACCCACAGACTAAATTTCTTGAGGACAGGGACCATTCCTGACACATCTTTGAATTTCCTGAGCCAAGAGGATGTTTGTGGTTTGAACACCTAAACAGTTCGGAATAGACAAGGAGCAGAATGGTTTGAGCAGAATGGTTTCCATTCTTCTGGGAAGCATGTGAACATCTTTAGTCCCTCAGACCATATCCTCCAGCTTCAATACACAGCTACTCCCTTGGATATGGTGATATGGCTGAGCTTACTTTGGGAACTTACCTAGGACAGAACATAAACATCTCTTCCCTTAAACAATGAACAGAATGTTTTCTCCTCTGTGTAGAACAGACAGTAGTATATCCTCATGGTGATAAAAGCCTTGATGACTCAGCCCAAGGAACAAAAAGAATAATATTTACTGCACATACTCAAGCACTTTCAAACATATGAGTATCTCCTTCCCAAAGCCTTTTCTTTGGGGGTATGTATCCAAACGAGTCTACACAACCTCAAGTTCAAGGTAACTAAGAAAACTGGCATACCTCAAGGGCTATTAAAGTTTAAATTTAAAATCAGTTTAGTTTAGGGGGAAAAAAAAAACAAAGTACTTATAATAAAAACTCTCCTGGAGAAGACATGATGGATATGTAGCAACTTAGAGTCCTGATAATATTTTCAGAGGGTGTCAGAACATTTACAATTATTCAGAGCTTAGAACTCACTTGCTCCCTGGCATTATCTTTGTTGGTCATAAACAGAAATATCCTTGAAGTAAATGGGGAAAGCTCATCACACAAATATGAAAAGCAAGCTCGTTGCTCTTAGTTTGGTTGAGAAGGTAAGAGAAAAATATACAAATAGGGAAGTCAACTATAGACAGTTGGAAGATATGCCTGAATTTGTATGGAAGGCGATTCTTGTTGGCTCCGGAGCCTGGTCTTTCCGGGTAGAACAACAAGAAGTGATTTCTATTAAGTCCTCATATCTTATTATTTTTATAACATAAGTTGCCGTTAGGCTTTCCCTTGGAATAGACGATGATGATAATTTACACATGCTGGACAGATAAATGATTCAATTCTTAGTTACAAGAGACTGTTGACAGTGATTACTGATGCTCATTTCATTCACGCACATTATGTGGGGCAGGCAACTCCAGGTTTAGAGGCCTTTCATGTTTTTTCAAAGGAAATCAGTCACTCACATAATAATTATTTATTATTCCACATTGGCAGACAGTTGGATGCATTTATGACAGTTAAGAGCCTTAGACAAAATGCTGCAAAGTGGTGCAACCAATAAAATATTTTACAGCACAGGAGATACCAACAATAATTAGAAGGCCTTGGTACATAATGAAAATAAAAAATAAAAAAAATAAGCACCTCTGAGTTTTCCCCAATGACTCTTGTCTAGTTTTCACCTGTACCTTTGACTTGTTCCAGACTGAAATGCTGGTGTTCATCCAAGATTTGGATTCAGACCACTATGTTTCTTTGCAAAGAGTCTTCTTCCCTAAATAACATCTGCCTACCCATCTGTCCATGGGCTCCTTTTTTGATTCATACATTTAACTTTTATTAAGCATTTTCTATGTGCAAAATATCTTACTAAATCCTTCATAAAATCTTATCTCCCTGGAAGGACCTTTGACTGAGAACTGTGTGAATTCTAGTTTTAATTGTAAATAGTATACATCTTCCAGTTCTCAGCCTAGCTGTATTCCAAATGTTCATCAGAGTCAAGTTTCTTTGAAAATAGAAAGTTTCAAATCTGAATTCTTTGGTTGCAGTATTTGGTTAATGTTACTTTATTTCTCAAATTTACTTCATTTTGAAAACACATTGCAAAAGAAGATATTGTGAAAAATAAGTTTCCCTCTTATTGCTGACTTCCAATTGCCTCTCTGAGGTACAGGTTTCTTACATAACATCTCAAAGGTATTATATGAATAGTAAATCCTGCTATGATTCAATATATGGGTTCCTAAAAATCACCACACTGGGCAAAATCACACAATAAAAACCACAGAGTTTCTGGGGAAAGTGGGGGTAAGGGTACAACTTTGTAAAATATCAAGAACATGTTTTTTGAAAAGTAAAAACCATAGGACTCTAATAAAAATAGTAGCATAGTGTTACATATTAAATGTTACACATTAAGTGTTACACATATTAAACACTACAATAAGTATGGTACTTTGGCTTGAAATAGACCTGGAGGTTTTCTTGTGGGAATGGATTTTGGAAGGGTTGTGTCTCGCGAGTTTCTGTGAATTAGTTAAAGGAAGATCACCTGAAATCTGTTGGAAAGTTCAAACAGCAGATGAAGATGGGTGCATCCCATAACACAAGGTGAGCTGAGGTCGCTGGTGGATGTGTGAGGTGTTTGTACGTGTGTGCTTTTTGCATTCCCACATGGCTCCCATCAGCAGGCTGTAGTTTTCTGTGTTCACCATGTGTTCATTGCATAAGAAATTGTGCATAAGCAGAATTCACATGATGTTAAAATTTTTCCATAATAGAACAATCATATGAGTAATTTTTTTTATCAAAACAAATATTATCGCAGAACTGACTGCATACATGAGAGTATGTGTTTTACTTTTAACATTAACATTAACACAGAGTATCTTCTTTTGTAAATGATGAAAACACATAAACATAGAAAAGACATGTTACCTTCAGCTCCCAAGCAACCACAGAAATTTTTTTGGATCTTTCTCTATTTTTATGATAATTTACTTGTGCATGCAATGAATCCTGCCTGAGAGAATCTATCAGAAGCATTTATTGAATCCAAATAGAGTTGTTACCATGATAAATGGTAAAATTTCCTCAAGAATCTGCTTTATATTTTCAGGTTTTGCATTTGTCTTTAATCCGTTTTGAGTTTATTTTTTATCTGGTTTGAGAAAGTAGTACACCTTGTTTCTTTTGCTTGAAGCTGTCTAGTTTTCCCATCACCATCACCTTTGAAGAGGCTGATTTTCCCTTCTAGTGTATTCTTGCCTCCTTTGTCATAGATTAACTGACCATATAAGTGTGAATTTATTTCTCATCCCATCCCTGTATTCTGTTCCATTGATCTGTGTTTCTTTTTTGTGGCAGTATCATACTGTTTTGATTACTGTAGCTTTGTACTATAATTTGAAATCAGCACACATGATACCTCCAGCTTTGTTCTTCCTCCAGATTTTGCTTCTGTACAAATTTCAGAATGATTTGTCCTATGAAAAATATCTGATATTTTGATAAGGATTATATTGTATTGATTGTATTGTATTGAACCTTTAGATTGCCTTGGTCATTTTAACAGTATCAGTTCTTCCAATACATGAGAACTGTATAGCTTTCCATTTGTTTGTGTTGTCAATTGCTTTCATCAATGTCTTTGAGTTTTCAGAGTATAAATCTTTTACCTCTTTGTTTAGATTTAGTCCAGGTATTTTATTCTTTTCAATGCGATTGTAAATGGAATTGATTTCTTAATTTCTCTCTTAGTGACTAGTGTACAGAAACACAACAGATTTTATATGTTAATTTTAAATGTGAGACCTGAAACCATGAAGCTGCTAGAAGAAAACATAGGCAATATGGTCTTTGAATCTATTGTGGTAATATTATTCTTTAGGTCTGTTTTTTTTAGATCTCTTTTTACTCAAAAAATAGAACTATCATATGATCCAGCAATTTCACTGCTGGGTATTTACCTGAAGGAAATAAAAACACGAATTCAGAAAGATATCTGCACCCCCATGATCACTGCAGCATTATTTGCAATAGCTAAGAAATGGAAGTAAACTGTCATCAATAGATGAATAGATACAGCAGCTTCCCACTAGCTATTTTACACATGGTAAGGTTCCCCGGTGGCTCAGAGGTAAAGAATCCACTTGCAATGGAGAAGACATGGGTTCAATCCCTGGGTTGGGGAGATTCCCCTGGAGAAGAAAATGGCAACCCATTCCAGTATTCTTTCCTGGGAAATCCCATGGACAGAGAGAGGAGCCTGGTGGGCTACAGGCCATGGGGTCTCAAAAGAGTCAGACACGACTGAGCAACTAAGCAACAAAGTGTATGCATTTCAGTGCCACTCTCTCAATTTATCCCTCCTTCTCCTTCCCCACTGTGTCCATACATCCAGTCTCTACATCTTTGTCTCTATTCCTGCCCTGAAAATAGGTTCATCTGTACCATACACACACACACACACACACACACTGGATTATTACTCAGCCATTAAAAAGAAATCTTGTTGTTTGTGATGACATGGATGGATTAGAGGGTATTATGTTAAGTGAAACAAGTCAGACAGAGAAAAAAAAATACCATATGATCCCACATATATGTGAAATCTAAAAATCAGAACGAATGAAACAAACTCATAGGTATCAGTGGTTGCCAGAGGAGAGGGGAGTGGGGGATGAAATAAGTGAAGAGAATTAAGAGGTATAAGCCTTCAGCTATAAGTCACAAGGATGTAATATATAGCATAAGAAATATGGTCAATAATAATATAATAATTGTGTATAGGGACAGATGGTTACTAGACTTATAATGGCGATCCTTTCATAATGTGCACAAATGTTGAATCACTATGTAGTTTACCAGAAACTAACATAATATTGTACATCAACTATATTTCAATTAAAAAATGAATTGTGTTTTTTTTAGGTGAAAACAACCCGACTGCCCACCAACTGATGATGACAATAGATAAACAAAGGTGGTATATGCATACTGCTGCTGCTGCTGCTGAGTTGCATCCGTCGTGTCCGACTCTCTGTGACCCCACAGACGGCAGCCTACTAGGCTCCCCCGTCCCTGGAATTCTCCAGGCAAGAACACTGGAGTGGGTTGCCATTTCCTTCTCCAATGCATGAAAGTGAAAAGCGAAAGTGAAGTCGCTCAGTCGTGCCCGACTCTTAGAGACCCCGTAGACTGCAGCGCACCAGGCTCCTCCGTCCACGGGATTTTCCAGGCAAGAGTACTGGAGTGGGGTGCCATTGCCTTCTCCGGTATATGCATACAATGGGATATTATTCAACCATAAAAAGAATGAAGTACTGAAGTACTGATACATGGTACAACATGAATGAACCTTTAAAAACATTATGTTAAGTGAAAGAAGCTAGACAAAGAAGGCCACATATTATAAGATTCCATTCATATGAGAATTCAGATTAGGGAAAGAAAGGTTAGGGGTTATCCAGGGCTGGGGGTTATTGATATTTCTCCCGACAATCTTGATTTCAGCTTGTGTTTCTTCCAATCCAGCGTTTCTCATGATGTACTCTGCATATAAGTTAAATAAGTAGGGTGACAATATACAGCCTTGACGTACTCCTTTTCCTATTTGGAACCAGTTTGTTGTTCCATGTCCAGTTCTAACTTTTGCCTCCTGACCTGCATACAGATTTCTCAAGAGGCAGGTCAGGTGGTCTGGTATTCCCATCTCTTTCAGAATTTTCCACAGTTTATTGTGATCCACACAGTCAAAGGCTTTGGCATAGTCAATAAAGCAGAAATAGACGTTTTCCTGGAACTCTCTTGCTTTTTCGATGATCCAGTGGATGTTGGCAATTTGATCTCTGGTTCCTTTGCCTTTTCTAAAACCAGCTTGAACTATCAATAACCTCAGATATGCAGATGACACCACCCTTATGGCAGAAAGTGAAGAGGAGCTAAAAAGCCTCTTGATGGAAGTGAAAGAGGAGAGTGAAAAAGGTAGCTTAAAGCTCAACATTCAGAAAACTAAGATCATGGCATCTGGTCCCATCACTTCATGGGAAATAGATGGGGAAACAGTGGAAACAGTGTCAGACTTTATTTTTCTGGGCTCCAAAATCATTGCAGATGGTGACTGCAGCCATGAAATTAAAAGACGCTTACTCCTTGGAAGAAAAGTTATGACCAACCTAGATAGCATATTCAGAAGCAGAGACATTACTTTGTTGACTAAGGTCCGTCTAGTCAAGGCTATGGTTTTTCCTGTGGTCATGTATGGATGTGAGAGTTGGACTGTGAAGAAGGCTGAGCACTGAAGAATTGATGCTTTTGAACTGTGGTGTTGGAGAAGACTCTTGAGAGTCCCTTGGACTGCAAGGAGATCCCACCAGTCCATTCTGAAGGAGATCAGCCCTGGGATTTCTTTGGAAGGAATGATGGTAAAGCTGAAACTCCAGTACTTTGGCCACCTCATGCGAAGAGTTGACTCACTGGAAAAGACTCTGATGCTGGGAGGGATTGGGGGCAGGAGGAGAAGAGGATGACCAAGGATGAGATGGCTGGATGGCATCACAGACTCGATGGACGTGAGTCTGAGTGAACTCCGGGAATTGGTGATGGACAGGGAGGCCTGATGTGCTGCGATTCATGGAGTCGCAAAGAGTCGGACACGACTGACTGACTGAACTGAAAACTGAACTGAGGGCTGGGGGTAGTGATGGGAAACACAGGATTGATAGCTAATGGGTGAAAGAGTATTTTTTTAGGAAGATGAAAATGTCCTAAAATTGACTGTAGGGATGGTTGCACATATCTATGAATATACTAAAAACAATGAATTGCACACTTGAGGTAGATTGTATGATATGTGAATTATATCTCAATAAAGCAGTTAAGAAAAATTTCATTTTATTTTAGGTTGTATCCCTATAAAACTGTGAGAGAAGGCTCCAAGACCTCCATGTTCTGGAAGCTCCTTATTGTGATATGCTCAGCTGAGTCCGGTGTGCAGAGGTGATCCTCTGCAGAAATCTAGAGGTTTGGATGCTCTGCCCTCTTCCACAAAGAAGTCTGCTGGTTCTTTTCTGCTGTCATCTCTCTACAGAGATTTATCCATCCTCATTTTGATATGTTCTGTGGCTGCCAGGGGTTTATCACCAAACAGTCTGTTTAAGAAAAGCACATGGGAGGATTGCTTTTTGAACACTTCCGTATCTGAGAATAATACTTTTTTTTCATCTTCCCCATGACAGAAAGTGGGTAGAAAAATATTAGGTTATTATCACCTTTTCCTCTCTGAAGTCTGTAAATTTGCTAATGCTTTTGAACTTTAAAAGTTTTGAAGAAGTTCAAGAGTAGCTTGATTTTCTTCCTTTGAAGAAATCATAAGTTTTCTGCTTGGACACTTGTAGTGTTTTTCCCTTGTACCTAGAATTTGGAAATGTCACCAGGGCAAGATTTATTATTGGCCTTTTTCATTGATTTTTGCTGGACTGTGGTGAGCCATTCTACTATGCCTATGTTTTATCAGCTCAGAGATTTATCGAGATGTGTGTGGGTTTTGTTTTGATTTCTTCCTTTAGAAGACTTGCATTTTTAACACTTTAAAATTTGTATCTCTATTCTTTATCTTTCATGTCTATTATCTTGAGCATTGTTTTTGTCCCTGTGTTGTGTCCATTTGCAATTTTTAGGAGAATTTCTCAATTTCATCCTCTACCCACTGACAAACTCATGCTGCCCCCGTTCTGCCTTCACTACCCTTTGTGAGAATTTGTGGTGCTTGAGTTTTAATTTTTCTTTTCATCCTAACATGTTCTGGGCTTTATGACTTCATCCTTCAGTTTCAAAGAAGCTCTGACTTATAGTTTTTTCTAAACAGAAAATCATTTAAAAAGGTTACTGGGTTTTTATAATAAGTACTTTTCAAAATTTTGTTTTTCCTTTAGGTTGTAAGAATAACAAAGCTTTATTTTCTCTTCATTATTTCACAGGTGTTAAGTTTTCCCATGGACTCAAAGACAAATGGGGTAATGAAGAGAAATTCTTACAGACTCAGATATTTGACAGTCTGCATGCAAATCCTATATCTCCCAATTACACTCTATGTATCTTTGGGCTAGTTAATTATACCCTTCCTGTTTAAGTTTCATCATTTGTACAACAGGAATAGTTATATACATAATGGAGCTGTTTTCAATATTAAATGGGATAATACATAGAAAGCATTTAATACAGTGCCTGACACAGAGGAATGCAAATAAAAGTTTTGGCTTTTTTTTTTTTTTCATATATAAAGCTATCTAACAAAGTGTATGAACTTTCTCCTTGGCCCAGCTTTCTTCTCATATGAGTGTTTGTTGGATTTTTTTTATTGAGTCTAGAGCTGGAGAGTAAGTTGCTGTCCCCTCTGCTGCTGAACAGGTTTTTATCAGCTATGACTCTGCCTCCCAGGTTTCTTTTCCTTCCTTCGGTGCTTCACACTCAGATCTGAGCAGATGGGATCCGTGGATGTTACTGTCACAGATGGCCCCATCTTCCCTCTATTTATGGCTACTGCATGGGTTCATGTATTATTTCCACTCTTCCATCTCCTTTTATACCCAGGAATTTTCCAGAAGTTAAAATCTCTGAATGGAGATCAAAGGAGAGTCATTCACAGGTCCACAAGAATGGCCAATAAAAGGTCCACAAGGCTGGTTATCTCAACCAGAAATACTAATGGAAGTAAAGAAACAGCAGTTTCCTGATTGGTATTGTCCTTGTAGTTCTGAACTAATGAAAGGCAGCAGAAGTGGGATGAGAATCTCTTTCTTTGGGTTCTTCAATCCTGTTGTGCTGCCTTTACGTTATGAAAGTTTCTTCTAAATTCTGTCTGCAAAATGTTGATGGAGGGGTTCTTGATTTCTCTCATGTTGTGTTCCAACTCCGGGCCAGCAAAAGGCCTGTGGAAGTCTAACCACATGTGCCATTGGGTCTTTGATGTTTGTTGAGGCCTGGGAATTATTGGGAGTGGCTGATTGTCTAATTCTTGCAGCAGCCTCACCGGGGTCACATTCAAAGGGAATCAGTTGTCCCAAGATCAGAGACTCTCAGAGTTGGACAAGATGATGGAAATTATAGAGCCTAAGCTACTGCCTGGTAGTCAAACTCTCTTCACAACACTCCTTTCCTATGGGTTGTCTGGTCTCTTCTCTCTTTCTCTCCTCTCTTTTTTTAGTATAGTCACTTTACAGTGTTAGGTTGTCCAATCTCTTCTTGAAATTCCTTCTTTGACAGCAAGCTTACTAGCCACCAACCAATATGGCCCATGTCATTGCTGGGCAGCTCCTTTAACCAAACTGAAATCTGTCCCCTATATATGGTCTTAGAATAAAAGGAGAAAACTATTGTGCTTATGAACGATCCGTGAAGGAAATAGAAAGCACTTTAGCCATTATATTCTGAGAGCTATTTAATAAAGAGACTTAGGCACTTCAGAATAATTTTTTAAATTAAGTGGTTCAGAAGTCAGATGGTTGATACTGATTCTTTTTTAATTTTTAACTTTTACTGAATTATAATGTACATACTGAAAATGTTATTGATATTTTTTACTTCAGGTGCAACTGACAGTACACAGAAGCTGCTTCTGCCACCACGTCCCCACAGTGTTTCACACCCACAGATACGGTTTCAAGACAACGGAACCTAAAAGCGGGCAAGGATAAAACACAAGCCCGTGGTCGGTTGTCTGTCAGCCGGGGTTGCCAAAGAGAGTTTTCTCTAGTTTCTACCTTTCATATCCCAGAGGAAAACATCTCATTCACAGAACTCAAATTGCAGTGAGTGCTCTGACTTGGAGATGATCTTGGAAAAGTAGTTTTTTAACCTTACCAGCCTCTTGAGAATGCATATCAAGGCACCATAGATAGTATTAAGTAAGGTATCTACTGGAAGGACAGAAGTTTCTTATCAAAAGTATTTCTTCCAATATTTTTATTCATATCATCTACAATAGTGGGGCTCAAGAGACAAAGATCTTTGATAAGTTATCAGTGTCTTCTGGGTAGGAGAAATAAGACATTCTAGGACAGTAACATCTGAGTTTAAATATTTTTGCAGATTTGTGTTAACCAATTATCAGGGTCTGATGAGTAAGGTATTACTACCAGGGTCCTGAGATTCAATAAAGAAAGTGGGGAAAGGGCCAAAAAAGGAGAATTGAATGGTGATGAATATAAATGAGGTTTTCTTCTTCAAGAAAGGATTGCTCCTGTGTTTTACTTTGAGAATGTTCAGGAGAACAAAGGTCGAGGGCTCCAAAAACGCAACACCCCATAGACTCAAGAGCATTCCTCAGTAGTGGGCATAGCCTTCAGCTTTGTAGCAACGGGCAAGGAAAGGCCACCATGCGTAACTCACCATGACCACACTTGCGTGCATATGTGCTAAGCCCCGTCAGTCGTGTCCAACTCTTTGCAAGCTGTGGATTCTAGCCCACCAGGTTCCTCTCTCATGGGATTCTCCAGGCAAGAATACTGGAGTGGGTTGCCATGCCCTCCTCCAGGGGATCTTCCTGACTCAGGGATCGAACCTGTGTCTCCTGCTCCGCCTGCACCGCAGCAGATTCTTTACCACTGAGCTCCTGGAGAAGCCCATGACCACGCTCGATCAGTGAAAAATGCAGTGAAATTCATGGGATGCCAGGGCCCTTTGCTTGTTCCCTTTCCATTTCTCTGGAGAGTAGCAGTATGATCAGGAAGTTTATTCACTTGTAAACACACCTTATTTTTAACATCTTAGTCATATTCAACTGAGTTATCACTGCTTATGTTATTTGAATGACTCATTTCCTCTCACAGCTTACAAATATTAGACATTATCATATCCCATATCTGTCTTATTTTTTGTATCCCTGAGGACCATCATTTAGTTTATCCAAAAGAAGAGTTTTAGAGAAAAAAATTTACCAAAGGCCAACAAGATGCAAGACAGGAAAAAGCAAATTGCACATGTAGCTTTTTATTTGAAGCCTCAGCACACTAGAAAGGTTCTGTTAGTGTCTATTGTAGAATGTAGATGGATGGCAGCAATAAAATCAGATATAGGGGGAAAGCAATCAGATCATTGAGTAGGTCACATTCAAAATATATTATATCAGGATTCGAGGGGGACTCTACCTTAAGGCATGTGTTGCTTCCCACAAAACACTTCTGAAAAGTGTTCATGTATCCTTTCCTTCTCTATATATGCCTGAGTTGATACATTTCAAATCTTTTTCTGTACGCAGACTGTTTTCTTATTGTTCCATGAAAATCTTCTGTTCACTAACACATTTTTGTCTTAGCTGTTCATAACAGAAGCTAGTGGGGATCTCACCCCCATCCCCTTTATTTGGGCAGTGCACCCATCCTCCACTGAGCTACCTTGCCCATGAGGTCACCCTCTTCAAGGGACAGTCCATAACCAATGACTGACAGATGTAGGGTCAAAAGGCCTGCTCGTTTACCTTGAAGGGGAGAAGTTCCATAATGCAATTTACACACCAGAATCTGTATTTCACCCTTTCCTTTTATGGAACCTGACCTAAGACGCTGCTAAGGTAGCTTTTTCTTCTGCTTGAAACTCTGAGTGCAGGTCCTTTCTGCTTCTCCAAGGCAGTCAAGCTTCACCTTAGTTTCCACTTTCTTCCAAAAACCTTCCCTGCTCTTTCTAATTCTTTCTCTTCCCTCCTCTGTGCTGCTGAGTCATTCTCAGACAGTCATACTCTGTTAAATGCTCTCATAGACTCATAGGCAGCTGTGTTATTGAGTTAGCTGACAGCTTGCCATATATATATATATATATATATATATATATATATATATAAAAGTCCCTCAAGGTGGACACTCCTAAGATGAGCTATGTGTGGGCAGCAAGTGGTGTCCTTTAGCTTTGTCTGCAGTAGTTCCCTAGGAGGGCTTGAGCCTTTAAATGAATATTCATAAACTGAGACATTAGACCAAAGAACTTGTGTCTAGGATTAAAAGCAGATTATGCATGGGGGACCTTCTCCAAGTATCTGGATTATTCCTTTTGAAAGCAAACTAGGGCAATCACTTGTCAAAATGACAATGACTTTTTTTTTTACAATGATTTTTGCTTTTTACTAACATTTCTCAACCTAGTTTTTGAAGTATTATTTTCTTTAGGTAAACTGAAAACAAAAGATTCAATCTTCAAATGAATTTAGATATAAACATACATAGTTCATGGAAATTCGCAATACATTTCAAAGGCTCCAAAATATCCTGTAAGTTGGGAAAAAACCTCTTACTTTGCTTAATGTAGCATTTTTCTGTATAATGGAACATGTGAGCATAGAATTCATATCCCTGGGATAGCAAGAGTTATCCCAGGGAACTATTCTTCCATGGAATTCCTTAGGGAAATGCTAGAAGTGGTAGTAGTGTGGGTGAGGGGGGAAGGGGATTAGTGAGGGCCCTGGTCACCTGTAATTATTAGTCCCTCAATCATATCCGACTGTTTGGGACTGCATGGACTGTAGCGCACCAGGCTCCGCGGTCCATGGGATTTTCCAGGCAAGAATACTGGAGTGGGTTGCCATTTCCTTCTCCAGGGGATCTTCCCAGGGAGTGAACCCATGTCTCCTGCATTGCAGGCAGATTCTTTACTGTCTGAACCACCAGTCCTAGTCACCTAAGAGTATGTGAAATTTATGTAACTCATTTCAAATTGGTGGGGGGTTGAGTATGAATCCAGTTATCTTCTTTTTCTGTTTGATATTTATCAGGAGGAAAATAATTTGTCTACAAGCAGCATGGGGGGGTTTCAGCATGTCTTTCATCCTATAGATGAGACACCAGGCAAGAGTAGGATGTAGAGGGGTTCAGAGCTTGGAACACCTCACTGCACTCCTCCTCCCTGAGTGCCAGAGATGCCGTGGTAACTTGGAATTGAGATCCTTCTTTGACGGGCAGAGTTGTTGCTTCCTGACTTAGCGAAGGATGTTCATTGGTTTGGTGTGGAATCGACTATGGGAGACATCAGCTGAGTGGTGGTCAAATGGAGTCTATTTTATTTCAAGGACCACCAGTCCCTAAACCCAATTCTCAAAATAGCATTCCAGGAATCACATAATTTCTTCCTCACAAGAATCCAAAAAGGCCTATGAAACAGGTGTTAGCACTATCCCCACTTTATAAGAGGGGAGAAGGAGGCCCAGAGAAAAGTCAGGAGTCTTGACTAGATAATACTTCATCCAGTTTTCCATCCATCCGTCCATTCACTCAGGAAATATTGATCAAGTACCAAGTCTCCTGGAATGTGAAGTCAAGTGGGCCTTAGAAAGCATCACTATGGATAAAGCTAGTGGAGGTGATGGAATTCCAGTTGAGCTATTTCAAATCCTGAAAGATGATGCTGTGAAAGTGCTGCACTCAATGTGCCAGCAAATTTGGAAAACTCAGCAGTGGCCACAGGACTGGAAAAGGTCAGTTTTCATTCCAATCCCAAAGAAAGGCAATGCCAAAGAATACTCAAACTACCACACAATTGCACTCATCTCACATGCTAGTAAAGTAATGCTCAAAATTCTCCAAGCCAGGCTTCAGCAATATGTGAACTGTGAACTCCCTGATGTTCAAGCTGGTTTTAGAAAAGGCAGAGGAACCAGAGATCAAATTGCCAACCATCCGCTGGATCATGGAAAATGCAAGAGAGTTCCAGAAAAAACATCTATTTCTGCTTTATCGACTATGCCAAAGCCTTTGTGTGGATCACAATAAACTGTGGAAAATTCTGAAAGAGATGGGAATACCAGCCCACCTGACCTGCCTCTTGAGAAACCTGTATGCAGGTCAGGAAGCAACAGTTAGAACTGGACATGGAACAACAGACTGGTTCCAAATAGAAGAAGGAGTTCGTCAAGGCTGTATATTGTCACCCTACTTATTTAACTTATATGCAGAGTACATCATGAGAAAGGCTAGGCTGGAGGAAGTACAAGCTGGAATCACGACTGCTGGGAGAAATATCAATAACCTCAGATATGCAGATGACACCACCCTTACGGCAGAAAGTGAAGAGGAACTAAAAAGCCTCTTGATGGAAGTGAAAGAGGAGAGTGAAAAGGTTGGCTTAAAGCTCAACATTCAGAAAACTAAGATCATGGCATCTGGTCCCATCACTTCATGGGAAATAGATGGGGAAACAGTGGAAACAGTGTCAGACTTTATTTTTTGGGGCTCCACAATCACTGCAGATGGTGATTGCAGCCATGAAACTAAAAGACGCTTACTCCTTGGAAGAAAAGTTATGACCAACCTAGACAGCATGTTGAAAAGCAGAGACACTACTTTGCCAACAAAGGTCTGTCTAGTCAAGGCTATGGTTTTTCCTATGGTCATGTATGGATGTAAGAGTTGGACTGTGAAGAAAGCTGAGTGCCGAAGAATTGATGCTTTTGAACTGTGGTGTTGGAGAAGACTCTTGAGAGTCCCTTGGACTGCAAGGAGATCCAACCAGTCCATTCTGAAGGAGATCAGTCCTGGGTGTTCTTTGGAAGGACTGATGTTGAAGCTGAAACTCCAGTACTTTGGCCAGCTCATGCGAAGAGTTGACTCATTGGAAAAGACCCTGATGCTGAGAAAGATTGAAGACAGGAGGAGAAGGGAATGACAGAGGATGAGATGGTTGGATGGCATCACTGACTCGATGGATATGAGTGTGAGTAAACTCTGGGAGTTGGTGATGGGCAGGGAGGCCTGGCGTGCTCGATTCATGGGGTCGCAAAGAGTCGGACACGACTGAGCAACTGAACTGACTGAACTGACCAAGACTCCACAGTGGCATTGACCATCATGGATGGTTTGTACTAAAGTCTGTGCCCCTGGCATCCAGCGGGGAGAAGAAAACTGACAGAAAAGTCCTGACTCATAACTGGAGAAGACCATGTGACTTGCTTCTTGGAAGAAAAGCTATGACAAACCTAGAGAGTGTTAAAAAGCAGAGACATCACTTTGCCAACAAGGTCTGTACAGTCAAACTATGGTTTTTCCCGTAGTCATGTATGGATGTTGAGAGTTGGACCATAAAGAAGGCTGAGTGCTGAGGAACTGATGGTTTCAAACTGTGGTGCTGGAGAAGACTCTTCAGAGTCCCTTGGACAGCAAGGAGGTAAACCAATCAATCCTAAGGGAAATCAACTTTGAATATTCATTGGAAGGACTGATGCTGAAGCTGAGCGCCAATACTTTGGCCACCAGATATGAAGTGCCAACTCGTCGGAAAAGACCCTGAAGCTGGGAAAGATTGAGGGCATGAGGAGAAGGCAGCGACAGAAAGATGAGATGGTTCGATAGCATCATTGACTCAATGGACATGAGTTTAAGCCAACTCAGGGAGATAGTGAGGGACAAGGAAGCCTGGCGTGCTGCAGTCCATGGAGTTGCAAAGAGTCAGACATGGCTGAACAACAATAAAATATGAGTTAGTCTCTGGAAGTGAGGAGCCTATGATATGTGCTTCTTAGTTTCATCTAGAATTGTGCCTGTTTCTACATGAGGAGTTGAAGAGTAATAATGTTGCTCCAACGGGCTTGCCCTGACCCACCATGGGCTCTGCAGATAATGGATGTCATAGACAAGCAAACTGCCCTTCTCCAGACTCCAGCTCAAAGATGGTCAGTCAAGTAGACTCTTGTGGGCAGCAGACTAAATGTTTCTCCTCTCTTGCTCATTGTATCTGTGTACATCCTGCCTTGAGTTAAGAAAAACATTGGCTGGGTAGGACTTGGGGTTAGTAGGGAGCCGTGGGGCCTAAGCCACTGTTTATGACACATGTCATATTTCATGGACCACGTCTGGACCCCACCTGCCTCCTTAATCTCCTTGGAATGCTGACACTCCCTCTGTGAACTGTGTGTTATACTGATGACTTCAGTGGGTACTGCAGTTTCCAATTTCCTAACCTTTCTATTAAAATTAATATTTAGATTTTATAACTTTAAAACTAGAAGAATGATGGAAGCAGTATTTGATGTTTATGTCTCTCAGTCACGAAAATGCTCCCAATTTCACTAATGCCGGGCCACACACATGTAGTCACAATAAATAGCATTTAACATGTTTACAGTACAGAGAGGATGAGGAGGACTTCTGTTTTTATATTGATGGGCTCAGCTGGGCTGGGGATACTATTGTTTACAATGAGCTACATTTTTTGTTGTTCTGATTTACCCTCAAATTAAATCTTTATTTCAGAAACCAACCCCAGGGAGTCCCCATAACGAGGGAATGTAATAAACAGCATTAGGAGAGGGCCCGTAGCCGCTGCTCCTTGGTAATTAGTCCAAACGTCTCAATTGGAGTGGTTTTCTAAGTTTTATGGCCGCAGTTTGGTCACAGGTTTATTTGTAAAGAGCCGCTTTGGCATTTTGCTTGGAGCGGCCTTTGCCCTTTGGGGAGAGGTGTTGGGGGCTTGGCGACGTGGACCACAGGGAAGCCAGACTTTTAGATCTGCTTGGAGGTGATGCCCGTGTTTCTTCTTACCATCTGTTTTCAAATTAAAAATTGTCCAAATTTGAAGAAACTGGAAAAGGGAAAGAAAGAGCTGGCCTTGGTTTTGGAGGACACGCAGGGGAAGGGGAAGGGCTGAGGCTGGGACTGAGCATGTAGGAGAATTCCCACCCGGGGTGGGGGGGGGGGGCGGGGCGGGTGACTGTTTTGTAAACCCTGATAGGAGGGGAAAGGTCATTAAAAAGTCCTGGGTGCCTGGGGTGGGGCCGAGAGCCTGCCCGGCACACCTCCCAGTCTCCTCTAGCTTGGTGGGAAGAAGGAAGCCAGGCCTTAGCAAGGCCCCCACCCCATCCACTCAGAAGTTCCCTGGGGGCCTGTAAGCTGCTGAGACCTCCAGTCTTCCCAGAAAAGAAGTCAGAACGCTCCCAGATATAGGGGAAGCTCTGGTCAGCCTCCTGTTTCAAGCTCACTGTGGCAAAACCACGCGGAAAATGCAGGCCCCACACAGCTGGTGCCTCAGCCCTTCTACCATCCTGACTGTCCCCATAAGGCCTGTTAATTCACTCGATATTAGCTGAGGGCCACTGGGCCCCCTGGTGCCTCAGATGGTAAAGAATCTGCCTGCAATGCTGGAGACCTGGGTTCGATCCCTGGGTTGTGAAGATCTGGAGAAGGGAAGGGCTACCCACTCAGGTATTCTTGCCTGGACACTTCCTTGGACAGAGGGGCCGGGTGGGCTACAGTCTATGGGGTTGCAAAGGGTTGAATACAACTGAGCAATGAACACTTTCACGATAAGCTTAGAGATAATGTAGCCCTCTCATTTTTGAGCCGGATGGTGAGACAGGACCATGAATAGGTAGGAGGCTCCTTAGAGCTTGAAGGGTGGGGCCAGATGGATACACCTTTGTGTCCAGTGTGAGAAGAGTGAGGTCAGAGGATGGGGAAGCGTGCAGGGGAAGGGACCTCCACTGTTCCCTTCTCTCACATGCTGCCATGTTATTTGATTTTCTTCCTTTGTTATTATTTTTAAAATAGCATTTCCTAAGTCTTAGCTCTTAAGGAACCTCATCAGTCACTGAGTCCAAGGGTTATGCAAGGGACGTCCATGGTGGTCCAGTGACTATGACTCCATGTTTCCAGTGCCAGGGGCCTGGATTCGATCCCTGGGCAGGGAACTAGATCCCACATACCACAAATAGGAGTTTGCACGCCGCAACTCAGATCTGGTGCAGCCAAATAAATAAATAAATATAAAGAAATGGTATGCAAACTTTTTCTGAAAGGCCAGATAGCAAAAATTTTAGGTTTGGTGGACCACACCACTACTCACTCTGCTGTTTGGGGGAAAGCAGCCATAAGCTATACCTAACGCAATGGGTGTGGCTGTATTTCAATAAAACTTTATTTATTTTAAGTTTTTTTTTAAGGTGTAAAAATCATTTATTAAAATACATATCTCTGAGTATACAAGTTCAAAACAATAAATACTCCAGTCAGTGGACATATGAACCAAGTGCCATTTTGGGCTCTTGGTATATAGCAGTGAGTGGGTACTCCTTCCCCAGTGGCTCAGCAGTAAAGAAATCTAGTGTTCAGTAAATATTTGTAGAGTCTAAACAAGAAAATAATCATAATCACTCTCAGACCTCACCTCATTCTGTGTATCTCAAAACTTATCAACAGTCTTGCTGTAACAAAAGGATGAAAATGTGGCCCCTTACTGGCAATCCAGCTCCAGCATAGTTTTACAGCTGATTCACGGTGACTGAGTTGTTTACTAAGTCTGGGGTACCAGTGCAGTACATTTAGGTGGGAGGGAGGGGGCTAGTCCTTGCTCAGTTCTAGAAACTTCTCACTACAGAAGTCTTCTTTCTTCACAGACTCAGTCTGAATTGTCAGCAGGGCCACTGTATTGATTGTGCCTTGTGACTATCAGGCATGTGGCATCTTAACAACATTAGTAAATTAAAAATGCTGTGGGTGTGAGGTATTGGTATATATATGTATGCTTTGGGGGAATAATGCTAATCGTGACCACAGCTAGAGAGTATCTTTCATCAGCTTCAGAAACACTATTTAGTAATTCTCAATAAAGCTTTCAATCATCAACTGAAGCCCCTAGCTGAGGCATATGTTCCAGGATAAAGCAATGTATAAATGTACAAATCTCCTGGTTGCTAGTGGATATCAGCGGGTTGAAGAACCATTGGCATGATACTTAACTCTCAGAACTTAAAGTACACAACTCGAGTTCATGTATTATGGGGGAGGAGTGGGGTAACTTAATGTAGGGGGCTGGTGAAATGGAAAACTAGATAGAAGATTCCTGGAAGGAATTTTGTTCAAAGGAGAATTCTGGAAAGGAGGCCCTCACTCTACCTACTTTTGACTGAAGCTGAGTGACACTGTTAACATGCTGGAAACACACTCACTTTGATTCTGTGACACTAAGTTATGTCAGTTTTTAGAAATAAGGTGACTCAATGGTAAAGAATCCGCCTGCAATGCAGGAGACCTGGCTTTGATCCCTGATGGGGAAGATACCCTGGAGATGGGAATGGCAACCCACGCCAGTATTCTTGCCTGGATAATTCCATGGGCAGAGGAGCTGGCAGGCTACAGTCCATGGGGTCACAAACAGTGGTACATGACTGAGTGACTAACACATTTAAAAATCAGTGCCTTGGCTTAACTGCCCATGATTTAGGTACTCTTATCATCCATGGCTGTGCCTTTGGTAGCCAATAGCCCTCAGGTATTGCTGGTGCTTTTTTAGTCCACTTCATCTCCTTCTCCTACCTTCTTTATTAGTCTATTGACGTACAGAACACACCTTGGCTGCTAAGCATTGCCGGCATGCATTTTTTTTAAGCAGAGAATTGTTGCGCCATGCTGCACCTGGACTGCATTCAGAAGCTTTCTAGGAAATCTCACTGCACTCTGAAGAAGCCCTGAGCTTTTGGGTCAGCATTTTGGAAGGGAAGACAATTGATTCTTTCAGCCCTGCTGATGCAATTCCTTTTGATGTGTATCAAGTGTGTTTTGACACAATCCCCCGAGTCATTGTGGTTTTCAATATTCCTGGGCCTCTAATGAAAGTCAAAGAGAGGGGAATCTTTTCACTTAATGTTGATTTCTAATATTGATGGTGCGTTACCCATTTGTGTCTCAAAAGCTTCTCAGGATGGAATTAACCCCTCGGATCTCAGGGTAAGCACGTGTCTTACAGGACTGTGACTGTCAAAAGCTGATACTGGAGACAAAACACATTCTTGGGGAGGACATATCATCCTTATACAGGTAACAACTTTTATCATCAATTTTTGGTAAATGCAACAGCTGCAGAAGAATTTGTGGGCTTTTTTTTTTTTTTTTTTTGCTGTAAGGCATCTTAGAGAGTGTTTGCCAAGTTTCTGTCTCTGTCTCAAAAAAGGTGTCTTCGCATCTTCACTTAGCCCTGAATAATTCAACAGAATCTCTAATAACAGACTTGCGTGTTGTAAAGCCCCCAAATGTGTTGTAAGCTAAAAGAGGCAGAAGGAAATTTAGCATCACAAACAGAAGTCAAAGAATCAAAGCTAGGAGTCAGTGTAGGGGTCGGTGCTTCACACATATGCTAGAGGCTTATTTTTGCTTATAGTTTCCTTGTTTTTCATAGAGCAGTGTCTCTTAAAAAGGACAAAGAACATTCCTGGAAGTTGGCTGTTGCCCCTAATTCTCTTTTTATAAAAAGTCCCTTCTCATGTCTCCTCCCATCCTCCTTCCCTCCTTCCCTTCCTCCTTCTCTTCCTTCCTTCCTTCCTGCCACCCAACACATAGCTATCGAGTGACTACAACTTTCCAGTCACTGTGTTAAGCCTTGAGGATTCAATGATTAGTAAAGACAAGCCTAACCGACCATCTGGATTAGAATTCCCTCTTGTCCTCTCTCCTGAAGGCCAGGAAGTTTTAGAGTTCACTGGGACTCTGAGATACACCAATGTCTTTCCAACAAATTCCATGTCATCTTACTAACCACCCCCACCATTGTCCCCTGAATTTATTGAAGTGGCTTTTATTTTTTTATGATTTTCCACTGAAATCATAATGTGTATATTGTAAGCCCTGACATATGGGAAACTCTGACATCCATATGGAAAGGAACGAGGGGTGCTTGGCTTGGGGAGATTATGACTTTGGAAGATGTCTTACATGTTTGCTTCATTTTAGAGGAAAAAATTAAACTTCATCTTTATTTTTTCAAGGGGCAGGGATTAGACTAAATGGCTTAAGGGAACCATACATGTTCTAACAATCAGGGTAAAAGTAACTTTGCCTTACACTGGGCTAAATAAGTGTGTGTGTTTGTGTTACCATGTTTTTCTCTATATGTATAGGTTGTGGTTTCTCAACCTCAGCACTGTTGACATATGGGGTCAGATAATGAAGATTCTGTGGGAGGTTTTCCTGTGCATTATAGGATGTTTAGCAGTATCCCTGACCTCTACTTACTAGATGCCCATAGCATACCCCAATTATTACAACCAAAAATATCTCTAGTCTTTGCCAAATGTCCTTGGGAAGGAGACAGGCAGATAGATAGAATGTTGTTCAGTCACTAAGTCGGGTCTGACTCTTTGTGACCCCATGGACTGCAGCATGCCAGGCTTCCCTGTCCTTCACTATCTCCTGGAGTTTGCTCAAACTTATGTCCATTGAGTCGATGATGCTATCCAACTATCTCATCCTTTTTCACCCCCTTCTCCTCCTGCCCCCAATCTTTTCCAGCATCATAGTTTTTTCCACTTAGGATAGATAAATAGAAAAGCAGGTGGATAGATGTAATAGATGGATCTAGGATTGAACTAGCGCTTTGACTTAAAACCTACAGGTTCCTTGGCAAAGCATATAGCTTTCTTAGGCTGAAGGGCTTCTCAGCACTTGATTTATTGAAGTAGGAAACCATGTATCAAGTCGAGTAGGAAGGAATACTGCTTCAGGGACAGGGTCAGACTCTGTGCTCTTTAAGACCCTCCACTTTCAACTAACAGATCTGATAATTCTGTAAGACCAGATCTGGGTTAATAAAATTGGTGTCAGTTTCTAAGGGAATATACCAAACTTAAGTTGTGACCGAGGGCCCCACAGTGCTGTTTGACATAGAATGCAAAGTTGCAGGGTGGGATGAGCGGAAATGTCTTGAGCTTATTTGGGGATTAATTGGCAATCAAAAATCTGCCTCCTAGATGCAGGCCTGTCACTGTAAAAGCACATACAGCACATTACTTCCTCTGGCTGAAGTTATTAATATGTGTTGATTGATGTCAAAAGGAGAATTAAATCATAAATGTGCTCCAGGGTCTCAGGCTGGTGGCCTGGCAGCTCCTTTAGCCTTGTCAGTTTGGAGGGACAGCTCACATGGCCCTGCCTCATTTTTTTTTGATGATTTCTTAAAGATTTCACTTTATCATCATTTGTCTATGAGCAGGCCTTCCTCTCCTTCCTATTAGTATTACCTCCACCATGGCACAGCCTGGATACAGTTATTACCTACAAAGGAATCCTACTTGAGTGAAACAATGGAGTTGTACACTCTATAAATAAAACAAAACAAAATGTTCCCAATTAGTGCTATTTACAGACATGTAACACCATGGCTGCTGATGGGGAGTGTATGTTCCTTTCCCATGGGGGTCCCAAAATTCCTAGCACCCTCTCACAGGCATAAAAAAGCATGGTCTTTCTCATTTCCAAGTTAATCCAATTTGAGTGTGGGTTGAGAGGGACCAGAGCTTCCCAAAGGGCCTGGCAGAACCGGGCAGCTCAGCATCATTACCAGACCACACACGTTATGTTTAATAGCCAGACTCTGCCCTGGACCAGAGAGGAGAAAAGTCAATGAATTACAAAGTCCTTGGGAACAGCCACCCTCCTCTTCCTCTACAACGTGGGGGCTTTCGTTCCCAGTCCATCATCTCTCACTTGAATTTCAATGAGTCTCCTAAAGGGTGTGGCAGGGTGTCTGCATGAAGCGTGTGTCGATCAGCTTGCCATAGTGTTGGTGAAGCGATCTCTTTAAGCCCCAATACAGTCGTGTTGTTCCCTCACTGGAAACTATCTTGGTTCTTCTATGCTTAAGGGATAAAATTCAACATCCAAATGATTCAGATGTGTGCGTGTGTGTGCAGTTGCTCAGCCATATGTGATTCTTTGCGACCCCATGGACTGTAGCCTCCAGGCTCCTTTGTCCAGGGAATTTCCCAGGTAAGAATACTGGAGTAGGTTGCCATTTCCTTCTCCAGGGAGACTTTCCAATCCAGGGATTGAACCTGTGTCTCTTACACTGGCAGGCAGATTCTTTACCACTGAGCCAGTTGGGAAGCCCAAAGATTGAGATAAATGACCTTTAAAACCATCATGTCACACTTCAGGCCCAGGCTCTTCCATCTGCGTCATCCTGTCTTTAAAGATCTTTTGTGTTTCATCTCAAATGTCCCCTTTGCTGTGAAGGCTTTTCGTATTCCTGGTTGGAACATATTTTCCACACTCCAGAGATCCCTCCATATAGTATATCCAACTCATGTTACATATTTCAGTTTTGTCTATTTTTATATTTGTTTATCTACCTATTTATGAATCTTTTCTTTTCCCTCTAGCCTTGATAGGTAGAGAATAGCCCCCACAATACTTGGAACATAAACAGTTGCTCATTAAAATCTTTTGGAAGGAATGCACAAATATATGACTGAATGTAAATGTGAATAAATAATCAGGTCCTCCCCATTTCCAAATCATTTCTTAGAATAAATTGAAAAAAAAAAAAAACCTCAATATTATAGCACATGGTAATGATAGAGAAAATAGATTCTAGATTGAATTCTAGCTTCACTACTTACTTACTGTATGACCTTGGCAATTTACTTTCCTCCTGTCAGCCCTCAACTAATTTACCTGTAAAATGGGATAATAATAGCAACCTGTCTCTTAGCTGTTGTAAGGATGAACTATATCGATATATTTACAGAACTGTACATAGAACTTGGCCCACAATAAATACTGTGTTAGCACAAACTATTTTGGGAGATACCAACTCTTCCTAGAATATCTCTAATGCAGAGCTTCTCCACCTTATGCAATGGAATCATCAGGAATCATTTTTAAAAATACACCTGCTGGGGCTTCACCCAAGGCCAACTGAATCACAGGCTCTGGAGTGAGACCCAGGCAGGGATTCACTATCGTATAAGTTAATGGAGAAGCTTTCACGAAGTGGTTGTTGGAGGAGAGAGTAGGACTAAAGGACCAGACAAGGACGGTGAGGCACCCAGAAGCAGGCAGCAACGAGAAGCCACCAGTCCCGCTGAGCGAAGGACGAGAGGGATCAGTGTCACTGGAGCTAGTGAGCAGCAGGGCGCTGCGAGATGAGCTGCCCAGGGGACCGTGGTCACTCAGGAGGAACCCAGTCTCAAGGAGAGACACCGCACTGAGGCAGGGAAGGCATGGGAAACACACCCCTGACGCCCCCTGCCTATCCGTCTCTGGCTTGATGCCTCCCCCATGCAGGATTCAGTTGGCCAAGGAGCCAAGAAACCCCACCATCAGAGGTCAGCATCCCTGGGCACAGATCAGGATGAAAAGGGCCGGAAGTGGGTTTGAGGAGACAATGGGGAAAAAGCCAAAACATTGGATTTTAGGAGAAAAAAAAAATCCCTAGGTGTTTCTGCTGCCCAGTGAGGAATAAGACCCCTGTCCTGAATGAGGCATCCTCATCAGCTGTCTCTTCAAGTCCTCCCGCTGCCAGAGAGGAGAGCGGTTCACAAAGCACACAGCATTCCTGTGCTACAGTCCTTAGGATGTGCTGCTCATTGCAGTCTCTCTCCAGGACACCAGGGACTGAGGAAAACGGTTTCTGGGAAGAACCCTGGCCGTGTAAACCAGCTGGATTTAGGTTCAAGGTAACAACTGGCTTTCTTTCTGGGAGCTACCTCAGTCAATGGGAGTTTGTTATGGACCCAATGCAGTTTGGGAAGGAAGCACACACAACTCCTGCCTTTTAGGTTTTTATCCAAGCAAACGTACCAGAAGAAACCCCTGAGATTTCCACCATATGCCGTATCATATGATTCAATCTCATTTGCATAACCCCAAGGTGGAATTTGCAAGTGCAAGGGTGCACCGGTGCCCCAGACAAAGTGCTTCAGTTTGCAATGAACCCAACAGCTTGTTTTCCCATTGACTGTGTCGGCACGTTTCAGAAGACTTCATTTCTGCTGCTTCCTTTCCAAAAGGAGGAAGATATAAATCACAGGCGCAGAAGTAACTAGCAGTTGTGACATTTTGTTACAGAGTTTAATTACATGAATCATAAAATATTGCTACAATTTTCCAAACTGTTAAACCTTAATTAATATGAACCCACAGGGACCACCTTGATCGTTCTAAATATTCTGAAGCACAACTCCTACAGTAGTGCTTCCATCCGCCTGAAGTGCTTTGTAATTTGCAAAAAGTGATTAATTATTAGAAATGAAACTAGACAAATTAATTTAATATAAATGAGGCTGTACATGATTTGATTAATTCTTTTTAATTACCTATATGTTATTTTTTTCAATAGCTGAACAAAGGACTCCATTCTTCTCTTGCATGTTCATATTCATTAATCTCATTAGCAGAGAGTATTAATATAATTTTATCGCACATTCCAGAAGTACGGCACATTGACAAACTGTAATGAATCGCGGCATTAGTGTCCTATCACTACATTAATTTTAAGACATGCCTGGCTCATCTGCAATTTACTTTGAGGCTTACTTTAAAATGAGCTGAATAAGCATGTAATTATGACATCTGCTTCTTTTCAGGTACCTCCTTTGTAAATCAGTGACAAAGGAATAGCAGGTTTAAATATGTGTTAACACTTGGATAGCATGTATAATTGCAATATGGCGATGTGTAATGAAGATTAAATTAGACCATACTATACCTGACATATGCAAGAACATAATTGAACTATTGTCATTATTGCTGTAGAAGCAGCTGCAAAATGCTAATATTGGAATTGAGGAAAATGAAACCATGCTGGAAAAGAAGGCTGAAGAAGATAGTCTCAGAAAAAGTCACCAAGAAAAAACCATATCAAGATTGGATGCTGCAAACTCGAGGATTTTAGCCTCTTCCCCCTTTGTGGCTGATGACAGTTGGTCATGAATTTCATGAAACTTTCCAAAAGGGTCCATTTCGGATGTCACTGGGGCATGACCTCACACTGCATATCTTGTATGCTCAGCACTTCTGCTCTAGGCGGGCCATAGGGTGGGCACCCTGCCCAGTGCTCCTTTCTTGAGCCTCAGGCAGGGACTGGAATCCTGGGATTGAAATCCAAACTCTTGGCATGGTTAACCCTAGATTTCCCAGAGCAAGACATCAAGGATAAGAGAATGCTTTGAGATCACCTGGGAAGCAAGGTGACCTTGGGAAGGGTTTTAGGGGTTTGCAGTCATCAGAGGCCCCTGGAAAGCTGGGACAGAGAAGAAAATTGCATCTTCTCTCTCAAATCCCCCCTGTCTTCCCTGAAAACAAATTGTTAGGATAGCCTTTAGGATTTATTCAGTTTCAGATAAGGAATTATCACAAGCCACATTTACTGTGGACCTCATATCTTCCTGGGCCAAGTGGGTCGATGGCAGGGGGACACTTAACCATATCTATGGTTTTTCCCTCTTGGAAACACAGTTCCTGTGGTGCTTGCATATAGAGCTTGACAGCAGCCCTGAAATATTGCTTTTGAATTTAACAAATACTCTACAGGAATTTGGGGCTCTATCTCAAAACAATGTTAAGGAATTGGCTTTCTCAACAAAAATCCCCATGCCAGCCTTTTTAAGTTGATGGTAAGGGAATGTGAAGAGAAACTAAAAAGAGATGAAAATAAGACTACTTCATCTGAAGATGCTCGTGGTAAAAGGCCAACACAACTTTTTTGGCAGAGTTGACAAGAGGAAGTGGGGAGCATTACGTTAATTGATTGAGATGTTCAGCTACTCAAAGTCATTTCATATCAGCAGGGATTGACATGATGCCTGATTGACTGAAAAATAGTTTCTGAGAGAGGATGCGATATTTATAAAATTATTGTAATAGAACCATTTATACAAATGTGGTACATTGGAGGCAACTTAAAGATCCCATGTTTCAAAGTGTGGTTTCAGAAGACAAGCATGGTTGGATTGTCTGGGAGGTTTGTTAAAGCATGGGTTCTTAAGATCCAACTCCAGAGCCTAGGGATCAGAAACTCTGGAAGAGCCATTTGGGAATCTACATATTTAAAAAGCTCCTGGTGACTTTTAATACACAATTCCTGATCTAACGTGGCCACCTCTTTTTACAGAGGAGCAGGAAACAAAGACCCTAAGAACTGGGACCTGAGCCCAAGCAGCCTCTCTCTCGTGCTGCTGAGGGTGCATGGAAAGGAAAAGATGGGATCTGGCTTTCAGCAGTCGACAGGTACTTGCCTCAGCATCCCTTGGTCCATTGAGTTTGTGCTTCACCAGATTTAGCAAACAGATGTTATAATGCTACCTGACTCCATCCACTGAGGCCTGTCACAAACCCAGGACTTCAGACCAGCTCCACTCTTCAGGGCTGATCAGCAGAGAGAATGATCATGGGAGAGTTTTCCGCAAAGTTTTAGAACAAGAAAGAGGATTATGCATTTCAACTTGCAGTGAGGACTGTTTCAGTGTCAACTTTCCCCCACACTCATTCATTTCTTCCCTAATGTATCCATTTATCTTACAACCCTTACCAAGCTCATCTGATATGCCAGGTATTAATGTTAAGCACCTAGGTTACAACCTTGAGTAAGAAGGAAACTGTTCTGGTCCCCAGTAGGAATCAATTAGATCCAACCTGTTTGGCTCTCAAAGGTGATGTGAAATGAAGTGATCGTACTACATGGGTTGTTTCCCCTCTTTTCTGAGCTCTATGTATACCTAGAGTTCCAGGTATATAAAGGATCATTGGGGGATATTCATTTTTTCCTCATCCTCTTCCTTCTTACTTTCCCTTTAATATGAGTGAGAAATCAGCTTGTAGGATAAGCCTGAGTAATTGATCCTGTGCTTTCTAAATCCTCCCCACTTCCTCTCATCAGCTCTTGCCAAGAAGCCCCTGTGTCAGCAATTCCCCGCGAGCATCTTCAGATGAAACCATGTTCCTTTCATCTCCTTTTAGTTCCTCTCCACATTCCCTTACCTGTTACTGACATGATTGCTTGTTTAACAAATGCATACCACTTATTGGTTAAATATTAAATAATTGATGCCAAACTAAGTACAACATTTAGAACGACAAGGTTTTCTTTCTATATTATAGCTCCTTGTTGGAAAGAAACCCTATTTTAGAATCTCTAGTTCCATAGGGATTGAAAGAAGTCAGCCAGGACACATTTAAAGAAAGCTGAATGAGAGAGCAGGTGTATCAACTAGCATAGACGAGGCTGTGTTGCAGTGACAAATAATACAAGCGTCTTGGGGACAGCAAACCACAAAGGCTCTGATCCTCATTTTTAGAGCAGCCTCCACCTTGAGAAGTGCTATTACTACTTGGAGACTAAGAGTGAGCTCTGAGACCACAAACTAAAGCTCTAGAATGAATGGGGCCCATGCCATTTTCACTCACAACTCACTGGTCAGAGTTAGTCCTCTGATCCCACGGCAACTGGAAGGGCCGGGAGGTGCAATCCCCCACGCCTGCAGGGAGATGGATGGAGAGATCTGACAGACAGCTCTAATGGCAGCACAAGGGGTAACTGAATGTTATCATCCTTGCTCGTGCTTCAAGTCAGCCTGCTTAGAAGGAAGCTGCAAATTAGGAGCCCCCAACCTGAATTCCTTGGCTGAAAATTGAGCACCTCACCTGCCCAAATAAAAGTTCCTTGGCTGAGCTATTCTCTGTCTTTGATAAAAGTGGAGTTTCTTGGAGAGCTGCAAGGAAAAGGCAGGTCCCTCGTGTTCCTAACTATGAATTAGAGCGAAGGATGTGAGGAAAGTGAGTTCCCTGTTGGCTTTAAGTCATCTCTTCTTATGTATGAAAACTAGAGAGAGCCCCGACTTTGACATGGGACTCCTCTTGCCTGATGACTAGTTTTGTCTTGCCGATTTAGGTGATAAATCAGCAGGTCAGATAATATAAAAATGGTGCGATGGAGCAGTAAAACAGGCTTCTTCACTCTTTGGAACTTTAAGAGTTCTTCTGAAACCACAGGGTTCTCTAAACAAGGCACCCCCTGACAGCGGGTGCTATTTCTGCCCAGAAGACGAAAGGTTAACGTTTTTCATAATAATGGGTTTCACCCTCATGACACAGATGAAACCTGCAATTGTTTTGCATCTCCTCCGGGCTCGCCTAGCTGTCTAAAAGTCACAGCAGTGGGAGGGAGCTAGTGGGAAGTCACCACGGAGCTGGAAACCAGAGCCACTAGCCTGGGATTGCGTGTGTTCAGCAGGAAAGGTCTATGATGTTGTTCTAGTGGATGTCTCATTGTACACGAGCTAGTCTTAATATTTAAACTCCCTGAAATGCCTATGTAAATAAGATGTCAAAGGAGACACTGGGGTCTTATAGGCTGCTAGCCAGGACTGCAATTTTATACAAGGACTTTGGATAACTATAGTAATATATATGATAGCCAAACATATGCTTTACCTTTGACTCAGTAGTTCCACGCCTAGGTATATTCTTAATAGAATTGAGTGATGTGCTCAACAATAGATGTGTCTGAAAATTGTACATAGCAACAGTAGGTACCAAAGTCCCAAACTAGAAATGACACAAATTCCATCAATGGTTGGATGAATAAAATGTGTTCTTTTCATGTAATGGAATGTGGCACAGCAAAAACAAGCAAAGCTAGTAGAGCACCGTCACCTTTGAGGAGAAGGAGGGGGCAGACAGGAGCCTGCTGGGATGCTGAGACGGTCCCTGTCTTCATCTAAATGAGGCTGATGTGAATGTAAAAACATGAGGGTACATGCACTTACTGTGTGTACATTATGCTTGGATTGCCAAACTGGTTTGCCTAAATAGTCTTTTAGTTTAATCTGTGCCAAGCACATAGATACACAGGCATATGTGTATGTATATATGTGCATGTATGTATGTTCATGCATGCCAAAATTAGCTATGTGACCTGAAGATTTAGTAATGGAACCAGTCAGTTACTTGTTCAGTTTTCTTAACTGTAAAATGATGATGATAGTTTTTGCTCATAGGATACATATATACCATACACACACTCACACACACACACACACACACACACATATATATATATGTATATATATATACACACATAGATAGGTGTCCTGGTAGCTCAGCTGGTAAAGAATCTGCCTGCAATGCGGGAGACCCCAATTCGATTTCTGGGTTGGGACAGTCCCCTGGAGAAGGGATAGACTACCCACTCCAGAACTACTGGGCTTCCCTGGTGGCTCAGATGGTAAAGAATCCACCCATAATGTGGGAGACCTAGGTTCGATCCCTAAGCTTGGAAGATCCCCTGGAGCAGGGCATGGTCACCCAATCCAATATTCTTGCCTGGAGAATTCCCATGGACAGAGGAGCCTGGAAGGCTACATACAGTCCATGGGGTTGCAAAGATTTGGATATGACTGAGCGACTAAGCACAGTGTTTAAGGGCTTTTAAGCATTTCAGCCATTATGCACAGCACTGAAGCATATTATTTAAGGGCTTCCCGGGTGGCTCAGATGGTAAAGAATCCACCAGCAATGTGGGAGACCTGGGTTCGCTCCCTGAGTTGGGAAGATCCCCTGGAGGAGGGCATGGCAAGCCACTCCAGTATTCTTGGGTTTCCTAGGTGGAGCTAGTGGTAAAGAACCCACCTGCCGATGCAGGAGACACAAGAGACACGGGTTTGATCCCTGGGTCGGGAAAATCCCCTGGAGGAGGGCATGGCAACCCACTCCAGTATTCTTGCCTGGAGAATCCCATGGACAGGGAGCCTGGCGGGCTACAGTCCATAGGGTCGCACAGAGTTGGATATGACTGAAGCAACTTAGCATGTAACATGCGCAGACATATATATACACACACACCCACACCCACACATACATCACAAGGTTGTTGCCTGGGTAAGTATTTTCTAAGTTTATACAATCAGTGACTGTTATAGACCATATAGTGGGTGACTTTAACCTATTATATACAAATTGCATACAAGTTTTGGTAGCTAGAATTCAGAGAACAATCTCATTTTCCTCACTTTTGCTTTTAGAGTGTGTGAAAGAGTTGAATCGCTGTCTTGCCTCTCTTGTACACTCAGCAAAGATCCATTCCAGAGTCAGAAGAAGACAACTGTCAAGTGAAGGCTGCCTTTTATCCACTGCCTAATGTGAAATACGAAACTCTTCAAGTCTTGGAATAGGTTAAAGAAAATAAGAAAGAAATCCAACCAGCTTACCAACATTTAAAACTAGAATAAAGAGGAGAGAGAAGGGAGGAAAGCAAACACGGCCGAGAGCTGGAATAGAAGGCCTGTGTCAGAGTGAGTGGTGAACACTGCATCTTATTGAGCGACTTTAATAGGCTCTGGGGGCCCCCGAATTGGGGTTAAAACACAGTTTAAAAGGGGAGAGAAAATGAAACTCTGATAGACTGTGTAGCGAGGATTATTCTTTGCCTCAAATTTTATTTAAAAGAACTGAAAGACAGGGTCCAGAAACCCTAGGCTTTGGCTGATGAAAAAATAATCAAACGAAACATTTATTTTCACTAATTTAAAGGGACTTGCATGACTCTGAAGCTGAGAAATAGGCAGGCATCTGAGGCCCAAGGCAGCCTAGCCTGAGTAGGCTGGGCATGGAGTTTCAGGGGAAGAGCGAAGAGCTTGTTGTAGAGAAAAGTTACCCCACCCCTCTGCTGAGGGCCTCTTGAAGGCATGTCAGCTGCTCCATGTAGGCAGAAAGGTGACTCTTTGGTCATTGCCTGTTAGGTGAGGCCCCAACCCATGGGTAGGTGAGGTTTCTCAAGAAAGGGATGGACATTCTCACTGTCCATCTCCTAGTTGTGAGGAAGGTCGTGACACTGAGAATCAAAACCCAACAGCTGAGAATTCAGAAGGCCAGAGAATGCCTCTTGGCCTCCTGTGTCTGCACTGAAGAGCCTGTAGGGCCCTGAGGAGGCCTTGAGGACAAGTCTTTGCAGTAATGGTCATGTTGGAGTCACCCTGTGCACGTGCATCCATGCTAAGTCACTTCAGTCATATCTGACTCTTTGCAGCCCTGTGGACTGTAGCCCACCAGGCTCCTCTCTCCATGGGATTCTCCAGGCAAGAATGCTGGAGTGGGATGGCATGTCCTCCTCCAGGGGATCTTCCCCACCCAGGGATCACACCTGAGTCTCCTGTGGCTCCTGCGGTGCAGGTGGATTCTTTACCACTAAGTCACCAGGGAAGCCCACTGGAGCCACCCTATAAATGGCCCCAAATGGAAGAGACGGTGCATCTGATAAGCCAGTGAGCTAGTATGAGGTTTCTCTCTGTGCTTGTTTCCTTCCCACAGCACCAAGCTGGACACGGTGATGGACCACTCCACGAAGACCAGCTTCTTGGGTTCACAACCAGTGCAGGGTCCGATGTGTAAAAGGGCCACATGCTGTGTTTAGTGTGTGATGCTGCCATCTCGAAATTCTCAATAATTTTGAAGAAGGGCCTCCACAAATTATGCAGTCAGTGCTGCCTCCCATTTGGGGACCAAGGCACTCCTTCTCCCCACTGCTGGGAGTGTTGGCTAACGAGAGCTTGCAGCTGAGGCATTGCCCCTGTCTGAAGAGAACCACGTTACCCAAGGTTGAACCTTCTTCCCAAGGGCTTGAAATGTAGGGCAGACTTAAGGATACGGAAAGACAGCTTTGCTCCAACCTGGACAACTGGCAAGAGCCAGGCTTGCTCTGGAGCTTCCCCAAAGTTAGGCTGAAACCTCTCTAGCTACTGCATCAGAGTTCAACATCTGCTTGCATGTGTTATTTACAAGAGGCCTCTCAATAAGCCTCCTGCATGCAAACCTCTGCCTCAGACTCCAGCCCCAGGGAACTGGAACTAAGATGCCAGGTTTCTAGTACTTTATGTTGTTGAATCACTCAGTCATGTCCCACTCCTTGTGAACCTATGGACTGTAGCCTGCCAAGCTCCTTTGTCTATAGGATTTCTGAGACAAGAATACTAGAGCGTATTGCCATTTCCTTCTCCAGGGAAACTTCCTGACCCAGGGATCGAACCCACGTCTCCTGCATCTCCTGTATTGCCAAGTGGATTCTTAACCACTGAGTCACCAGGGAAGGCCTAGGGCTTACCTTTGTGCTCCTTTCTCCCTTCAGGTGTGTTGCAGGGAATCAAAATAGAATCTTGGTCCACATGTGGGCCAGGAAGCCAGCATGGTGGCAGCAGCAATAAGCAGTGAAAAGTTCCCCTGGGTAAGGTAGAGAAAATGGGGTCAGAGAGGTTAATGAATCACCCTCCCCAAAGACCACACAGATGGTAAGAACCTTAACTGGGATTCAAGCTTAGGCTTCCTGCCCCCTAATTAGATTCCTTTACCATAAGCTGTCACACTTCTTAACCCCACAGGGAGCCTGGCGATACTGACTTAACACTACATGCAAAGAAGTTATGTGCGTTCTCTTCTTCTGTGAACTTCCACAACATTTTGTTGGCAACTAGATGGTGACTCTTTGTATTATTGTTGTTCAGTCACAAAGTCATATCTAACTCTTTGCAACCCCATGGGCCGCAGCATGCCAGGATTCCCTGTCCTTTACCATCTCCTGAAGTTTGTTCAAACTCATGTCCATTGAGTTGGTGATGACTCTTTGTATACTACTTGTTTATAACCAGGAAATCCTCCTTTCCTTTGAGATTCAGACAGAATTGGGTCATCTCCTCCCCTACAGTTAGTAAAGACCACAGGATCCCTCCAGATATGTTTAGGGTTCTTCCAGGGTGAGCCATTCACCTGAGGGCATCAGAATGACAAACTCTCAGATCCCACCCCAGAATGGCCGAGTCAGACCCTGGACGTGGAGTCCAGCGGTGTCTCAACCAGACTCCCAGGGGACTTTGCCATGCTAGTTTCACTGCTCCAGGGAGTGGCCTTGGGGGTCTTACCTAGTCAAACTTGACTCTGAGTTTCTGCATCTGCTCCACGTCTGTCTCTCTTATCTCTCCCCTCTGATGGCTATTCCCTAAGTCTTCATTTTTTGCAAACTCAACCTGGAGACTCAGCCACATTTTCTTGATTTCCCGAAAATGTCACTTATACAATGCTATGGAAAGTAGCACATTTTACCAAGAAAGAAAAAAAAAGTGAGAAAAATGGGAGAGATATTTATCTCCATAGCACCACCGGTTGAAACCTAAAGGATGTCATTAGGCAGCTCAGCTCCTTTGACTTTCTCAGTCATGGATGATTTTCTCTGGTTGCCTCTTTCATTCACATCTTCCTGCCAGGTTCCTCTCTCATCACCCTTGGGTCTCTTCTCTTCTATTTATTTTGCAAGTCTCCTCTTCCTCCACTCAATTCATCTTCCCTTGTTTTCCTCGTTATTTCTTTCCAGGCTCTTCATTTCACCCAAGGACTCTCTCTTCACCTGGGTCACCCATCCATAGGAGTTTGATGTCATTCCTTTCAGTAGCTATGGCCCCTGGTCTCTCTCCTCTTACTTGTCTTCTAGCACCAACCAGACTGCGTCTTTATGCCACCCATGTACCCAGGGCAGGTGCTACCACTTAGCTGACCAGTAAATGCCCATTAGCTTGGGCTGACCAAGACTGAATGCTTCTGGAAATGGCTTTTGGTTTTGACAATCTCTGAGTCCAAGGCTTTAACTAAATGACCCCTGGAGCTCTCTGATACCTGATGGACTGTAGAACCTGAGAATATCCAAATCAAGGAGATTCTGGTAACATCCTCTCAACAGAAAGAGTTGAGAAAAAAAAAAAAAACACTTTTGAATCAGCAGGGCCAGCCTTTGTTAAATTGTGGTGAAGACACATTAAAACTTTTTAGTCCTTTCTTGTCCTTCTTCTCTAACCCCATTTCTCCATAATTCTACTCCAACTGCCTCTTTTTGGTTCTCTGGGCTCTCATCCACTCTTGAGAATCATAGGGAATCCCACTTTTTAGAGAAAAACTCTTCCCACCACCATCCTAATTACGCTTTGCTCAAAAAGGAGCTACTCTGAAGAAACTAATTCATGCTCTGTAGCCAAGACTGCTAAGAGCTTAGATAGGGCCCCTCCTGGAGACCTCTCTGTTTTAACTCAGGCCTTCAGAGTCTTCCATGGGCGACCTTAGCTGGCTCGTGGCCCTTTGGGGAATCACGTTGATCTTGTGTCCACTCTTTATTTAAGTGCATTCATCAGGTGTCAGCACAACATGGAGCTTAAGTCTTCAGGCTCGAACTCCCACTGCCAGAATTTGAACTTTGGCTCCACCTCCTGCTAGCTGTGCAATTATGGATAAATATCTTAATCTCTCTGTATCTCAGTTTTCTGACCTATGAAATGGAGCTGATGATGACACATGACTAAAGTGTAAATCTGCAAATGAAATTGGATTCAATGAATTCAGTAGGATTCACTGAAGGTAGACGTTCATTATTTTTATGTGCATAGGTGGCCCCGTTTGCCAAAGTCAGTGCTGTTGTGACTATAGGGTTTCAGTTGCTTGGGAATATAGTCCCATCCAAGATTATGTAGTGAAATCAAAGCAACTGCATGCCATTCTGGAAAGCAAGGGAGAACCTCAGTTTTGTTCATTTGGTGCCGGGTTTCAGTAGGCCCTGCCTTTTATTCCATCCTCCCAAGCCTGGCGGCTGAGCCAAGCTGCCCTCTTTGTCCCCCTGGTGCAGCCTGTCTTCCTGCCTCTTACTACTCTGCAGGAGTCTTTCCCACAACCCTGCAGGGATGCGCAGAGTGACACAAGGCATCAGTTGAGAAATGAGTGGTTAGTTGTGATGACAACCCAAACCACAATGCTGTCAAGAAGCCCTCCCTGGGGGAACCCATGGGAGCTGGAGAGAAACGCCACAGGCTCCCTCTAATTTGTACCACACCAGGGAAGGACAGACTGGCTCCCACATGAGTAAGATCCCTCCTGCTCACACACCCACAGCCCATTGACAGCATTCACTCAGGAGACTGACTCCGGAAATGTTTCCAAGGGAAATGATTAATAGTAACAGGTTGGAATGCTTAAGAACCTAGCTCCACACCCCACAGATCAAAATCCAGTGCCTGAAGCAGCCCATGAATTATATTCCCCAGCAGTAGCATACCATCTGCCTTGTTCTGGCCAAAATAACTGAGGCCGAAGAGTTGTTATTCACAGTAATATAGCTTTCATTTCTTTAGCTGGAATTATGAGCCAGGCGCTATGCTCAAATCTGCCTGAGCAACTTCTCCTGGAACCCTAACACTTGTCTTGTGAGGCACATAATGTTGTTATCTCATTTTACAACTGAGGGAATCATTCTGCAGAGGTTAAATAACTTGCCCAATGTCACACACTTCCTGGGGGTGCTGAGGCTTGAGTCTGCTTCTAAAATCATGTCTTTCCCCACCTCTCTATCTTGCCTTTTAATAGCCAGGACTCTGGGACCCAGTTCTTCCAGGGTCATATCGGTTTGGGAAGCAAGTCTACTGTCTCAAGAAGAAGGAAAAATTTCTTCCTTCATACTCCATAATATTCTTTTTCATCACTGTTCTTAATACACTATATTATGATTTCTTGGTTGTGTCCTGGCATGTCCACCATAGCTTGAGCTGCCAGAGGCCAGATGGCTTGAATGTTTACTTTCCAAAGTTGGTTTGCGCATAACAGACATGAATGAATGATTGAATGGAGGAGCAAATGAGTCAATGCGAGACCTTCTGACTCCCAGTCCAGTGCTCCATACCTTATTTTCTATAAACCACCTTCTTCATGTCCCTTAAATGGTTTTTCTCTTGAGATTTTCAACAAATTGACTAGAATTAACATTTCCTCGTGATGTTTAGGACTAACCACAGTCATTTCCCCTGAGATCTTACAAGACCCTGACCAAGGTTACAAAGCAAACAAAAGACATCCCAGTTTCTCTCTTATCTCTTGAGATACAGGCAGGTCTTTCCTGTAGTGCAATTGGTAGAAAAGAGGAAAGAAAAAAAAAGCCATGGTGATGCTCTCAGGCTATTTGAAAATATTGGACAAAATGTCATCTTAAATGATTTTAAGCAAGACATATAATCCTAGGACTGACATTCCTCAGCGATGTATACAGGTAGGTGTGATTTTCCCAGAGCAACTACTTAATATTTCTGTAACAGCCTGAGTGTGTGAGATTTGGGGGGCTGTTTGCAAGTATCACTGTGAGTTACATTAGTCTAAGGGGCATGTCTTCACCTTGTCCTTTTCTGATCATTGTCATAGAAATGCACTCATAGGATTTAGTTTTGTCTACTGTGCTTTTCCATCAACATGTGTAATATAAGCATTTTCCATCGGGCTGTAAAGTGCTTGATGCCTTAATTTTAATGGTCCCTAACATTTTCCAAGTGTTAGCTAAATAAATTATTAGCTAAATAAATAATAAGAGGATACTTCCTCTATTGTAGGGCATTTATGTTGTAGCCAATATTATGATCCTACAATATAGCAATGTGATAAATAACCCAAAGGAGAGAGCTTTCTGTGAATTCTCTTCTTGGACCATTTCCTTAGGGTCAGTTCCCAGCAGCCTGCCATTTATTCTTGATAACTGGATTTGTGGGCAAGAGATGAGCTCATCAGAGGACATGGATCAAGGGGAGAAAGTTAACTCACTATTCCCTGAACACTCTGATGATTGTTCTCCAGCTGCTGAGATATATGCCCTATTCCAGGGAAAACCTTGCATTTTATATTAATATTTATTTTCTAATAAATTTTTATTCAAAAACAGTTCTCTTAAAGAGGGATGCAGAATAAATATGTAGAAAGGAAAAGTCAATAACTCCCTTTTATAGCCCCTCTGTTCTCACCCCTCTATGATGACAGATTTTTACAGCTTGGTGTGTATCCCTCCATACATTTCTCCATGCCCACACAAATTAACATGTTTTTGAAAATACAAATGGGCTCCTTTGTAATTCTGGATGAGTTATTTATTTATTGCAATTAATAATATATCATAGAAATACTTTTAGGTCAGTAAGAGCTCTTTCTTTATAAGACATGAATAATATTCCCTAAGAAGGGATATGCCACAAGTTATCCAACTATTTTTGAATTAATAGAAATTCAGGTTGTTTCCAGACAAATACAATTGCTACCAAGCTTTTAGAAGAAATATTGAGGTAAATTATCTTTAAATATCACTAGGGTCATTTTCTGTTTATCTTTAAACCTTTTCAATTCCCAGATATTTTCACAAGGTGTATGCATCTTGTTAACTGTGCACAGCAGGGTCCATGTCTGAAGACTGTCATGGAAGGCAGAACTCAGTCCCTCCCTTCTCCAATTCCCAGACCTCATTTTGGTTGCGATAAACATTTAGTGAGTGTCCACCATGGCCCTTTATCACATACAGGTGAAGAATAGACAATCGTATAGAAATACAGAAGAGAGATGTTGGGGTAATAATAAAACTGGTCTCTAGGTCACAGCGATCATATAATGCTCAGTCACTCAGTTGGGTCTGATTTTTTTGTGACCCTCTGGAAAAAAGCCTACCAGGCTCCTCTGTCCACAGAATTCTCCAGGCAAGAATACTGCTGGAGTGGGTTGCCATTTCCTTCTCCAGCAGATCTTCCCAACCCAGGGATTAAATCCGTGTTCCCTGTGTCTCCTGCAATGGCAGGTGGACTCTTTACCCCTGTGCCCCCTGAGACGACCTGGCTATATAGTAGACTATTTAATTTTACCATACAAAGGCTCAGTAGTACTAACTAGATACTAAATACCGTGCTAAGTGGTGATGCCATCAACGGAACCTGTAGTCTATTAGGAAACATATTCTTTTATATAAACGATACAAGGGAGAGATTTAAAATATGACATATATGTTAAGTGTAAAGACTGAATATGGAAGTAGCTAGCTACAAACTCCCCCTAGAATGCCAATTACAATATTTGAAGTTTTTTTAAAATCTGAAAGCAAAGAGTCCTATACATAAAAAAAAAAAAAAAAAAAAAAAAGCATGTTGAGATGAAAGTATAGGTCAGAGTGAGAAAGCAGTCACTGAGGGCAGTAATGGTTCCTGCACATCAGTGTCTAGCTTGTCATCACTGTTACGCACACAGAAGACCAACTTTGGAGCTTCAGTCACCTGGGTTCAGTTGTATGAGTCATTGGTTTATCTATTCAGTAATCACTAACCGTAGGCAGGTATTTTGCATGCCTTATGGATGCAGCAGAGGCCAAGATAAGGTTCCCATCCCAACCAAATGTGTAATCTAATGGAGACTGGGACAGTAAGCATGGACTCTCAGATAGTGATGAGAACGCAAAGACAATAAAGAGGGTGATGTGAGGGAGAGGGCCTGAAGGGCAGTCTAGGTTGGATGAGGAAATGCATGATATCTGCTACCTGCATGAACAGAAGGAGCTATTGACATACACCCATCTAGGGGGAGAGCCTTTCAAGCAGAGGGAATAGGATTGGCATGCACAGGCACAGAGAGAAAGCCCAAGTGGCCGGACTGAAGGGAGAGGAGAAGAAAAGTCCCGAGGAAGTCAAGGGCAAGATCGTACAGAAGAGTCTAGACTGTATTTTAACTGCCATGGGACTCCACGGGAGGGTTCTCATCAGGAGTGATGTCATCCAGTTTGTCAGAATCACACCCTGATCACTACTGGGGAGGCCAGCACAGAAGCAGGGCGAGCAGTGGAGAAGCTAATGCTATGGATAGCTGGTCCAGAGACGGTGGTGGACTCAGCCCATGGAGTGGCGGGAAAATGACTCCTGGCCCTTCTGCTGGAAGCCATGACCTTCCCACAGGCAAGCTACTTTGCCTCTCAGAGCTTGAGTGTGTTGGCTTGTGAAGTGGGGAGTGAGGTGGGCAGGACCATCCGCAGGTTGCACGCTGGCGCTCAGCACGGTGTCATGCAGGGTTCACGCTCTCCAAAGGCCAGCCATCCGTGCTCACTCTCTGATACTGAAAACATCAGGCCATCCACAGTGACCGTGGTAGGCTGAAAGAGTGTTCAACCCTTGGGTGGAGTCGCATACGATATAAAAACATAGGAGAAAGTTAACAGGAAAAAATATAAGGAAATTCCCGGGGAAGGGCTGAAGAAGCTAGCATGAGGCCCACGTGAATGGAGGTTTTGATTGTCATCTATGCAGTCCTCACAATTCTCAAGGGGATGTGCAAACAGTCACCGAATTTAGAGAATCCTATTACAAGGGCAGAGAGATAGCTGACAGAATGGGGCTTTTGTTTTTCTTCCCCCAAATGGTCTGTGAGCTGGGAGAGGCCCTTTATGTCCCTGGTAAACATGAGCCCTACTGCAGGTGTTTGAGTTTATCACAGAGAGGAAATGACTTTTTTTACACCTAATTTAATCTGAAGCTATTCACAGTTTAAAATGTTTAGTAACGGTGACCTTTTTAATGACTAACACATTGCAGGTGGTCCTGTTGTAGTCCACAGTTAATGTTTGCCATCAGAAAGAGAGGGAGAGAGAATTAAATGACCACTCTGTGGCAATTGTCTTTGCCATGCAGTGTTCAAAGGACAGCTGGTTCTGAATGGAGCCATAGTTAAGGAAAAAGGATGGGGTCCCCTGTCCTCAATGGGAGAACCATTTTCCTTTTCTTGGTCTTTCTCAGAAAGGAGATGTGGGCAAGACAGCTCAGAAAGAATTGTAAACCAGACGCCACTAGTTGTCTGGGCCCATCTATGGGTGTTTTTCTTTTTTTCGGAAGACAGAGGTGTCTGGTCCATTTCAATGGCTCCGAGTGGATAAGGAATTGTTTTGGTTCCTGGCCATTGGCTGGATTCCTGGGCTTTTCATATCATTTTGCACTGAGACCTGTGAGGCCATAGAATGTCTTGGTGAAAGCTATAATTTCAGTTGAGTGTAGGAGGTCCAGAGAGACAGAGAGAGGAAATAATGGACCCTGTGGGTAAGAGCCGATCTCATACCCCAGGCCAGCTCTCTTGGCAGTGCCTCGCCCACTACATTCTGTGCACCCACAAGGGGCTTTTGTTCTGATCACATCCAAAGGAGGAGATGTGCTGGACTGCTTGATGATCCTAGTGGCCTGAGTAAGGGTCTCATCTCTAGTCACTTTTCAGGGCTTTAAAATCTGTGCTACACTCTGAAGCCCTCCTTTATGGAGACCACAGCAGCTCATACATCAGATCAAAAGTACCCTGAGTGTGTACTCAGCTTTCTGGGCAGTGCAGCAGCGCACAATGTCAGCAAATACAGCTGGGGAAGGAGATCCGTAATTCAGTGTCCTGACTCTCCCAGCAAGCCCTCTCTAGGGGTGGGGCCGAGTGAGCATGCCTTTGTACCTTGGCTTTTTTTTTTTTTTTAATAGCTCAAAAAATACTTTTTATAAATGCAGTGCATATCACTGATTCTGCCTTTCCCTTACCCCTCATTGCTTTCGGAGGCTACAAACACCCCCTTTCCCCACTTAGGTGGGAAAAAGCAGCAATAGGACCCAGGAAAGGAGTTGCTTGAAGAAGCACCGCTCCTCAGGGGCAGCAGCTTCTCTGTTTCACAGGCTGGTGCCTTGCTGATCACCAAGAGCAGGGCTCTCCACGTCTCAGGTGATTCAGAAGGCACCTGCTTTGTTCAGGCTGGCCAACTCCGCTAATTTCATTCTGAAGTTATGAATATCCCCCCCAGTCATCCATGTTGGGAGGCAGACTTCTGAGACCTGTGCTGTCCAATCAGATTCTGCTTTTCCAGCTTTCCTAGGTTGCGGGGATCACAGGTGTGCTTACAAGGGAAGCCTGCTTATTACTTATCCCTAAGGGAAAGTGTGGCGAACATGAACCCAGAGATCTATTGCTACAGGTCAGGATTCCAGGGCTTCCGATGAGATAACAGCTGGTTCTAAGGAACCCTCACAGTCCTCAGTTCTTTCATGCAAGTGCCAAGGATTGAAGCTACTCAGTGTCACAGATTAGGCCTGGGTTCCAAGCTTGCTCTGCTTCAGGCATTTTCTTACATTTCTTGTCCTTTCCTCCTCTTTAATAATGCATATCATTACAGTCTAAAACTACAGTGAATGATGATTTCATGACTCAAAACATCCACTAAGAACCATTAAATTTCTCTAGTTAAAATGTGTGAGGAAAAGTTAGGTAACCTCCAAAAATTCATCAAGCATAAGCAATTAGAATTTGTGTGCTTTTCTCTTTAACTTTGTGATACTTAAGTGAGAGAGTCCTTTAAAAAAGGACTAATCCAAGTATTCTATGTAACCTCCCAAACAAACAAACAAGATAAAACCACAGTCTTTTATTACTAAGTTTTTTTTTCTTTTATTATTACAAATACAATTTTGTAACAATCTCAATCATTTGAGTTTATCTCTTGCTACAAAATGGGGTTGTATGCATCTTTTTATTTCACCCTCAAAATCTTATAGTTTAGGAAAATTACTAATTGTGGAAGACATAGAACCAGATATATGAATACAACCATGAATACTAGAAATGCTTACAAATATTAACAACATTACCATTGATAGGACAACCTTATACATCTTAAAGAAATAAACATATAGTGAGGGCTTAATCCTAAAAACAGTAAGCATCAGAAAAACTCAGATCTCTATTTTATATCTTATTAAAATTATACCTTATTGACATAATATCAGAGAAAGAAAAGATGGTTAATTTATAGAGTATCTTTCCTATACCTTACTAGTTATACCAGAATCTTCAAGCTATGGGGAGAACGCATTCACTTAATACACTCTGTCAGCAAATTTTAAATAGCAGTATAAAATAAAACCATATATTTCAGAATGTAAGGAGGTAACTGTTTTCCCTGGGTGGCATGTGCAAGGGCTTCTAAAGGCTATCTTAGGGATCTATGTGTCATTTATTCATATTTAAAATAGTGTGTGGAAAGAAATCTAAAAATATTTTAGTTTTATCTCCTTCATCCTAGAGCATTTTCACCATGAAACTTCTTTTCTGAGCTGAAGATCAGTTAAAGTTGGTACCTATATTAATGTGAGTACTTTATTGTCCTGAAATTACGGCTTTTGAAGTTTCTTCCTTTCTGAAACAGAAAAGAAAAGCCTCGGTTGACATCAAAGAGGAGGTATTCTCCTCACTAGCAATTATGGTCCCTTAATGTTACTCAATATCCACCCAGTTGCAAACTGCCTTTGCTTTTTTGTAACATGTACTTATTTTGATCAACACCTTTAGAAAAAAAGTCCCTAAAAGTACCCAACTACCTATAAAATTCTTGCTGGATTCTTCCTGGTGGCGGTTGTTGTGAATCAAAATACTCCTTTAATAATGCATTCTGCCATATATGATTGTGGGTGTTTTTTCTTTTAAAGAAAACATTTAATTACTATTGGAGAGTTGTAACTGTTAGCTGTGAGTTACCAGATGTGAAACCAGACACAAGGGTGAGATTTTACAATTTCAGCACAGCTGCTTACGACCAAATCTGGTTTAGGACACCGTCGATGGATTTAAAAACATTACATTTATATTAAAAATAGCAGGGCCTCATATGCAGCCCAGCTGAAGGTCTTCTCGGTAAACTTGTTAAAATCGGAACGAGTCTCCCCAATCAAAGTCCAAAAGCAGCTTGTGCACACTGGCTAATGACATGTGCTGTCATTCCTGCCCTCCCCACCCCCCACCCCAACATTCTCATAGAGACACATGTGTCTGGGCCTTTTGTCCGAATTCTAAATTAAACCTCCAATTCTTTTCATTTGTATATTATGTGTGCTCAACGCCAGAATGTAAAGGCTCAAAAGGCATCGACAGTTTGTGCAGGCTTGGAAACCTTAACTTACTGCACTGAAGATTTAAGACAAAGTACTGTTTTGTCTCCCTGCCCACCCTCAGCCCCCTGGTATTTGAGTTTTTACAGTGTAGGAAGAAAATAGCTCTCCAAAGCTTACTTTTTCTTCCTCCCCACCACCCTACCCCCGTTCGTTCTTGAATCTGCAGCTATTATTCCGGGCCAAATTGTCGCCATGCTTAGTGGAGCGTGTGGAACCAGGCAGGACAGCTGAAATAACTGGGACATTGACCACCCCCCAACCCTGGCCTTGGCCTCTCCTCCATTCCTGCCATTATTTTAACAGGAGTTTTGAGAGTTTCCAAAAATGTATCGAGTGAAAAATCTTTCATTTCTTAAGCCAAGGCAAGCTGGCAGAAGTGGAAGACTCCTGTCTGTAAGTCCAAGGCAAGTTTGAAGTACTACTGGTGTTGAGAACTTGGCCTCTCTCTAATAAGTAATAAATGGACCTCTTTAAAATGCATTCACATTGTACAGCAAGGTATCCGATTGTGGGCTGGCTTATATCCTTCATTCTCCCCAGGCCCTTTATCTACCACACCCCTTTTCAGTATTATATCATGGGTTCTTTTGTCACCTTCCAATTTTTTCCTATACATATACAAGCAAGTGTGTGTGTGTGTGTGTGTGTGTGTGTAGATACATGCTTTGTGCTGGGCTTAGTCGCTCAGTCATGTCCAACTCTTTGTGACCCTATGGACTATAGCCTGCCAGGCTCCTCTGTCCATGGGGATTCTCCAAGCAAGGGAATGTTAGAGTAAGTTGCCATGCCCTCCTCCAGGGGATCTTTCCAACCCAGGGATCAAACCCAGGGATCAAACCCAGGTCTCCCACATTGCAGATGAATTCCTTATCATCTGAGCCAACAGGGAAGCCCAAAGATACATAAATTGAGGCAAATTAAGGTTGTTCTGTACCTCTCTTGTCATTTCTAATAGGTCTTGGAGATGTTCCCATTATCAGAACAAGAAACTTCCTCACTCTTTTTAAGGTAATAGTTTTTAATCGAATAGATATGTTGCATACAGTGTTGAATATGAACATTCTTATTTATCTGCCTTTGCTCGTAGCTATAAATATATCTGAAGGATGAATTCCTAGAAATGGAAGAGTTGGCTGAAATGGTTTTATGTGTGCATCTTAATAAGACACACAGATCAATGCATGTGTGTGTCTGCTCTCTTACAGTCTTTTGCTTGGTTTGGTTTTAAAGTGTCAGCTCCAGGTTGAGAAGCCCCACAGCACACACACTACCCTCAGTTTGAAGTTTTGTGGTCTCCATCAACATGTGTTATGCACGCACATACTCACTCATTCACTCACTGTCTCACTCACTCTCGTTAGTATTTTGGGAGTTCTTAATATAGTGTAGGGGGGCGGTCTGCCTCATGGTGTCAGCCAAGGATATAGGAACTGCATTTATATTGTCCAGATTAGTGCCGTCCACAGGTTGCAAATGTTTCCTATTCTGGGGACACTTTTTAGGCCCCCACCACTTATTCTAGATTCCATATTTTGACACATACTCACTCCCTCACCTTCCCTGCCTTCTCCTGCAACTGCAATACATCATGAAATGGACCATCCTGGAGGTGCCAGCCCTGTGCTACAAACTGAGACGGGCAGACAGTATAGTCAATCTTTGCTTGAAGTTACATTCAACATGGAATGTGGAGGAGGTAACATCAAATCTCTAGCTGTGAATCGGGAATGGATAGATTTTTAAAGTGTCCCCTGCTTTCCAGCAGCCTTTATTGCATTCTGGTTTACTATTAATGTTTGGAGGGATATTGTTTACAGTCATGAAGCCCATGGGGGTTTGTGGTAGGGTGAAGTAGGGGAGGCTGAGTGAGGGTAAGATGGTAAAATCTCACTTTGGTTCAAAGACAAACCCTCCATGTATGTCTAGTCAGTAGACTTGTGTTTTCTCAGGTAAATAGTAGGTGAACTTGAGGAAGTCACTTTTCTTCTCTTGACCTGTCTCCCCATCTGTGTAAGGAGTGGTTGGACCAGATGAGTGGTTCTTAAAGTGCACTAGTCTAAGGCATTCTATCTGAGAACAGAATCTTATAGCCAGATAGTTTGGAGAAGACATCTACTTTCATGGTCTCCTAAGGATTTCTAAAATTTAGCAAATTAAAATTGCTGAAAAGTCCTTCATCAAAGAACCATTACATTTTATTCAGTGTTTCCCAAGAGTACTGGGGGAAAGAAAAAATTTTATGGATTCCTTACTAATGTTCTGCAGAGTTCACCTTGGGAAATGCCAGAAGTTCTCTGTAGTTCTCTCCAGTTCAAATATTCTGTGGACTAACTGATAAGCAGACACTGGTTCTCATAGACCCATCCTCCCTTCTCCTCAACTCCGACAATCCTCTCAGTCACCACTTCTCACCCTCTGTCCTATACCTGTCTCCTCAGCTAGTCCTTGAGGGTCCAGACTCTATGCAGAGCACAAGGCAAGCAACATGTATGCAGGCGTGGACAGTCTGCCCTCTTCCACCTGCTGAGTGTCCTCACTTCTTTCCCATCCCCATTGCCCAAGGCTCCCTTTCACCTTACCTCCTTCTCCTGGGGCCTATAGCTTCTGCCCTCAGGGCACCAGGCAGAGAAACCTCTCAGGGGAGGAGGTTTATGTAGAAAAAGCCTCCAAATTTCAGATTAAAAAAAAAAAAAAAGGGGGGAGCACCCAAAATCTATATTCTCAAAAACCCAGGTGCCTTGGCAGTGTCTGTGGAGAGTTAATTGGCCTCTCCCCACCGTAATTCCCATAGAATAATGCCCCGGTCGGACCCTCTGAGCTGTCTTGTCTCATCCCTCAACTTACTCTCAGACCCCCTCACTACCCTTTTCTCCAGCCTCAAGGAGGGATCAATGTTAGCTCCTCAAGTACTAATCTTTTCATGTGAACATCCAGACCTGGAGAAGGAGGGCAGGGAATAACTTAAAGAAGTTCCCAGGGGTACTCCTTCTGCCCCTTCTGATACCTTGTCAGAAGCTTTCTCTATCACCTTTATACTTTCAGTTCAGTTCAGTTGCTCAGTCATGTCCGACGCTTTGCGACCCCATGAATCGCAGCACGCCAGGCCTCCCTGTCCATCACCATCTCCCGGAGTTCACCCAGACTCACATCCATCAAGTCCGTGATGCCATCCAGCCATCTCATCCTCTGTCGTCCCCTTCTCCTCCTGCCCCCAATCCTTCCCAGCATCAGAGTCTTTTCCAATGAGTCAACTCTTCGCATGAGGTGGCCAAAGTACTGGAGTTTCAGCTTTACCATCATTCCTTCCAGAGAAATCCCAGGGCTGATCTCCTTCAGAATGGACTGGTTGGATCTCCTTGCAGTCCAAGGGACTCTCAAGAGTCTGCTCCAACACCACAGTTCAAAAGCATCAATTCTTCGGTGCTCAGCCTTCTTCACAGTCCAATCTCACATCCAGAGGAATAACCATAGCCTTGACTAGACAGACCTTAGTTGGCAAAGTAATGTCTCTGCTTTTGAATATAATATCTAGGTTGGTCATAACTTTTCTTCCAAGGAGTAAGCATCTTTTAATTTCATTGCTGCAATCACCATCTGCCGTGATTTTGGAGCCCCCCCAAATAAAGTCTGACACTGTTTCCCCATCTATTTCCCATGGAGTGATGGGATCGGATGCCATGATCTTCATTTTCTGAATGTTGAGCTTTAAGCCAACTTTTCCGCTTTCCTCTTTCACTTTCATCAAGAGGCTTTTTAGTTCCTCTTCACTTTCTGCCATAAGGGTGGTGTCATCTGCATATCTGAAGTTGTTGATATTTCTCCCGGCAATCTTGATTCCAGCTTGTGTTTCTTCCAGTCCAGCGTTTCTCACGATGTACTCTGCATGTAAGTTAAATAAGCAGGGTGACAATATACAGCCTTCAAGTACTCCTTTTCCTATTTGGAACCAGTCTGTTGTTCCATGTCCAGTTCTAACTGTTGCTTCCTGACCTGCATATAGGTTTCTCAAGAGGCAGGTCAGGTGGTCTGGTATTCCCATCTCTTTCAGAATTTTCCGTAGTTTACTGTGATCCACACAGTCAAAGGCTTTGGCATAGTCAATAAAGCAGAAATAGATGTTTTTCTGGAACTCTCTTGCTTTTTCCATGATCCAGCGGATATCGGCAATTTGATCTCTGGTTCCTCTGCCTTTTCTAAAACCAGCTTGAACATTAGGGAGTTCACAGTTCACATATTGCTGAAGCCTGGCTTGGAGAATTTTGAGCATTACTTTACTAGCATGTGAGATGAGTACAATTGTGCAGTAGTTTGAGCATTCTTTGGCATTGCCTTTTTTGGAATTAGAATGAAAACTGACCCTTTCCAGTCCTGTGGCCACTGCTGAGGTTTCCAAATTTGCTGGCATATTGAGTGCAGCACTTTCACAGCATCATCTTTCAGGATTTGAAATAGCTCAAAAAGAATTCCATCACCTCCACTAGCTTTGTTCGTAGTGATGCTTTCTAAGGCCCACCTGACTTCACTTTCCAAGATGTCTGGCTCTAGATTAGTGATCACATCATCATGATTATCTGGGTCATGAAGATCTTTTTTGTACAGTTCTTCCATGTATTCTTGCCACCTCTTCTTAATATCTTCTGCTTCTGTTAGGTCCAGACCATTTCTGTCCTTTATCGAGCCCATCTTTGCATGAAATGTTCCCTTGGTATCTCTAATTTTCTTGAAGAGATCTCTAGTCTTTCCCATTCTGCTGTTTTCCTCTATTTCTTTGCATTGACAGCTGAAGAAGGCTTTCTTATCTCTCCTTGCTATTCTTTGGAACTCTGCATTCAATGCTTATATCTTTCCTTTTCTCCTTTGCTTTTCACCTCTCTTCTTTTCATAGCTGTTTGTAAGGCCTCCCAGACAGCCATTTTGCTTTTTTGCATTTCTTTTCCATGGATGGTCTTGATCCCTGTCTCCTGTACAATGTCAGAAACCTCATTCCATAATTCATCAGGCCCTCTATCTATCGGATCTAGGCCCTTAAATCTATGTCTCACTTCCACTGTATAATCATAAGGGATTTGATTTAGGTCATACCTGAATGGTCTAGCAGTTTTCCCTACTTCGTTCAATTTGAGCCTGAATTTGGTAATAAGGAGTTCATGATCTGAGCCCCAGTCAGCTCCTGGTCTTGTTTTTGTTGACTGTATAGAGCTTCTCCATCTTTGGCTGCAAAGAATATAATCAATCTGATTTCGGTGTTGACCATCTGGTGATGTCCATGTGTAGAGTCTTCTCTTGTGTTGTTGGAAGAGGGTGTTTGCTATGACCAGTGCGTTTTCTTGGCAAAAACTCTGTTAGTCTTTGCCCTGCTTCATTCCGCATTCCAAGGCCAAATTTGCCTGTTACTCCAGGTGTTTCTTGACTTCCTACTTTAGCATTCCAGTCCCCTATAATGAAAAGGACATCTTTTGGGGGTATTAGTTCTAAAAGGTCTTATTGGTCTTCACAGAACTGTTAAAATTCAGCTTCTGGTTGGGGCATAGACTTGGATAACTGTGATATTGAATGGTTTGCCTTGGAGATGAACAGAGATCATTCTGTCGTTTTTGAGATTGCATCCAAGTACTGCATTTTGGACTCTTTTGTTGACCATGGTGGCTACTCCATTTCTTATGAGGGATTCCTGCCCACAGTAGTAGATATAATGGTCATCTGAGTTAAATTCACCCATTCCACTCCATTTTGACTTTTAATTTTGATTTTTAACTTGTTTTAATGACTACTTTGCCTTACATCAGGACTTCCCTGGTGGTTCAGATGGTAAAGCATCTGTCTACAATGCAGGAGACCTGGGTTCAATCCCTGGGTTGGGAAGATCCCCTGGAGAAGGAAATGACAATCCACTCCAGTACTATTGCCTGGAAAATCCCATGGACAGAGGAGCCTGGTAGGCTACAGTCCATGGGTCACAAAGAGTTGGACATGACTGAGCGACTGCCTTACATCTGGAACTGTGCAATTGGATTTGTTTCTAGTCACATGAAGGTTTTTAAGTTACACATGGTTGTCCAAGCTCCTATGAGTGCCACAGCCTCCTCCAACTATTACTTGGGGCCCCTGGATCAGAGACTCTCAATATGAGGGTTAGGAGAATATGTTGCCTCAACAATTTAGGGACCACACTCCTAAACAGCAGGAAGTAGTTATGAAATGAAGACGATGCCCCTTTCCCTTGACAACATAATTCTCCTAAAAGAAAAGGGAAGAATGAGAGAGTCATTTCGTATGCAGGTTGATAAGAAGTCTAGGGGTTCCCAAGGAGAGAGGGATCTGGAATTCTCAAGGAGGAAGAAAGGACAAACTTTTTTTCCTCTACATTCCTTAGGATTATATAGCAATAATGTATCCTGCCTGAGGACAGTCTCTGGATTAAACCTTCTGGCTAATCCTGTTATCTTAAAATGTAAATTATGGGAGTAGGTCTGGTGAGGTCTTTACAACCTCCAGACAGTGTTTTGATTCATTGGAGAGTATATAACTACATTGCTAACATTGGAACTCTTTCTGCCCTCTTTTGATGCCTTTCCCTGGTGGCTCAGACAGTAAAGCGTCTGCCTACAATGTGGGAGACCTGGGTTCAATCCCTTGGTTGGGAAGATCTCCTGGAGAAGGAAATGGCAACCCACTCCAGTATTCTTGCCTGGAAAATCCCATGGACGGAGGAGCCTGGTAGGATACAGTCCATAGGTCACAAAGAGTGGGACACGACTGAGCAAATTCACTTTCATTTTCTGATGCCTATATCAGAAGCTTTCTCTATCTCCTTTAAACTTTAATAAAACTTTACTACACACACACACACACACACAAGTTCCCAGGAGCTAACTGATCTACATGATAAGAGATGGAGCCCAAGAGAGGTGAGGAGAGTATAGAGAGAGGCAGATGGTCAGAGAATGTGGCTTATTGGGAGGGAACCAAGGGAAGATTCCAGGAGATCTGTAAGTAGGATTTGGTGAGATGGAAGATGAAGAGTGAGATTTACTAGGTGGATGTCATACAATGCAATTAATCCCTTTTATAATCTTCTTGAGAGACTTGTGATTATTTAAATTGCTTTTTGATATTTTTTAAGACAATTATTAGACAGCTTTTATTTTCCATGTTTCTAATTTTTAAATTCTATATTGGAGTACAGTTGATGAATAATGTTGTGTTAGTTTCAGGTGTGCAACAAAGTGATCCAGCTACCCATACACAGGTATCCATTCCCTTTTAAATTCTTTTCCCAATTAGGTTGTTGCAGAATATTGAGCAGAGTTCCCTTGCTATATACTAGGTCCCAGTTGGTCATCCATTCTAAATATAGCTGTGTGTACAGGTCACATGTCAATCCCAAACTCCCTAACTATCCTTTCCCCAACCCTTCCCCCATGATAAATGCAACTTCATTCTCCAAGCCCGTGAGTCTGTTTCTATTTTGTAAATACGTTCATTTGTATTATTTTTTAAGATTCTGCAGGAAAGTGCTATCATACAATGCTTTTCTTTCTCTGACTTACTTCCCTCAGTGTGACGATCTGAAAGTCCATCCATGTTGGTGCCAATGGCATGGTTTCATTCTTTTTACTGGTCAGGTAATATTCCACTGATATATGTACCATGTCTTCTTTATCCATTCTTCTGTTGATGGACGTTTCGGTTGCTTCCACGTCCTGGCTATTGTAAACAGTGTTTCAGTGAATATGGGGTGCATGTGCCTTTTCAAGTCGTATTTTTCTTTGGGTATAGACTGAGGAGTGGGATTGCAGGGTCATCAGCTCAGTTCAGTTCAGTCACTCAGTCGTGTCCGACTCTTTGCGACCCCATGAATCGCAGCACACCAGGCCTCCCTGTCCATCACCAACTCCCAGAGTTCACTCAGACTCACTTCCATCGAGTCCGTGATGCCATCCAGCCATCTCATCCTGGGTCGTCCCCTTCTCCTCCTGCCCCCAATCCCTCCCAGCATCAGAGTCTTTTCCAATGAGTCAACTCTTCACATGAGGTGGCCAAAGTACTGGAGTTTCAGCTTTACCATCATTCCTTCCAAAGAAATCCCAGGGCTGATCTGCTTTAGGATGGACTGGTTGGCTCTCCTTGCAGTCCAAGGGACTCTCAAGAGTCTGCTCCAACACCACAGTTCAAAAGCATCAATTCTTCGGTGCTCAGCCTTCTTCACAGTCCAATTCTCACATCCGTACATGACCACAGAAATAACCATAGCCTTGACTAGACGGACCTTAGTCAACAAAGTAATGTCTCTGCTTTTGAATATGCTATCTAGGTTGATCATAACTTTTCTTCCAAGGAGTAAGCGTCTTTTAATTTCATGGCTGCAGTCACCATCTGCAGTGATTGTGGACCCCCCCAAAAATAGAGTCTGACACTGTTTCTACTGTTTCCCCATCTATTTCCCATGAAGTGATGGGACCAGATGCCATGATCTTCATTTTCTGAATGTTGAGCTTTAAGCCAACTTTTTCGCTCTCCTCTTTCACTTTCATCAAGAGGCTTTTTAGTTCCTCTTCACTTTCTGCCATAAGGGTGGTGTCATCTGCATATCTGAGGTTATTGATATTTCTCCCGGCAATCTTGATTCCAGCTTGTGCTTCACCCAGCCCAGTATTTCTCATGATGTACTCTGCATAGAAGTTAAATAAGCAGGGCGACAATATACAGCCTTGATGTACTCCTTTTCCTATTTGGAACCAGTCTGTTGTTCCATGTCCAGTTCTAACTGTTGCTTCCTGACCTGCATACAGATTTCTTAGAGGCAGGTCAGGTGGTCTGGTATTCCCATCTCTTTCAAAATTTTCCACAGTTGATTGTGATCCACACAGTCAAAGGCTTTGGCATAGTCAATAAAGCAGAAATAGATGTTTTTCTGGAACTCTCTTGCTTTTTCCATGATCCAGCAGATGGTTGGCAATTTGATCTCTGGTTCCTCTGCCTTTTCTAAAACCAGCTTGAACATCAGGGAGTTCACGGTTCACATATTGCTGAAGCCTGGCTTGGAGAATTTTGAGCATTACTTTACTAGCATGTGGGATGAGTGCAGTTGTGTGGTAATTTGAGCATTCTTTGGCATTTTCTTTCTTTGGGATTGGAATGAAAACTGACCTTTTCCAGTCCTGTGGCCACTGCTGAGTTTTCCAAATTTGCTGGCATATTGAGTGCAGCACTTTCACAGCATCATCTTTCAGGATTTGAAACAGCTCAACTGGAATTCCATCACCTCCACTAGCTTTGTTCGTAGTGATGCTTTCTAAGGCCCACTTGACTTCACATTCCAGGATATCTGGCTCTAGGTGAGTGAACACACCATCATGATTATCTGGGTCGTGAAGATCTTTTTTGTACAGTTCTTCCATGTATTCTTGCCACCTCTTCTTAATATCTTCTGCTTCTGTTAGGTTCATACCATTTCTGTCCTTTATTGAGCCCATCTTTGCATGAAATTTTCCCTTGGTATCCCTAATTTTCTTGAAGAGATCTCTAGTCTTTCCCATTCTGTTCTTTTCCTCGATTTCTTTGCGTTGATGGCTGAGGAAGACTTTCTTATCTCTTCTTGCTATTCTTTGGAACTCTGCATTCAGATGCTTATATCTTTCCTTTTCTCCTTTGCTTTTCACTTCTCTTCTTTTCACAGCTATTTGTAAGGCCTCCCCAGACAGCCATTTTGCTCTTTTGCATTTCTTTTCCATGGGGATGGTCTTGATCCCTGTCTCCTGTACAATGTCATGAACCTCATTCCATAGTTCATCAGGCACTCTATCTATCAGATCTAGGCCCTTAAATCTATGTCTCACTTCCACTGTATAATCATAAGGGATTTGATTTAGCTCATACTTGAATGGTCTAGTGGTTTTCCCTACTTTGTTCAATTTGAGTCTGAATTTGGTAATAAGGAGTTCATGATCTGAGCCCCAGTCAGCTCCTGGTCTTGTTTTTGTTGACTGTATAGAGCTTCTCCATGTTTGGCTGCAAAGAATATAATCAATCTGATTTCGGTGTTGACCATCTGGCGATGTCCATGTGCAGGGTCATATGGTAGTTCTATTTTTAGTTTCTGAAGGGACCTCCATACTCTTCTCCATAGTGGCTGCACCATTTTACATTCCCACCAACAATTTTGGAGAGTTCTGTTCTCTCTACTCCCTCTTCAGCATTTATTATTTGTAGACTTTTTGATGATAGCCATTCTAACTGATGTGAGGTGATATCTCACTGTAGTTTTGAGTTGTATTTCTCTAATAATTAACAATTTGAACATCTTTTCATTCATTTCATTCAGAGGACGTTCATGACCTCTAAAATGTCATTATAGATGGTCACATCACTTTTATGAGAGATGAAGTGTAGCAGGTTTTCTGCCTTAAAAGTTTCAGGCAGAGTGTTCCGCAATTCCAGCCTAGCCAGTGTTCTTCCTGGCACTGTCTCTACTCTGGAGTATGTTCTATGGCTTCTGAAGGAGTGTAGGCACTGGGAGACAGGATGCCTTAGATTCCCCTTGTATTTCTTCACTCTTATTTTCTTATCACATCAGTCTCTTTTCCTTGCATGAATTCTCCCTCTTTTTCTACAAGTTTCTTCTTTCTAATCATTTTCAGATACTTCTTTCTTGTTTCTTCCCTTTCCTATTTCTCTCTCTCTGCTTCTCTGATTCTTTTCTTTTTCCATCTTTCTGTACTTTCCTCCACCTCTAAGTGCCCCCTCTTATTCTCCGTTTCTTTCTCCTTCCCTTTCCTCCCCTCCACTTTCACTCTTCTTTTCCATGTTTTTACTTTAGCCTAAGAGCCCACATGGGCAATGCTTTTGCTTGCTTGTGGTATCAGGGCTCAAGTGGTTAAAAAACAGAAACTGAGTTAGTCATTAAGTAAGCCTTTGCCATAGCAAAAATCCCCTCAATGAAGTCTAGAGGTTCAGAGACTTAATCACCTCTGTGTATGACCAAATCACATTCCACCCCTAATGTTGTTGCCAGGAAAAAAAAAAGATTGATGCGTGAGGAAGTCGATATGAAGTAGAACGGAGTCTCCATTTTACAAAGCAAACATCTTGGAACTCTCAGCTCACTCAGGATATGCCAAACCCCACTCAAGCCTTGCTTGAGTAATTGGGCAGGAGCTCCTAAAAAAGCAGTAATTCTGGAAGAACCAGCAGATGGAGAGGGACGATGTCAGAAATTCAAGAGCGATTAAGAAGATGGAGGCATGAAGTGTGGCAAGCCTCCCCGCACGGCTACTGGGAATTTTTTCACACATAGAGTAGCAGGGACCTGTGGAGGGAAGGAGGGACATCCATGCAACTCCCACACCTGCTGCTGGGACTCAGATTTTCAACTCTAAGGCAGGAATTGGGGATTCGATTACTCTAAGATCCCTTCTAGTGTTCTACGATTGTGTGATGATTAATCTAGACGGTCAGGTTCCCACCTAAAATAATGAATAGGCAAGTATGGGACTGCTCTTCTACTGTTTGCCCAGCATTGTCCTTTGTTCTATCCAGCAAACCATGATTTTTACCCTTAGAAAGCTTGCCTAGTTTGGAAAATAAATAAAAAGCAGGTGGGAGGCTTGCAAGATTTTTTAAAAATGAGTGTTAACTCAGCTTCTAAAAGGAAAAAAAAAGAAAAGCAATTGAGAAGAGCGGGAAAAGCAATCATAGTCAACCTGCAACTGAATGGATGAGAACGCAGGTAATTACTCCATAAAGGTGAGACATAAGACAGGATGAGAGGATTTTTTGGCCGGTTTGGGAGGAGGGTAGGAATCTTCCTGAGTAATGGAGTTGTCAGGACTGAAAAGTAAAAACAAAAATCAAACTACAACTTAAAAAAAAAAAATTACAGGGCTTGAGGATGCCTAGGAACCTTAAGAACTTGGAGGAATTTTGTTAAAAGGCCCCAGGAGTTATTGGAGCTGAGGCGGATGTGCCCAGAAACCTCTGTTGCAGGTCTTGAGATGGGTGGCTGAAACCACAGCTCTGAGTACCATTTATAGCTGTGCCCTCTCTTTAAGGTGAGAGTTTCTCCATGAAAGTGTCCCGTGAAGATAGCTGGCCAACAATAACTCGAGAAATTTCACTAGAACTGCTGTAGGTCTCTTATGTAAGACCCAAGAGAAGGCGGACACTGCCAACAGCTCCAGGCAAAACCAATAAGTTATTTTTGTGTGAAATGCAATCAACGGTCCAGAGGAAATGTCATGATTTAGTGTATTGAAAATCGTAATTATTTATTGAATAATTTTAACTACTGACTTTTGTGAGGCATTAGATAATAAAGAAGAGGAGACGACTTTCTTCAACAATATGGAATGAAACTGGCAGGCTTTGGGGTTTGATTCAAGCCTGACTTTAGCTGTGAGATTTTGAACAAGAGACTTAATCTAGGCATTCATTTTCTATAGTACTTACCTTAGAGAAGTTTTGTGTGTGTGTGTGTGAGGTTTGCATGCAACAAATTGTGATACACGTTCAAAACAGTGCTTACCTCACAGTATACAGAAAATATTGCTATAACAAATTACCACGAATCTAGTAGCTTAAAAAAACATAAAATTATTATCTTACAATTCTGTATGTTAGAAGTCTGTTATTGGGCTAAAATGAAGGTGTTGGCAGAGCTATATTTCTTTCTGTCAGCTGTTGGGAAGAATGCAATTCCTTGCCTTTTCCAGCTTCTTGGAGGCTGCCCACATTCCTCAGCTTGTGGCCTCTCCCTCCATCTTCAGAGCAACAACACTGTATCTCTGTGATCATTCTTCATGGCCCTGTCTCCCTCTGACCAAAGCTGAGAAGAGATACCTGGTTTTAAAGACTGGTATGACTGAATTGGGGCTTCCCTGGTGGCTCAGTGGTAAAGAAACTACCTGCCAATGCTGGAGATACAGGTTCTAGCCCTGAGTCAGGAAGACCCCCTGGAAAAGGAAATGGCCACCCACTTCAGTATTCTTCCCTGGAAAATCCAATGGACAGAGGAGCCTGACGGTCTACAGTCCATGGATTGCAAAGAATCAGACATGGCTTAGCAACTTAACAACAACAACGACTGAATTAGGTCCATCTGGATAATCTAGACTATCCCCCCTCCCACCACCATTTAAACGTCTTTAATTTGATCTCATATGCAAAGTCCCTTTTGCCATTATGGTAACATCTTCACACATTGCTGGGATTCAGAAGAAGATATCTTTGGGGTTTCATTAATATGCCTACCACACACATGCTTAATCCATTTATTATAATTATGAAGTAACTTTCCAAATATCAAAATAGATGAAATATTCTCCAAGGCTGCAAAATAACTTGAAGAGGTAACATTTCTGAAAGGAGGGATAAGACTATGTATTTTTATAGCATCTAAATTATGAAAACAAAGGGTGGTGACTTGGGCTACAAAACTCTCTTGCCTGTGCACATGCTTTCTCGGTTTATTTAAATAGTAACTAGCATTTATGGGCTCTCTGTCACATGCCAGGCATTATTTTAGGATATTTTTTCATATACACTATCATATTTATTATAGCAACTGTGACATACATCAAAGTATCTCCTTAAGAAGGATGACAGAACAAGCGCAAATAAGTGAAGTCACATTCCCAGGCTTCCATGGAGAGAAGATGGCACAGCTGGGACATTTCTAGGTGTTGAGGTCCATCCTCAAGTTCAGTCCAGTCCAGTGGCAGAAACAATGCCTGTTTGAGTTAACCGGTCCATCTTTGAGGTGGGGCTTGGGTCTGTAGGACATATTTTCTCTCCAAAGACCAAAGGATGTACTGGATTCTGAGTAACTTCCCAGAAGTACATTGTAGCCCTTGCTTGAGGATCAGAAAAGAGGCCTTTGTGCAAAGGCCAATGACCTTTACCATGGATAAAGCACTGTAGTACTCATCAACATGACCCCCATCCCTGACATGCACTGCTCCCCTGAGATGTAACTGAAAGTGAAAGTCACTCAGTTGTGTCTGACTCTTTGCGACCCCATGGACTGTAGCCTGCCAGGCAACTTCTGTCTATGGGATTCTCCAGGCAAGAATGCTGGAGTGGGTTGATGTTCCCTTCTCCAGGGGATCTTCCCGACCCAGGGATCGAACCTGGGTCTCCCACATTGCAGGCAGATTCTTTACTGTCTGAGCCACCAGGAAAGCCCGAGATATAATTGGGTCCCCTCAGAATCCGATAGAGCCCTGTTTCCCAGAAGTACAACCACCCAAATCAGCATTTGGTCTCTATTCCAATGTTTCTCTCTGAGCGGAAGCCAGACTTACTCGTGACTTGCTGCTTTTCTACAAGACCATATAAAATTTCACACTTATGATGAATGCCTTTGGACTGGGGTTTCATAAAACCATTTAGTGTATTAGAGTCTATTAACCAACCTGAAATCATGACCCCCATTTAGCAGTTATATAGACTGTGGCAGCATTTAATCCATACTGGTTGATTTGTATAACATTTATGATCTGAACCAGATCCCTTAATGCCTGAACTCATAACTGTTGGCTTGAAATATGAGCAGCTGGAAAGCACAACTGGCAGAGCCCCATGTGATGCTGGGAGGAGAGAGTGTGTGCAGATGCATTTCCTGAAGAACAGAGCAATTTGAATCAAAGAGGCACAGAGTGAATGGGAAGCTCAGCCACACCTGTTCTAAAGGAGACACTTAGTTGCCAATGTTCATCACTCCTTCTTCCTTCCTAATGGAATCCAGATTTTGTTCAGTCTGGGCAGACTCTGGATGACTCAAGAGAAGCTGACTTCGCTGATTGGCTAAAGAGCCCAGGCTGAAGCATGGAGAGCTAGGATTTCTCCCAGTGACTGTTTGGTTGCAGGGACGGGCTCAGAACCTATGTTGGCTTAATCAGGATGAAGGTTAGGGTTAATATTCTATAATTAAGGGAGATCTTCCTTTCTCTCCTATGGACCCTATATTAGAAAGACTGTTGTTCCAGCATTGACACAAGTCATACTCTGTGCATACCAAAATCCACCTGGGAAGAATGTGGTTACATGTGTGTTAAGAGGGCTTCCCAGGCGGCACTAGTGATAAAGAATCTGCCTGCCAATGCAGGAGGCTTAAGAGACACAGTTTCCATCCTAGATGAGGAAGATCCCCTGGTGTAGGATATGGCCCCACTCTATTCTTGCCCTGAGAATCCCATGGACAGAGAAGCCTGGTGGGCTATGGTCCATAAGATCACAAAGAGTCAGACACGACTGAAGGGACTTAGCAGGCACATGTGTTATAAAAGGTCTTATATTTTACCGTATTTGCAAGCTAAAAAATTAGACTGCCACAGTTTCCTGGATGCTGGAAGAAGACACAAGTCTCCTGGCTCAGATACAAGGACTTTATACTCACGGCGCAACAAATAGCTTGAACGTCAGCATATTTAGGTCCGGCCCCTGAGCCACATTCCTTCAGGCTGATGCAAAAAGGGCCACAGGATATGTGTGCACACTGGGAATTCTGAGTTTAGGGTATCTACATCTTCTATGATGGACAGTTCACACACCTGCCCTCATTTCCAGAGGGAAAACACTATCTCCCCCTCCCAAAGATATTTGCTATAACAGAATCCTTGTAAAGGTAATCTAGAGTAGAGTTAGTGCTTCTGCTTGCAAGATGTGCAGAAATGTGGAAGGCCCATGCTGAATTAACTCCCAACTAAAAGCTGGCACAGGAAAGAGGTGTTGCCAAGAAAACCGCTGAAGAACGGAGCTGGAACCCTAATTGTGCTCTGATTATAGCTCACTACACCTCTTGATTTTCTGTTCAGTGAGATAATTTCCTTTTTATTTAAGGTAGTTTGGAAAAAGGTTTCTTTGACTCACAGCTGTAGTGACTGGTAGAACAATCGTCTGAATTCTTTTGGGATTGCAAGGATTCTTAACTCTTTAAAGAGTATGGATCTCAGCCGCTAAGTAGGGCATTTAGGAAGTTGCATTTGTCTTTGAGAGGGAGCTTCACTGGTGGCAGAGTGGTAAAGAATCCTCCTGCCAACACAGGAGACACAGGCTCAATCCCTGGGTTGGGGAGATCTGCTGAAGAAGGAAATGGCAACTCTCTCTAGTATTTTTGCCTGGGAAATCTCATGGATAGAGGAGCCTGGCAGGCTATAGTCCCTGGAGTCGCAAAGAGTTGGATGTGACTTGGCGACTAAACAACAGCTGTCTTGGACAAGGAAGATTGTCTCTGATATCTACCTGGATTATTTGAAGTCTCAATCAACAATATTGTGATTACATCCAAAGGGTACATAATTTAGAAAAGGAAAGATGAGGGCACCGTCATTTCTCAACTTACAGTGACCAAATCATATAGGCTGTTATACAGAGGCTAAGGTATCAGAACGTCTCTGAAAATGACACTCAGCGTTAGACATTGATTCTCTCCACTGCTCATGACCACCACTCCATCAAAGAGCTAATGAAGCCATGTATATCAAGACTGCTGCTTGAGGTAATATTTCTCCCTATCTAAACATGAGGCCATATGTTTAAGAATATTAAACCGCGATGGTATCAAAACAAGATCTGTGATGTTTAACAGAGCAGGAAGGTCCTCCTGGTACCTTTGAAGAATGGCCATCTCAGAACTGGCCTATTACAGTGGAAAACAGAGACCGTGGCATGGTATGTTGCCTCACATTCTAGAAGACTCTCAATTTGCACCCACAGTCATGAAAATAGGCTAATACAGGTTGGAAAGAAAAAGCCAGTGAGTTTACAACTGAAATGTGTGCCCCATTACTGAACCATACTGCCTATAAAGCTTTATAAGTGATTATTTTTATTATTTTGATATTTCTCTTCTCATCAACACAATCAGAAATGATTTCTGGTGGTGGTGATGGCACGTGTGTGTCATAAAGGCCCTAATTTATTAAGGGTAAACAATAAAAATATGTTACAATAATTATATGCTATATTTATACAAATTATAACATAAAACATGTTATAATTATGTATAATAATTGCAATTATTTTAGCATTTATACATTTTTAAATATAGTTGGAGCCTCAGAAATCAGAAGGCAACTAGCCTTTCTTAGAGAGGCCCCACTTGTAATGACTATGTAAAAGCACTTTGTAAAATATAAAAATTCCTACACGTGTTCCCTATTATATAGCTCATCTGTTATTCAGGCTGCTGGAAGGGCATGGGACCAACACTCTGCGGCAGGCCTGCAGGGTCTCTGGAGAACAAGGTCAGCTCATGGTATGAGAAACACTCAGTTGGGCTCACCTGTGGCCCTGAACCTCTGAGGATATATCAGGGGTTCACCACTTCTCTCCTAGCCCCAGGGACCCTGTTTCACTGAAGATTCCAAGTCCAAGCACTTTGCTGGGGGAGGCAGTCCATTGCTCAGAAGTGGGCATGCATTTTTCAAAAAGTGCCAGTGTGGATCAGGGCTCCGCGGACTCTTCTCTCTGCTTTTCGTGCCCGTAATATGCTACATTCTTCCCATTGCATTAATAGTGCAAAGCTGCTAGAGGGGAGGAGAAGGCAATGGCACCCCACTCCAGTACTCCTGCCTGGAAAATCCCATGGACGGAGGAGCCTTGTAGGCTGTAGTCCATGGGGTCGCTGAGGGTCGGACACGACTGAGCGACTTCACTTTCACTTTTCACTTTCATGCATTGGAGAAGGAAATGGCAACCCACTCCAGTGTTCTTGCCTGGAGAATCCCAGGGACAGGGGAGCCTGGTGGGTTGCCCTCCATGGGGTCGCACACAGTCGGACACGACTGAAGTGACTTAGCAGCAGCAGCTAGAGGGGAGGTGCAGGCAGAATGTCTCTCCCCAGTAAATGGGAAACACCGGGATAAAAGCTCTGTTTAAGGGCAGTCTTCTTACATGCTGCTCATCATGTAATTTTTTAAATCCGTTTTTTTAAATCGACGTGGCAAAATCAGACCGCGCTGACGTCGTGTGTGATGCTGTTATCACTATCAGAACTGAGAATACGTCTCAGAGAATCTGTCTCTCCTTTTCTCTTCTCACCGAGAACCCCCTTCTTTCTGCCAAGCCTTCTCCGAGAGAACATTTTTCTTGTATTATATAAACTTCTAAATTAGTAGGTGAATGTGAAAGGCCGATAGGATCTAACTCTACAGCAGAGTTGCTTAGTGGAGGTGCCATCACAGTGGTGGAATTACTTTATTTAGAGAAAAAAGGCTTTATTTTGTGAAGCTCCTTTGTCATCTAAGAAGGGAGGGGGGAAAAAAGGAAGCATACATTTAAATAGCAGCCAGGGGTTTGCAAGATATTTTCAGTTGGATTTAGATAGGGAAAAAAGTACTTTATTATTGTCGTTTCTTTTAATTGGAGTGTCTTTGCTATACAGTACTGTGTTAGTTTCTGCTGCACAATGGTGAGAGTCTGCTTGATGTAAAAATATACATCCCTCTTGGACTGTCCGCCCTCCCCCCACCCCATCCCTCTGGGTGATCACAGCTCGGAGCTGGCCTCCCTGTGCTGTACAGCACGTTCCCACTGTTTGACACATAGCAGTGTGTATATGTCAACCCTAATCTCCCAATCAGAAGAAAAGTATTTTAAATGGCTACTACGTAGGGCTTCATGTTAATAAGAACTGTAAGGGTGTGGTTATGGGGAGGATTTGGTCTGGGAGAAATGTGGTACTGAGCTGAAATTTATGGGACAGGCAGTTAGCTTGATTAAGATGGAGAGTGGAAAGAAGAATGGCTTAAGGACTTCATTAATCCCTGGTTTCACTCACCCTTGGCTGTGTAAACTCAGGCCAGACACATAACCTCTCTGAACTGTAGTTATCTCATCTAGATCATAATAGTCTCTTATAGGATTTTGTTGTTCAGTCGCTCAGTCGTGTCTGACTCTTTGTGACCCCATAGACTGCAGCACGCCAGGCTTCCCTGTCCTTCACCATCTCCCAGAACTTGCTCAAACTCATGTCCATTGAGTCGGTGATGCCATCCAACCGTCTTTTCCTCTGTCGTCCCATTCTCCCCATTTTCAATCTTTCCCAGCACCAGGGTCTTTTCTAATGAGTCAGCTCTTCGCATCATGTATTATATCTAATAATATAGGATTATTAGAAGAGAAATAAATAAAATAAATGTACATTACCTTAGAAAGAGATATCAACCATTCAATCATTAGCTCTCATTTGCTCTTTATCATGCATGGGAGAATCACAAGAGGGTAGGTCTCTCTTCCCAGGTAGTATACCCTGTAAGCAGGCTGACTGCTGAAAGACAAGTCAGCCAGTGCCTGCAAAGAGGCTTCTGAAAATGGTTCTACTCACTGTAGATACTGAAGGGTCACATTGCTAAAGTTCCACGTCCTTCCTGAGAGGGAAATATACACAGCTGGGTGCTTACCCCAGTGAAAAATCCAACTTGATACAAACGTGAGCTTGGGGTGAATTGGTACCTTAAGACCCAAACTTTCTTTTTAATTCCTGCTAACAGATGTCCTCATATCTCTTAAAAAGCAATGGAGTGGCAAGGGAAGACCTGTGGTTTTGGAGAACTGGCAGCTCCTAACTGTGTCCCCAGAGGGTTTTTTTTTTTTTTTTTGCCAGCATTGAAAAAGGAATAACTTTGGAATGGCTACCTACCACCTCTGTGCTGACCCCAGCAAGGTGAAGATATGCCAGTGATTAGAATTTGATCTGCATTCACCAGCCAAGGGTAGGGGTGAGCACAGTGAAGTCAAAACCTTTAAGATTGCCACTTCCCCTCTTATTGAGTTCCAACTGAGGATTTAGAAGAAAGTACTTAAACAAAATTGTATTTTAGGAAATTGGTATTTACCTTAAAGTAGTTATAAGGCTGTTACTGAAATTATAGTATATAGGGGATCAAAGACAAAGCTGTAAGAATGCTTTAATAAGAATAGTAGAACATTTTCATGATATTATTATTAATAATAAAACACGCATATGACATTTTATAGGTTGTAAAATTCCTTCACATATTATTTCACTTATACACAGTATCTCCCTGCAAATGAAGGAAGTTTTGTCATTTGAAGGGATATGGAGGCTCAGAGATTATATTGTATGGCCAGATCAATTATATGACCAGCAAATGGTGAAGGAGAAATTTACAGACAGGTCTCGAAAGTCTGTAACATTCAAGTTTAAACCCCTTCTTCTCACCATATTATAAATGAAAATTTCACAGGAGAGCAAGGCCTAGAATATACATATGCTTCCTGGAGACATTTTCAGGTATTTTAACATTAGAACCATTTATGTGGTGCCAGGAAGTTTTTAAAAAATGATCAATAAATGCAAAAATTCAAAAAGAGGCTTTCTTAGAGCCAGTATTATGAGAAAACCTAAATCTGTTAGGAAATGGGTTATGATATGGAATGTGGATATTAAAATGCCATAAACCTTATTAAAACTCTAAATATGTAACTAAAATTTTTACAAAGTTCATAAAAATTAATATCGGATACAGCATCTTTTGTAAATCCTTGTGGTTCATGTGTCAATTACCTGGTTACTTAGTAACCAAGTAATCCAGTAACCAAGGAGTCAAGCCATAGATTAAATAGTCCCCAACCAGGCAATAAAAAAGTCCCTAAGTACAAATTTGCAGAATTATGGTTTATTGTGTTAATAATCTCCCATGTCTGTGGCTAGCCTTCCAAGGATGGCGCTGGCGAGTGTGTGCTAGTCTATGGCCCAGCCATGGCTCTTGATATTTTGTTATAGTACCTGCTTTTGAAAGAGGAAATTAAACCACAGAGCACACTGTGGCTTAAACTCACTGAAGGAAATGAGAGAGGCTGAGAACACATCAAGCTGGGTTTGGGGATTCTGGGGAAATCCAGACTCGGGGCGTGAATGCACATAAGCGCTGGTGATTTAGTGTTTCTCTGGGAGAGTTTTAGGACAGGATTCACAGTTTATTCTTGAAGGGGTCCTTTGCATAACTGACAACACTCTGCAACAATTTAAAATTTGTGCCAGACACTTTGCTAGGCATGGGCAAAACAATTCTAAGCAAGACATACCTAGCCCATGCCCTCATAGAGCTCACCCTACAGGGAGAAGAGACATTAATCAATTGCTTGTGCATGTGTGTGTGCTAAGTCACTTCAGTCGTGTCTGACTCTTTGAGACCCTAGCCTGCCAGTCTCCTCTGTCCATGGTATTCTCCAACAAGAATCCTAGAGTGTATTGCTGCGCCCTTCTCCGGGGGATCTTTCCAACCCAGGGACTGAACCCAGGTCTCCTGAGGCTCCTGCTCCTGAGACAAGTTCTTCATCTCTGAACCACTGGGGAAGCCCCAAATAATTGCTTCAGTAAATACATACCTATATATATATATATATATATATATATATGATTTTGACCACAGCTCTGCTGGAGAAGTAGGGGAAGCTCTTGTCGTAGAAGCAGGAATGTCCAACTTAGAGATCAAATCTCATGCATAATGGTTGAGGGCAGTGAGAGTTCCCCCAATAAAAGATATGACAAGTGAACAGAGCTGGAAATATGATCAATGAGGAGGCGTTGACCAGGAAGATGAAGGTTGGGAAAGGAAACAAGCTAAGAAGAGCATTTCAAGAAGAGAAAGGGGCATGTGTAAAGGCCCTGGACCAGGGGGAGGGGGAGACACGGTATTTTCAAGCAGCAGAAAGAAAGCTAAAGGGCCATCAAGGCCAGTAGGAAAGCAAAGGAATCCTGTGCTTCAAACCAATGTGTGGATTTTTCAAGACACAGAGGAAACTGAGAAAATGGAGTGTTACTGACTGTGGGAAGGTTGACTTCCCACATAGAAACAGACTCATTCTTTTCTTCATATTCTTTCAAAAAAATTATATTGGAATATAGCTGACTTACAATGTGTTAGTTTCAGATGTAGAGCAAAGTGAATTCGTTATACGTAAACAAATATCCACCCTTTTTTGGATTCTTTTCCCATATAAGTCATTACAGAGTACCGCACAGAGTTCCCCACATCATACAATAGGTCCTTGTTAGTTACCTGTTTTGTATAAAGTGTGTTTGTCAATCCCAATCTCCCATTTTATCCTTCCTCCCCTCCTCATCCCCTGGTATGTCTGAGCTTGCTTTCTACATCTGTAACTCTATTTCTGTTTATAGACAAATTCACGTGTACTATTTTTTTTTTTTTTAGAATCCACATAGAAGTGATATCATATGATACTTGCCTTTCTCTGAAACAAACTTTATTCTTTTTTGTTTGATTTTTACCATTCTAAGCTCCCTTATCTTGGTTCTAGGTTCAGTTTTTACAATTCCATCCTGCCCAGCTTCAGGGTTCCCCAAATCTCTCTCTGAATTGAGAGTGGCATGAGGGGTGTGTGACCAAATTATCAAAATGTCCATAGAAATAAGCACTAACTAATCTGAGACATTGTGTTGGCTGACAAGACAAAATACCCTCTAAACAAAAGCAAATTTCCTTTCCTGTCAGAATTTGTACTTACCCTGGATGGGTGGCTTTATCTTGGTTTGAAATCTGGGATGGTTTCATTTAGTTAAATAGTGACTACTGTACACAACCTGAGGTTGGGTTCTGCTGCTTTGAATTGCAGAAGCAAAGGTTTGACAGCAAGACTGTGCCATAGACCTCATGGTGGATACAGGAAAAGTGAGGCCACAGTCTTTGTACTGAAAATGCTGACCCTGAGGTCTCAGTGACAGACTGACATCCAAAAATAGAGTAGACAGAGTGAAAAAAGAGGCTGGTCAAATGCTAAGTTCACCCTTGGAGTAACCAAGGAATTTCAAAAAAATTTCCCCACAATCCATTGTTAAGTTCACATAGTAGAGTTTGGCTATTCTTTGGATAGCTTACTTTTGCAATAGGATAATCCCTGGACTAGTGGTTCCAGTGGGCTTTCCTGGTGGCTCAGATGGTAAAGAATCTGCCTGCAATGTGGGAGACCTGAGAACAATCCCTGGATTGGGAAGATTCCTTGGAGGAGGGCATGGCAACCCACTCCAGTATTCTTGCCTGGAGAATCCCCATGGAGAGAGGAACCTGTTGGTCTGCAGTCTATGTGGTCACAAAGTCGGACACGACTGAGCAGCTAAGTGTGGTACAGCACAGTGATTCTAGTGACTAGAATGAAATACCTTCCAAAAGACAACCTTCTGTTGTCCCATAATTTGTCGTGAATTCTGTTTCAAAGTCTGCTCACAAGAGTTAGGAAGTTGTAGCAACTGTCTTCTGTCATGAGGCATGTAGCTGAATTCACGTTGTAGATGGAGCTCCTACTGTGTGCTCAGTACTGTGGGCAATCTAGAGGTAAATCACAAGCCCTGGTCTTCCGGGTGATGACAGCTTTTGGAGAGGTTTTCTATGTAACTCCAATATAAGGCAGGCATGACAACAGAATTTCAAACCAAGCAGAGGCAGAATCCAGGGGAGGAAATGAGCCATCCTCACTGGGTAAACTGAGGATGGGTTTCGTGGTGGAGTGCACTTGGGCTAGAGCTTGGAAGAGGCACTAGAAAATGGGAAAGGAAGGCCTCCCGAAAGGTGAAGATGGAATGAGCAAATACAGAGAAAAAAGCGACAGCCATGAACCACGTAGTTAGAATGGATGTGCTTTGGTAGGAGAAACAGTTGTGTGAAGAGTGTCAGCTTTCTTGCTCCTTCTCCATCACTTGCCATTACTGCTCCCTTTCTTAGAGCAAATAACACACACACACACACACACACACACGTACACATTTCATTTCAGCTCTGAGAAGACTAGCCGATCACTAAGTAGAATGGTAAAATGTTAGAACCAAAAAATTTGGTGTTGGTTTTCCCTTGCTATGAAGGAGCTGGTGAGCTTTGGAAAAACATCTTTCCCTCTAAACAGGGAAACTGAACATATGGATCAGACCTCTTCCAGCTCAGAGCATTCTGATTTTCAAGAGATGGAGACAATGATAGAAGAGTGTTTGTTTTCCAGTGAAATGAGGATAAAAGAAAGTAATTATCTTGGATGTTGCTGTTGTTGTTGCTTCGTCATTAAGTGGTATCTGACTCTGGTGACCCCATGGACTGTAGCCCTTCAGGCTTCTCTGTCCATGGGATTTCCCAGGCAAAAATACCAGACAGGCTTGCCATGTCTTTCTCTAGGCAATCTTCTCAACCCAGGGATCAAACCTATGTTTACCACTGAGCCACCAGGGAAGCCAATTCTCTTGGATCTGCCTAGAAAAACATGAAAGAAACAAGTACAAGAAAGGTTAATTAATTAAAGAGAGATTTAGGCTGAGGCCAGATTATATCCGAAGAGAAGGCATGACAATTTCTTGAGGCACTACAGTATAACTGAAGAAGTTTTTAACACGCTTGCTTCTGATTCTGTCTCTGACATTTAGTAGCTGAATATTTCTCAGGTGATTTAACTCTGCTGAGATGCAATTTCTTCATCTATTAGACGGGAATGCTTATCATACCCACTGTTTTCAACTGATAAGTATTAAGCATCTTCAAGTCACCAGGGTTGGGCATAAAATAGGCATTGGAGGTAAAATATTCTTATAGATAATTGTTTAGTAATACAGATACGGTCTCTGATCTCACAGAGCCTACAGTCTCATGGCCTTTAAAGTTATGTGTACTTGCAGGTTATTTGAGCATTGAGACAGAGAAGTATTACAGTAGGGAACTTACGAGAAGTTGTAGAAAAATAGGAAGGACCTACCGCAGCCTGAGGTCCAGAAGACTTCCCCAGGGGAGTGAGCCCTGAAGAACAGGGCATTGAGGGAAATGACTGGAATGCAGAAAATATTTCCAGTAGGAGAAACAGACTTATTTAAGGGAATAAAAAATGTAGATTCCATGTGTCAAGTACCTAGAAGAGTGCCTAATAGATTAAAAGACTCAATGAACAATAGCTATCAAAGATGTTATTACTTTCCTGGTTTGGGGGGCAGTTAACCTCACCTTGATGACAGCCTTTTAGAACCAGTTTGTACCTGTGACACAGGTCAGCTTACTCTGCTTGTCTTTGGTGTTAAGAAAAGGAGGAAGACGCCCTATATTTGTGCTGGTGGCATAGAACCAAGCAGAAGTGCGTCCGAATCTGACAGAAGTGAATGTGTAAGGGTCTGCCCCCCTCCTCTGCAGAAACGGGGGTGATCCCAGGTCTGTTGTCACAGAGCTCACAATGTTGGGAAAAAGCTCTCCGTTTAACTGGAATACATAAAAATTCAAATCCTGGCCTCATAAATGTGAGTAAACAGTTTAATGACTTGCTTTAACTAGAAAGTAATCAAATATAAATGCAGGTATGCTACTCATTTGCATCTCTTTCCATGTGGGTGAATAAAAATAAAAATGCCCTAGGCGGGATATTGGCTAGATGAACTTGTCTTGGGGATTTTTGTTATGAAATACAAAGCCGCGGTGATTTTCCATTCTGTTCTCGTCAGCGCTCATTTCCAGCAAGGCCTTCCGTGGATTTTGTTGTCCTAGGACCTGCCACTAACTAGAACCTTGCGGGAGTGATTTAACGTTTGTCAGCCTATTTCCTCAACTGTTAAAAGAGGGTACTAACATCTACCTAGTACCTTAGACATATGATTATTCAGTTGTATAATCACATGACCAGTTAGTACAATGCCTGGCATACAGGAAAAGCTAAATATGTGTTTGTTCCTCATCTCTCACTAGGGGTTACTTCCTGTTCCCATCTTCTTCTAGAAGCATGAATTGGTTTAGCTCACCTTGATTATGGTCTGAAGTGACATGCACACATATATTTAAGAATTTGTATATTAGTACATATACATATTAATCTAAGGATATGTGTATCAGCATGCATATTAATACATATATTCATCTCAGGATGGGCTTCCCTGGTGGCTCAGATGGTAAAGAATATGCCTGCAATGTAGGGTTTCCCAATCCTTGGCTTGGGAAAATGCCCTGGAGGAGGGCATGGCAACCCACTCCAGTATTCTTGCTGGAGACGTCCACAGACAGAGGAGCCTAGTGGGTTACAGTCCATAGGATTGCAAAGAGTCAGACTTTACTGAGCAACTTTCACTTCACTTCATCTCAGGATATGCATATCAATATCTGTGAGTACATATCATATTCTTAGATGCAAACTTGGGTATTGTGCATAGATCAAGGCTTCTATTTCTCAAACATAAATAGAAAAGGGTGGCCTGGGTGGCCTCCAAGGCTTCCATTTGTTCTGAAATTGCTGGTTCAAATATCAGGTACCCTGATCTAGTCTTATAAACAGTAGTCTTAAGAAGGAGAAAATCCTCTTTTGCTTAGAAGTCATCTTGAAGGCAAAGGCATTTAAGAAAGCACTTGTCTGAACCACACTGAGACCCATTTGTGCAGGACTGAATTTGGAAGTTGATAACATTCAGCATGCTGAACTTTGTCTTTCACTTGGGGGTTCTGCATGCTGTCAACTCTCCGCTTTCCTGGCAGTTCTAAGATGACATTTCTTATTGCCACCATCTTCCAAAATCACAGTCTTCACAAAGGTCAATATTTATTGTCACTGGATATCCACCTACTTTCTTCTTTCAGCTGGACTACTCACGTGGACTATTGCTATAGCCTCTTAACTGCTTTTTTTTCTAATTCATTCGATCTTCCTCTGCCTATACAGCTGTTTTCTCTCCTGCTCAAAATTTGTCCGTGCCTGCATACTTAGGAATAAATGAAGTGAAAGGTGTCCAAGACATCTACACTAAAAGCTAAAATGTTGCTGAGAAGAAGACCTAACTAGAGAAATAGATTATGTTTGTAGGTAACTTCATAGATTATTATTCATTGATGATTATTGTTATAGATAGCCATCATAGCTAGTTCATAGATTCTTACATCTATTACTAAGATAACAAGTCTCCATTGATCTATAAATTTAACACAACCTCAATCAAAATTCCAGTAGACTTTAAAAATAGAAATTGACAGACAAGCCAATTCTAAAATTTGTATGAAAATGCCAAGGACCTATGACAATTGAAGAAAATTTGGAAGACTTACTCTGTCTGATTTTAAGATTTAACCCAAACCCACTGTAATCAAGATAGTTTGATATTAACAAATACATAAACATAGAGATCAGTGAAACAAAGCAGAGACTTCAGAAATAGAACCACACATGACCAACTGGTTTTCATCAATGAATATGTGAAAAGATGCTTGGCATCATTAAGTACTAGGGTGTTTCCAATTAAAACCACAGTAAGAAACCACTACACCCTGGTGGCTTAGATGGTAAAGAATCTGCCTGCAATGCAGGGGACCTGGGTTTGATCCCTGGGTCAGGAAGATCCCTTGGAGAAGGAAAATGCAACCCAATCCAGTGTTCTTGCCTGGGAAATCCCATGGACAGAGGAGCCTGGTGGGTTATAGTCCATGGGTCCCAAAGAGTGAGGCACTATTGAGCAAATAATATTTTCACTCTCACACACCCATGAAGGGATGTGTCTACACAAACACTTGCACATGAATATTCACAGAAACTTAATTATAATAGAAACTGAAATCAATCCAAGAGTCCAGGAACAAGTTAATGGATAAACAATAATGCCCTGGGATAAAAATAAACAAACTATTGATTCACGCAACAATATGGATAACTCAAAAACTCTAGTAGATGCAAATCCATCTACAGTGAGGGAAAGCTAAGTGATTGCCAGGAGACAGGGGTGGAGGGAGAGACAGATTGGGAAGGAGTATGAGAAAAGTTGAGGGATAATGTAAATATTCATTATCTTAATTGTGGTGTTGATTTTGTGTGTGTATTCATATGTTAACAATTAGCAAATTGTACATTTAAAATATGTCAGTATGTTGTACATCAATTTTATCTCAATAAAGTTGTAAAAAAAAAATCTATCAATGCACTCTTGCTACCTCTGGATTAAAATCTAGCTTGCAAGCAGGTAATCAAGGCAAGGTTGTCTGTGATTTCATCCCAATATACCTTTCCAGTCCTAATTCCCATTTATTAGTTCCATATACTCTAGCTCTGGCTAACAGACATCTAGCTTTTGTCTACACACACCTGCCCTTCTACCATGCTTCATTTCTGCCTGAAATACACTTCCTCCTTTGTCTGCTTGTCCGTCCTGCTCCTATTTCACCTTTGTGGCCTGTGGCCAAGATTACTCATTGCCTGTCCCATAGTCTTTCTCCATTCTTCCTTATCAACAGAACTTCAATTTTGTTCAGTATATCCAGCTAAAAATGTGAAGCAAACCGAAACTCAAACACTGTGGGTGGAGATTTAATATGATCCACCAACTTCCAGATACTTTATTCATTTTATGCCTCTGTGCCCTTGGGCTTGGCCAAATGACCCAGTTTGGACCAAAGAAATACGACCTGGTGAAATGGGTACTTTCCTGGTGTGGCTGCTGCCTCTTCTTGTTTCATACTTCAGCCTTCTCCCTGAATGAACTGTGACTGTGACGCCTGGATGTACAGCAGCCCTCCTGCAACCATGAGCAAGAAAGCTGTTGGGTTGGCCAACAAGTTTGTTTGGATTTTTCCATAACATTTTGTAGGAAAACCCAAACACGCCAAGGAAAGCAGAGAGGGAGGACAGAGAAACTGGGTGACTGAGGTCCTGTCACTATCAGTTGGATTGCCACGATTATCAAGCAAACATCCTGATACATGGCTCCATAAATCCATATTGTCTATGACTCTCTCTTCCCACAGTCTGGACCCGTTGTCTCTTATATCAGCAGCACCTGACCTGCCCTGTCTCCTGATGCACATCCACCCTGTCCTGTGCCGACTTAGGCTCGTTTTCCTCCCCCTGCTGGGCCGTGGCTTCCTGGGACCAGGGCACCCTGTGGCTCTTTGTGAGTGTCCTTGGCCCCTACATAGGCTCTACTGGCTTCATACAGAAGAGTATCAAGGCTGTTCCAGGTGGGGGTAAGAATGTGGGCTGCAGTCAGCCTGCCAGCCTTAGCCTCTTATGAGTTTTATAGCCAATAACTCCACTCCAGGCCTCAGTTGCATCATCTGTGGTCTAGGTTTCCAGTCATTTCAGGACCAATGACCCGGCACTGATTTTAAGAACTCACCTTTGTACATGAGGCAGGGGTAATTGTTAAGCATTTTGTGCTCATGATCTTCCCAGTTATGATTTTATTTTCTCCCAAATTATCTCACTAGCCATATCTCAAATATTGAAACAGTACTGTTACCTTCCAGCTGCATAATTTTAAGAAAACAATATCATGTCATTGTGCCTCAGTTTATTTGTCTGTAAAATGGGAATAAAAATAATACTACACACACTGTCTCTCTGGCTACAAGTCTCAGTTGAAACTTCACTTCCATTCACTGAGCCCTACCCCCTTTCAGAGGCAGCATTAACTGTGACATAGAGTTTTATGCCGTTAGTCTATGAGCTCCCTGTCAGCTGGACCATGCCTTTCATGTCCCACACAGTGCCCAGAAACGGTCTGGTCCATAGGGGATGCTTGGTAAATATTTATCATTTCACTAAATGAACCTTGTGGAATAATCTGATTTGAAATGAGATAGGAAAACTAGAATCAAATACACCTGGCTCAGTTACCACTCAATTATTTATTCATTCAATCATTATTTATTGCATGCCTACTGTATTCCAGGCACTGCTTAATCACTTGGTTTGTATTAGAAAATATGATTTCTAATTCACTCTGGCCTTAACCCTGCACCTACCATAAGAAAGTAAACCTGTGATTTTTCTAGAGCTGGGCAGGTAAAAACAATGATTCAGTTTTACAGCATTATGAAGAAGCTATTTCAACTGAGTTCAGCCCAAATATGCTTACACATGTTCCCCACTCCACCAAATGTGTAAAGCATGTTCTCTGAGCTTTTCTATGTGATCCAACCCTATATATTATATTACACTTATAAAATACCACGAAGCCCTTATGAATTAAAAGATAATTAGTGGTTCGACACGCATAAGACATTAGGCTGAAAGTGTCAAAAATGTCATGAAAGACCATAAATCATGGTCTGCTTGCATTGATCCCTCATAGAGTTAGTTTTTAAATCATCTCTTTAACACCTTGTAAATGTACAAACAACGACGGACCCAAGGGAAACTTTAATATGTTTTTCATACATATTTTAATTTCATCTCAAAGTGCTAGCTGCATAAAAATTAAGTCAGACTCACAAAAACTCATTGATTTCCTTGGGATAAAACCCATCTGTCCAAACTAATTTAGAGCCTTTTTTGAAGCCGTAAAGTTAGTCGTGCAACACTGAGGTCATTATGGGCATCCTGGGCTGGAGGAACTCTTGTGTAATTTTAAGAAGGCAATTTTGTTATATTTACTGTATTTAAATACGGTGCTACTTTTCAGGAACAAAAGCCTCACTGTGTCACTGTATTGAAAGTAAACCAGAAGCTGTGAAAAGCAAGATCTGTTCTTTTCCTTGTGATTAATGCACCTTTCTGCCAAAATTGAGACTTCTCAACTGAGCTCATTTAATACAAAGTAAACGAATTCTGCTCTTTGGATTTGATCCTTTGGCTAAACCCTATAGATAAGGCTGTAACAGTGAATAGCTTTTCATTCTAAACAAAGGATGTTTTGATAGGAAGGTCAACGTGAAGGTCCTTTATATTGTGATAACAGGAAAGGGAAATGACATATTAATGGCAACCCATGCCATGGTGGTCTGGGCTGGGGGGACACACAGGATTAAAGATTATTCGGAAGTCAGAGAGGAGGTGCTGGGAACAAACAGGCGCTAGAAGCCCCAGACTTCTTCTTTTGGAAACTTCCTGATTCTTATGACATTTTCTTTTCTTACACCCCAAGCACAGCAGATTGAAGAGGAGCACAGCAGATTGAAGAGGAGCACAGCATGACTTCCAGGAACCTGGAGAGTTGTGCTTGCATTTTCCTCCATCCTGCCCTTTAGCACTACGCCAGGTAGAATGTCACCCCTGAGGCCAATGGTGGCAGCGGGTTTTTGTGATGATGGAAGCTAAGCGTGCACCAAAGCACGTGGATATGATAAATAAACTGAAGGGATGGGAAAGCATATGACGGAGAGCTCCTTGCAAGCTCAGAGCCCTTTCCTCTGAGGCTTCTGGGCCAGGTTGGAAGCCCTCTGCCAACTGCCCAGTCCCTGCCCAACAGGCCAGACAGCCAGGTTAAGGCACCCCTTTATTTTTCATTTCTTATTACTCTCTCCTTTTTTTTTCTTTTCCTTTCCTAGGAAGGTTTCATAATAATCCAACTTGAGAGCAGGAAGCTTCTTGTACCTCATAGGGAGACACTGGTTTTATTTTAGTGAGAGCATCTCTATTCCCCTAAAAAGCCCTTGCTGATTAAGGGGAAAGAGCGGGATTGAAAAGGATGACGTGAGTTCTTGGACAACTTGGATGGTTTGCTTAACTCACTTTTTCCATTCATTGCTTCGACAAATATTTATTAAGCAGCCATAGGTTCTAAGTGCTAAGCCAGGTGTGAGATATACAGATATGAATGTCAGTCATCCCTGCTCATAGTCATGTAAATAGAGAAATCAGGTTGCATTTCGGCTGAGGGCAAAGCTTTCAGCATCCCTGCCAGGGTGGATGGCTTCCAGCCACAACATTTCCCCGTCAGAACACTGGCCAACTGACCCACACTGACAAGGGAGGAGTTGTTTTGCATTTTTCATTCCAAGATTTGTGCCGAATGTTTTCTCTGTCTTATAAAAGAAGGAGAAGAAGGAAAAGGAGGAACCAGAGTAGGTTAAGTATTTCCAACAATTGACTTGAAAAAAAAAAAATCAGAATTCAGTGTTTCCTAGAGAAACTGGCTGGTTCCACAGCGCCCCCTTCTGGCAGGTTCCCCGGGAGCAATAACCAATAAAATGAGAGGCAGGCGCTTCCGTTTACTGGATTTACATCACTACTGTATTCACATCATTGAATCTTCTATTTGTCTCCCGCTTCCTATTCCTCTTCAGGGAAGCGTTGGTATTATCTCCATTTTACAGATGAGGTTCAGTGACTTAAACAAGGTCATACATCCCATAGTCACCAGGAGCTGGAAAACATACACAGCCATCTGCTTCTCGGGCATGCTTAGCTGCTCAGTTTTTCTCCTTCTTTAGCTCATTAGTCAGTTACCATGTATGCACTCCCTGTCAACACCAGGTAGAAACTGGGGATTAAGACTTCCCCTTCTGCAGCATCTTCAGTGCTTTCAGAGACGATAGGAGGCTAACAGAAACAGGAAGAATCACTAGCTGAGGAAGCTAGTCCAGTCAAGGACTCATTGACGCAAAGCATGAAGCAATATAAACCAAGAGGAACTCTTGAAACTTGGGGGAGTTTGGTATAGATGGATGAACAGAAAGGTTTTATTTTGTCCCAAATATTTGCTTGTCAATGATGCTCACACTATCTCACTTTCCACATACATGAACACCAGCATTTGGGTGCACTGAATTCTAAACATGGCTCCCATCCTTTGCTGGGTCCCCATGGAAAAATATTATGTAGAGTTAAAAAAGAGAATTGTGTTGGCTCTAATCTTTATTGGTCTAAATTATTAGACAATGCTAAGAATAGACATTGCAGAAGAGAAGTTTGCTTGAATGTAGAATGAGAACTTTCCAGATCCTCCAGCAAGGAGAGAAGAGGCTGTGGTGGGCACTCTGAAGGCCACCACATCCCTCCCCACTCATTAACTCCACCTGAGGCCCATCAGCTTCCAGGGCCAGCCAAAGCCCTCCTCTCCCCGTATGATTAATCCCCAGGTTGTTATAAACAGCATCTTCTATTCAACGCTCAGTCGTGTCTGACTCTTTGCAACCCCAAGGACTATGCAGTCCATGGAATTCTCTAGGCCAGAACACTGGAGTGGGTAGCCTTTCCCTTCTCCAGGGGATCTTCCCAAACCAGGGATCGAACCTGGGTCTCCCGCATTGCAGGCGGATATTTTTTTACCAACTGAGCCACCAGGTAAAGTGGGTCCCAGTGGGGCCTCAAGCCTTTTGTGCATGACATGTGGGATGAGGGTCTGCCTAGTGTAGGAAGGAGCTCAGGGCACAGACAGACACAGAACTGACAGTCAGACCACATGGTGCCGGTGTGGTTTGGGGGGGTCTCTTTTCCTCTCTGATTGTTTTGGCTTCTTCTTCTATACAATAGGAACAGTGATACCTACTTCAGGACATTGTTTGGAGGATTAAATGAAGTAATCTATGCAAATGGAATTATAATTTCATTCATTCATTTATTGTTTCTGGCTGTGCCGAGTCTTTGTTGCTGCACGCAGGTGGGCTTTCTTTTGTGGTGAGCAGGGGCTACTCTCCCTTGTGGTTCCAGGGCTTCTAACTGCAGCAGCTTTTCTTGTTGTGGAGTATGGGCTCTAGAGCGCAGGCTCAGTAGTTGTGGCTCACGGGCTTAGTTGCCCTGTGCGGTGGAATCTTCCTGGTCAAGGGACTGAACCCGTGCCCACTACTCTGGCAGGCAGTTCCTTAACTACTGGGCAACCAGGGAAGTCCCTGCAAAGTACTTCTTGCAGGACAAGTAGTATTTACGAATAGGTATAGGATCCTCTTCTGTCACAGAGATGATAGCTTCTTGGAAACACACCAGGCACCTTTTAAATCCAGTCTGGCTATACTTGGAAGAGAATCCCCAAAGAACAGCCTTTTCAATTACAGAAGCTTTTTCTCTCTGGTGTAAGAATTTGTGTAGGCAGTTCAGGGCCAGAGTGGTGGCTGCTTGGGCTTCTCTTTGGAGATGAAATCCTGTAAGGAAACTTTCTGGAAGTTTCTTCCACACTTCTACTTATAGTTCATTAGACAGAACTTAACTGGAGGGCCACACTTAGCTGCAAGTAAAGCCAGGGAAATTGTGTTTTGAAGTAAACTAAAAATCAAGTTTTGTTAATGAGGAAAAGGGAAAGAATGCCTAGTTGTTAGGCAGCTAGCTATTTCTACCTAAGTCCTCTTTCAAGGCCAGAGTCAACAGAGAAATTATGAGAACTTAAAATTTGAAAATATTAGAGTCTTTGATACTAAAATGCTATTTTTGGTTTGTTAAAATGAAATTAAACTAACAAGTGTTATTTCAAACAGCTAAGTCAAATTTGGCTATTTGAATTTAGGGAGGAACAGAAAAGTTGGAAACTTTTAATACATTCAGAGGTTGTATACTTATAATATGCATGCTTTTCTGTGTGTGTACTTACCTCAATAAAAAACTTTACAATTTTTTAATAAATAAAAGTCCTTTTTGAAAAAACTTAACAGATAATACTTAAGAAAAGGCATTATTTAGCTCCTGGCAAATTTTAGAGTAATTATGTCATGCAAAAATTATTAATATCAGTATTATGAGTAAAGTAACTATCTTTTGTATGCAACATACTATTTCCATTTTCCCAAACATAGATTGTTTTTTCTGTCCTTTTAGATCATATTTGTCATATATATAACAATTTATTTTGTGGTCAAAAAACAAATAATGCAGAGATTGATATTATTTCATTTTGAATAGAATAATAGTAACAATGCATATTATTCTTCAGTAACATTAGAGTTTTCCCTGGGAAATGGTCTCTCCCTCTAGTTTCTTAAACTCGCAGATTTTAACATTATCCTAGGATATAATTTCAAAAGATTTTCTATTTTTAGTAATATTTTCTTCAGAGAATTTCCTATTTGGGAGAAGAAAGTAAAACCTGGAGAATGAGATGAAACGTCAACAGTCAGATCAGATAAGCTTCATGTACATTATAAGTCTTTATTTTGTTTTATGAACAATTTCTGTGAAAGAAGCAGGCCCTGAAATACGACCTGGTTATGAACTGAGGTTGGAAGCAGGTTGCTAGGAGACTTCTGACTGACTTTGGATGACGTCATGGGCACAGCCAGGATGCCCATAATACCTAGTTAATACATTGCGTCTAGCAGTTCTCCTAATTTTTATGTATACATTTCATTTTGTAAATGTAATAAAACACCCCAAGCAACACTTTTCTTGGTAATTAGTGCACTTTTAGAGCCCCTTGATTTCAGAAGTGTACTAGATATGATTTAGGAAAGCATTTCAACTCATAAAGAATTTCTCTTGTTGATAAATCTCCCTTGAGACCAGCAATTCAGATAAATAAGATATAGGTTGGATCTGAAATTACTTGTGGTTCTTTTAGAGACTCACTAGGAAGAGAGGGAAAGGGGACAATTTTGAATAGACTCCAGAACTTTCCCCGGGTCAAGGTAGTGCAGAAAAATGAGTGGATATTTGAAAGCATGGAACTGATTCAGGTGTCCATTTCACTCCTTTGTGGGTAAAAGTCAAAGACTGATCTCACAGAGAGGTGAGCAGAGTCGTCTGTGGGTTGCAGGAGCTCAACTCCTTCCACCGCATTTAAAGATGGCTGAATCCTGAGATTAAAGTGAATCAAAATTCCTTTGGTATGTACTTAAACCTTTCCAGCCCAATCCAGAGAAAGTCTAACTCCGCAATACTGTTTTTTTTTTTTTTTTTTTTTTCCGTAAGAAATAAAATGTTCCTTACTGTTAACTTTTTGAATTCACCAAGACAATCTCCTAAACTCTTGAGGTCTCAACTTTCTTGATGGCTGTCACCACTCCCCCTCCCTTATCCCCCATTCCTTTGCTTTCACTTATTTGTTTGACCTATCTATGTGTTAAGTTGTTCAGGAAGAAGAATTTAACATCTAAAGTTCATTTCTTAAAAAAAAAAGAAAAATCTTGAAACATCATTTGTTTTTTCTTCATTAGAAAGAGGAAGTGGTGTTTTATCAAATGTAAATAGTTTTGAACGCTGATGGGTTAGAGTTCTGCTCACCACTCAAAGACCGTGAAGTTTGATTAGGTACTAAACTTGGCACCAAGAATCCTCCATTCATCCCGTCAGCCAAGTCACGCCACTGGTCTCAACGTTCTGAAAGTTAATTACCTGCATGTTGCTTGTGAAGCCTGCGGGCAGTTGCTTTATTTGATCGCGGCTTAAGCAAATAATAATCAACTCTTCATCAAATTCAGTCAAAAGTAACTCGGACACAAAACCTATCAACTGCCATTTTAAAACTGGATTTGAAGAAGAATGTCTTAAATAGGGGGCTTCCCAGGTGGCACAGTGGTAACAGGCGTGAAATGAAGTCTTATGATTAGAAAATTAGAAGAACACTTTTTGTATTAGACCCATGTATTTGTATCAGTTAAATCCTTAAGTCCCCAAACTCTGGTTGTTTTGGGAACTCAACTGAGGAGGAGAAATCAAATCAAATTCACTTATAACCATAGATTTGCAAACTAAAATATTTCAATGTGTAGGTCACCATAACAGAGATTCTACAGACAACACATAATTTCCAAATGATAAGCACCTAATTTACAAGGGAGCTTCCCAGGTGGTGCAGTCGATACAGAATCTGCTGGCCAATGAAGGATATTCAAAGGACGCAGGTTTGATCCCTGGGTTGGGAAGATCCCCTGAAGGAGGAAATGGCAACCCACTCCAGTATTCTTGCCTATAAAATTCCATGGACGGAGGAGCCTGGCAGGCTCCAGTCTACTGGGTTGCAAAGAGCTGGACATGACTGAGCATACACAACCAGCCAACTTAAAAAGACACCAAGGTACTCATTCTGATTATACCGTCTGTGCATAAATTGTTCACATCTCAAAGCAGAGTTGCAACTACACTGTCCTGGGCCGATCCTGCCACCTGGTGGCGGGGCAAGGTAACGCCTTTTCTTAATACATTGCCTTCCAACCCAGCTCCTTGTCATTACTCCCTTCAATCCCCAAATCAGAGGTACTGCACTCGTGACCTCATGCTACTTTTCCTCTGCCTTCATGGCTCAGTAAGCTCCAATATCCTAGCATCTTTTTCTGACACATGCACACTTAACTTTCCTTCTTCTCACTCAGTTTCTTCATCTCTGCTGCCTTCCAGTGTTTGCCCATGATCAAATCTTTCTCCTCCTTGACTATCACTCTGTTTTTTAAAACTTTCTATTTTATTTACTTATTTTGAAGCTTTTGGTGTTTTATTTTATTTTTTTATCCTTCAGCTACACTTTATTTTTTATTTATTTTTTAAATATAAATTTATTTATTTTAATTGGAGGCTAATTACTTTAAAATATTGTATTGGTTTTGCCATACATCAACATGAATCCACCACGGGTGTACACGTGTTCCCCATCCTGAACCCCCTTCCACCTCTCTCCCCGTACCATCCCTCTGGGTCATCCCAGTGCACCAGCCCCGAGCATCCAGTATCATGCATCGAACCTGGACTGGCGATTCATTTCATATATGATATTATACATGTTTCAATGCCATTCTCCCAAATCATCCCACCCTCTCCCTTTCCCACAGAGTCCAAAAGACTGTTCTATACATCTGTGTCTCTTTTGCTGTCTCATGTACAGGGTTATCATCACCATCTTTCTAAATTCCACATATATGCGTTAGTATACTGTATTGGTGTTTTTCTTTCTGGCTTACTTCACTGTGTAAATTGGCTCCAGTTTCATTCACCTCATTAGAACTGATTGAAATGTATTCTTTTTAATGGCTGAGTAATACTCCATTGTGTATATGTACCACAGCTTTCTTATCCATTCATCTGCTGATGGACATCTAGGTTGTCCTGGCTATTATATAAACAGTGCTGTGATGAACATTGGGATACACATGTCTCTTTCAGTTCTGGTTTCCTTGGTGTGTATGCCCAGCAGTGGGATTGCTGTGTCATAAGGCAGTTCTATTTCAAGTTTTTTAAGGACTCTCCACACTGTTCTCCATAGTGGCTGTACTAGTTTGCATTCCCACCAACAGTGTAAGAGGATTCCCTTTGCTCCACACCCTCTCCAGCATTTATTGCTTATAGACTTTTGGATCGCAGCCATTCTGACTGGCGTGAAATGGTACCTCACTGTGGTTTTGATTTGCATCTCTCTGATAATGAGTGATGTTGAGCATCTTTTCATGTGCTTGTTAGCCATCTGAATGTCTTCTTTGGAGAAATGTCTGTTTAGTTCTTTGGCTCATTTTTTGATTGGGTCTTTTATTTTTCTGGAATTGAGCTGCAGGAGTTGCTTGTATATTTTTGAGATTAGTTGTTTGTCAGTTGCTTCATTTGCTATTATTTTCTCCCATTCTGAAGGCTGTCTTTTCACTTTGCTTATAGTTGGAGTATAACCAATTAACTATGGGTGATAGTTTCAGATGGACAGCAGAGGGACTCGGCCATACCTATACATGTATCCATTCTCCCCCAAACTCCCCTCCCTTACAGGCTGTCACATAACATCGGTCAGAGTTCCCTGTGCTATTCAGTAGGATCTTGTTGTTGGTTATCCACTTTAAATATAGCAGAGTATTCCTGTGGATTCTAAACTCCCTAACTATTGAGTCAAATGGTGACTCTACTTACAATTTATCTGCCAAGAATAGCTCATTCATTTGTTCTAGTGTTCAGTATAAGTATAGCAATGAACAAGACTGACACAGTCCTTTTTATCATGGAACTTATATTCTGCTGGGAAACCCAACAAAGAAAACGTGAATCTATTCACAATGTAATTCTAGTTGGTGACAAACACTATGAAGAAAGTAGGGCAGAGTAACAGGGCATGGAAAATGATGAGAATCCACAGTAAAATATCATTTCCCATCCACTGGGTTGCTAAAAATGTCTGATATGGTGTGTGTCAACTGCGACGTGGAGCAGCAGCTCCTATCTACTGCCAGTGGGAGTGTGAATGTGTGTAGCGAATTTAATACGAAGTTTGGAACTATTCACCAAAGGTGGCCTAGCACGTGGCCCATGATGCTGCCACTCCAGTCCTAGAAAATTCTTGCCATGACCAGAACGTGTACAAAAATAATTGTAGAATCATTGTTCATAATAACAAAGCTCTGAGAAAAATCCAAGTGTTCATCCAGAGCAAAATGAATAAATAATGATAGTGTCCTATAATAGAATAGTACATGTCGTGAAAATAAACTGTAAGCCACACACAGTGATATGGATGATTCTCAAAGATATTCTATTGAATGAAAAAGGAAATATAAAATGATTCTACTTATGTAAAGTTCACAAATAGGCAAGATCAAACAATTTATTTAAGAGTACATTTATAGGTTGTGGTAGTGAAAAAAAAAACTATAGAAAATGGTTATTATTAACATAAAACTCATCAGGATGGCTAAATCTAAAGAAGGAAGGGAAAATGGCTAGAGACCTCCCAGGGCTTCCTAAGTACAGTAATGTTTTATCCATCAGTTAGATTGGGGATATATGGGATTCATTCCATTTTGATTAATAATTATTATTTAAAATACCATGTGTGCTTTGTAGATACACTCTTTCGCATGAGTATGGCACATTTCATAGCAAAATATTTCTTGAAAAGTGACTAAAGAGTGTGGTGCAGCTGGGGCTATGAGAAAAGTTTTCATGAACAGGTAATGTTGAGCAGAGACGTGACTGATGTGGACAGATTTGTCTAAAGAAGGCTTGAGGTGAGCATTTCCCAAAGAACATGGAAAAGCAAACGTAAAGACCCTGGGACAAGAGAGTTTGATGGTTTCTGGAGCCAGGGAGAAGGTCTGTGAGACTAGAGATAGAGGGAGCAATCGGGACTGTAAGAGTTACACAAAAAGAAAGGGAGCCAATTGTGTAGACTCATAGGTTGAAGCTCAAGTGACAAATCTGCCTAAAGAAAAGGAAGAGAGTATTGGTAAGAGAAATTGAGATTATGAAGAAACTCTCATATAATATTCACAAAAATTCTTCAGGCTATGTCTCAGCATTAGTGATAATATATGTGCTTATGAATATATATGTATGAAGTACACATGTATGTACATATGTTCATGGAACAATAGCAATTCCACCACCAGCAAACAGTAACAGATAACGGCTTGTAGTAAAAATAAGTAATCTTATGGTCCCCTTTTCCACACACTGTTCTACTCATCAAAGATAGCAATTTATGCCTCTATCACTGAAGACTATACTCTAACCACTTTTTCTTGATCAATCAACTCTGGAAATGGTCCCCTGTGAGTCTGTCCTGGAAGACATAAATTTAGCTCACGTGTAGCACACTTCATCCTCTCTTTTACTTAGTGTTTGAAATTTCTATCTATAATATTAAGCAATATTTTAAACTTTTATTTCTTGTTTCAACTACTTCAGATAATTTCTCTCAAATCTCTGAGTTACAGTATTAGGATATTTTGTTAACAGTAGTTAAGTCTTTCAAGATTTGGCTAAGGCTTGAATCAAGCCAGATATTCAGTGATATAACTATATAAAAATTGTTTCCTGTGAGCAAGGAAGGAGATCTGAATTATATCTTCTTTTCTAGGAATTTAGTGTTGTGACTTCTATGCCACTCAAAAGAGAATGGTCTTAGCTTCCAAGACAAATGGACTTTCATTGCTGTTATCATGTTAGCAATGGTACAATGTCATGCTACATTTGAAGTTCCACATACCTGCTTTCTGGTTAGATTTATAATATTTGTTGTTGCTGCTGCTGTTGTTTGTTTCTTGTACATTTGAATATCAACTTACTTTTATTTTGGGTAGTGTCCTTAAGAAGCATTCCCCCTGCCAAAATTCAATGTTAGATCTCATGTTTAAGCTCATACTTTGAACCTGAGACACATTGTTAACCAAATTATTTCGCAGTTAGAAAAGAATATTTGCCATGTGAGAATCTAAGGCACAGAGAGGATTTTTTAGTAACTTACCTAATGTCACACAACTAGTAACTACTGAGTCTGTCATACTAAGCAAGAGATCACTTGGTAAGCATGGAATCTGAGCAAATGGAAATAAAATTCCTTGAGGCCATTTTATCAGAATTATCTATTCACTCATTCTTTCTTCAAACATTTATTAAGCACCTATTATTTTCTGGACACTGACTAGACATCAGGCTTTAAGACATGATTATAGTATCATTAAGTTCCATACTGGGACTGAGTCTAGTAGGAAAGACAAAATTTTTTAAAATTGCCATGAACCATAGTACAAAATATTTTTGAAAAACATGAAATAAAATAAAACATTTGAGCAATATATCACCCAAAAAGTGCCTCTCCCATCCAGGCCTCAAATTTTTATCTGAAAAATGTGGATTAAGCAATGTCTTAGGTTTTTTTCAGCTCGACCAGCTGTAAGTAATATGTTCAGTATATGTTTAACTCTTCACAGTATCATAATTTGTCTTTGTTTCTTTCTATTATGTGGGATCTACCCCATTCTTTCTCTTACTAACTTTCTTTTTAGAACATGATGACTTGATTTAAACCAAATAATTTCTAGGCCTTCTGCACAGCCAATATCCTGAGATTTATTTCCGTGGGACACCCTACTCAGACTGGGTACGTTAACCTTCACTTCAGTTCAGTCTCTCAGCTGTGTCTGATTCTTTGCGACCACATGGATTGCAGCACGCCAGGCTTCCCTGTCCATCACCAATTCCTGGAGCTTGCTCAAACTCATATCCATCGAGTCAGTGACACCATCCAATCATCTCATCCTCTGTTGTCCCCTTCTCCTCCTGCCTTCAATCTTTCCCAGCATCAGGGTCTTTCCCAATGAGTCAGTTCTTCCCATCAGGTGGCAAAAGTATTGGAGTTTCAGCTTCAGCATCAGTCCTTCCAATGAATATTCAGGACTGATTTCCTTTAGGATGGACTGGTTGGATCTCCTTGCAGTCCAAGGGACTTTCAAGAGTCTTCTCCAGTACCACAGTTCAAGCATCAATTCTTTGGTGCTCAGCTTTCTTTATAGTCCAACTCTCACATCCATACATGACTACTGGAAAAACTAGTAGCTTTGACTAGATGGACCTTTTTTGGCAAAGTAATGTCTCTGCTTTTTAATATGCTGTTTAGGTTGGTCATAGCTTTTCTTCTAAGGAGTAAGTATCTTTTAATTTCATGGCTGAAGTCACCATCTGCAGTGATTTTGGAGCCCAAAAAGCCTGTGTGGATCACAACAAACTGTGGAAAATTCTTAAAGAGATTAACCTTCAGAATGTTCACTAAATGTTTGAAATTATCATTTTGCCACTTACATTGGGATGATAGTTTGGCTAGATATAAAATTTTTGGCTAAAAAACAATTTATCTCTGAACTTTAAGAATATTGCTCCACTGACATCTTTTTCACAGTCAGTAAACAAAAAATTAGACATCATTAAATTTGTGTTCTTTACAGATGATCTGGTATTTTTTCTCTGTGTACATAAGCTTTTAGGATCTTTTATTTATCCACGTTGATCTAAAATTTCACAGTGATATTTTGAGCAGGAATCTTTTTTCACTGGATGGGCTTGTGTTGAAGACACATCTCCCTCTTCAGCTCTGTATAAATATTTAGATGATTTCTCCCACTTGTTTCCCTATAGGATTTCTGTCCTCTCTCAATTCCCTGTTTGTATGATGCAAAATGTAGTTGAAATCCTACCTCTTTTTCCTGTTTCTCTCGTTTTCTCTGTAATATACATTCTCTCAGCTAGTGATGGTCTTCTTTCTACTAATTGTAATATTATCCTAGTTGTCATTTTATGAACTATTGAGAAAAATAAGAAATAAACATGCTCATTATGTCTTCTTGAGTTCAAAGTTAAGATCTTGCAAACTATTTGTTATGTTAACCATCTTAGATTTAGTCAAGCTGAAAAGGACCTATGATATTCCTAATCCACATTTTTTCAGGTGAGAAAATTGAACCCAAATGGGAGAGCTGTGTTTTGGGTGACACATTGCTTTAATGTTATGTTTGATTTGAAAAATTCTATAGGTATTATTTTCTACAGTGATTTATGGCAGATAATCTTTTCCAGCTGTGAAATAATTTGGTCAAAGAGGTCTTTCAGGTCTGATGTATGAACTTACATACCATTTCTGAGACTGACTTGTGAGGCAAATGCTTTCTAATGCCATCCCTAAATTAACTTATGCATGAAACTTTGAAATATAACCTGCTTTTTAAAACTGAGATTTTGAAAAGGAGAAGGCAATTTGAAATAGATAATTCAGTTAAAAAAATTAAAAAGTATAGCTGTTTTTGGAGATAGAAGTATAAAAATTCCAAAGATCTTAGAGGATGGCAAATTTATACCCATGGTTTACAATTTTACTCTTTGTAAGACAAGACTGCATCCCTTACCTCAATGTACTAGTTGGTAGATTACAACAGGATGGCTGCTGATATAGGCTTTTCTTTATATCCAGCTTCCTTTCTCTTAACACACACACACACACACACACACACACACACACACACACACAGCCAATTAAGGGAAGCTTCCCAGAGTGTTAATCAATAAAAGCAGATAAAACATCACTGAAAATGTCAGGAGGTGGAGAAAATTGTGTTTACTTACACTCCCATGTAGAAAATTGCACATGGTCAAAAGGAAAATGTTAGAAAGCCCCTTGTAAAGAATGCAGTGGGATATGAACCCCTGTGGGGCCGGCCAGAGCAACTAGTGCATGCCAAAGAGACAGGGTCCTGTTAAGTGAAGGGCTTTTGTGTTCCTGGGTGGGTTTTCTGATTACCTCATATTCACACCATAGGTGAAAGAGGGATCCTTTGCCCAAACAACAGCCAGTACTGGGCAGATAAGATTGACAATATTTTGTTAGTTGTGTATACGCACAGCCTGGGGAGGGGGAGCCAACACATGTCATATAGGGCCTCATGAGGGTTGCACTTCAGGGTAGAATAAAGCTGTAGGGGCTGTGGGAAGCAAGATTTGAAGTAACAAGAGGTTGGAGTATCCCTTTGTTCCTGCAGGAGGAGGTGATTGATTTATTTGAATAATTTCAGAGGCCAGCCATGAAGTGAAGCCCATTAGGTTGGGGACCAAGTGGAGTGTAGCTGCTCTGATTGATAAAATATCTAGCTGATTGGGGTCCTTTCTCATTGGATGGGAAGCATAGCTGGAAAGAACAGGGAACTCACAGATAAACTTTTGGGGCTCTGTAAGACTCAAAGATATCAAGGTAGAAATTGAAATTTCAGGTCTCACAATATAGTGGGAATACAAGTTGGGGCCAGAGCTCGAGACAATAAGATAAATTGATCAGGGTCACAAAGGTCCTTATTTTCCAACTTTTTCATTCATTCTTGAGCCCCTCCACAAAATGTGTTGGACACATTGATATGAATTGAATTATGTCCCCCCAAATTAATATATTCAAGTACTAAACACAATGTGACTGTATTTGGAGATAGAGTCTTTAGAGACATCAAGTTAGATGAGGTCATAAAGGTGGGGCCCTGATCTAATAAAATTGATATCTTTATAAGAAGAGGAAGAGACATCAGAGGAGAGGCCACGTGAGACCGCAATAAGAAGGCAATCTTCTATAAGAAGATTGATGTCTCACAAGAAGCCAACTCTGACAACACCTTGATCTTGGACTCCCACCCTTCAGAACTATGAGAAAATAAATTTCTCCTGCTTATGCCATCCAGTGTGTGGTATTTTCTTATAGCAGCCTGAGCAGAGTGATAAACATGTAAACTAAAAATTGATTTAACAAGTGAAAAATTCTTAACCACTGAGTTCTCATGTCTTAGGTTGGCCTATTCACAGAATCTTAATTGTTGCTGTTGTTCAGTTGCTCAGTCATCTCCAACTCTTTGCAACCCAGTGGACTGTAGCACGTCAGGCTTCCCTGTCCTTTACCATCTCCCAGAGTTTGCTCAAACTCGTGTCCATTGAGTCGGTGATGCCATCTAACTATCTCATCCTCTGTCATCCCCTTCTCCTCCTGTCTTCAATCTTTCCCAGCATCAGGATCTTTTTCAGTGAGTCAGATATGTGTATCAGATGGCCAAAGTATTGAAGTTTCGGCTTCAGCATCAGTCCTTCCAATGAATATTCAGGATTTATTTCCTTTAGGATTGACTGGTTTAATAACCTTGCTGTCCAAGGGACTCTCAAGAGTCTTCTCCAACCCCACAGTTCAAAAGCATCAATTCTTTGGCAGTCAGCTTTCTTTATGGTCCAACTCTCACATCCATACATTACTACTAAAAAAAAAAAAAAAAACACATAGCTTTGACTAGATGGATCTTTGTTGGCAAAGTAATATCTCTGCTTTTTAATATGCTGTCAAGGTTTGTCATAGCTTTCCTTCCAAGGAGCAAACATCTTTTCATTTCATGGCTGCGGTCACCATATGCAGTGATTTTGGAGCCCAAGAAAATAAAGTCTGTTTCCAGACTCTTTCCCTATTTGCCATGAAGTGATGGGACCAGATGTCATGATTTTAGTTTCTGAATGTTGAGTTTTAAGCCAACTTTTTCACTCTTCTTTTTCACTTTCATCAAGAGGCTCTTTAGTTCTTCCTCGCTTTCTGCCGTAAGGGTGTGTCATCTGCATATTTGAGGTTATTGATATCTCTCTCAACAATCTTGATTCCAGCTTGTGTTTCATCCTGCCCAGCATTTTGCATAATATACTCTGCATAAAAGTTAAATAAGCAGAATGACAATATACAGCCTTGATGTACTCCTTTCCTGATCTGGAACCAGTTGGTTGTTCCATGTCTGGTTCTAACTGTTGCTTCTTGACCTGCATACAGGTTCTCAGGACACAGGTAAGGTGCTCTGGCATTCCCATCTCTTTGAGAACTTTTCACAGTTTGTTGTGATTCACACAGGCAAAGGCTTTAGCGTCGCAAATGAAGCAGAAGTAGATGTTTTTTCTGGAATTCTCTTGGTTTTTCTATGATCCAACAGATGTTGGCAATTTGATCTCTGGTTCCTCTGCCTTTTCTAAGTCCAGCTTAAGCATCTGAAAGTTCTCGGTTCACATATTGCTAAAGCCTGGCTTGGAGAATTTTGAGCATTACTTTGCTAGCATGTGAGATGAGTTCAATTATGTGGTAATTTGTACATTCATTGGTATTGCCTTTCTTTGGGATTGGAACGAAAGGTGACCTTCTCCAGTCTTGTGGCCACTGCTGAATTTTCCAAATTTGCTGCCATATTGAGTACAGCACTTTCACAGCATCAAATTTTAGGATTTGAAATAGCTCAGCTGGAATTCCATCACCTCCACTAGCTTTGTTTGTAGTGATGCTTCCTGAGGCCCACTTATTTCACATTCCAAGATGTCTGGCTCTAGGTGAGTGATCACACCATCATGATTATCTGGGTCATGAAGGTCTTTTTTGTATAATTAACCTGTGATTTCTTGCCACTTCTTCTTGATATCTTCTACTTCTGTTAAGTCCATACCATTTCTGTCCTTTATTGTATCCATGTTTGCATGAAATATTCCCTTGGTATCTCTAATTTTCTTGAAGAGATCTCTAGTCTTTCCCATTCCATTGTTTTCCTCTGTTCCTTTGCACTGATCACTTAATAATTGATAATACTCTTAATGTTGACCCTTTAATCTTGTTTCTCTCTCACCATTCAGTAGTAAAGAAAAGGTTAAATTTAAACTTACAAGTGATTTTTAAAAAACTGAAAAATAGCAGCAAAGAAAATGCCCACCTTCAGGTCCCTCTCTCCTTTGTGCTAAAACAGAGCTCCCTCTCACTAATATGATAACTTTGAATGATGATTCAGGCTCCTTCCCTCAGCCTCAGTTTCCCCAACTGTGAAGTAAAAAGGTCCTATTGACAGATTTTTCATAAATTTCCTTTCATCTGTAATATTCCATGACTCTAAGACAATAACTGTTTTGCTCCTATAGGTCTTACATAATTCCATTTGTGAATAGTCTAATTTATAATTTTTGAATAATATAGTAACAGCAATTAGCAGAAATTTAAGTTCATGGAGGCAGTTTCTCTAGGAAGCACCCCTCTGGCTATAATTTCCATATGCACATTTGCTGCAATTGCTTCTTTCTGTAATACTGATTTTAACAACCTTATTTAGCAGATCATGCTTTTGAAATGCCAGGAGAGAACTAAATAAAGTCAAGGGTCAAAAGCATGACATGCTTCTGTATAAAATTAAAAGTTAATTACTAGCTGCATCCAGGGGCCAGGACTATTTTAATTTTGGAGTCACTTGCCTGACTATTTAGAATCTATGTTTTAACTATAGCATTAGAGAGTCAGCTGACTAACATTGCTGTAAAGGGAGAGTCAGTCATCGCCAAGCAGAAACTCTATATGCCATGACTTAACTGACCTTTCTCCTTAACTGCCTGCTGCTTATACTGAAATCATGATCACTGACTTGTTTGTTAAAGTCATCATAAAATTTAATGTGTTTTTTTAAATGCCCTTTAGCAAAATGCATTTAGGAGGAAGTATATAGGAACAAGGTTTCCTTCGTCACATTAAAGGGCCTGACGTTTGGTAACACATATTTATTTTTGGCAATAATTTAGGATAACATTAGAAAACCCAGTAGTCCAGGTGGTACAAGGGGCAGTGGTAGGGTACCCCCATGAAACTCCTTGAAATTAGCAAATGGGGTTACTTTCTAGGAAAGGTCATGTTAAAAAAAATTAACATTTGAATGTGATGAGAAAGAAAGAAAATCACCTGAAAGAGACAGGCTGCTTCCCAGGCAAGATCTGACTACATAATGCCTGAGGAAATGTAGTACCTTAGGTAGATCACTAATTCTGTGACTAAAATAGGTGTTATTCTGGGGGAGGCGGGAGGATTTCTGAAGTCAAGAAGATTAGAGATTGCACATTAAAGTAATTCTTTTTAATTATAAAAAGGTTTCAGGCAAGAAGGACTTTTGAGGATATTCAATACACATATTGAGGATCTTCAAGAGGGAGGGCAGTAGCCTCGTTCCCCACACTAAATTGGCTATGGATCACTCTTGTGAGTTCCTTGCAAGACTCCTTAACAACAACAACAAAAGAACAAAACATAATTTGGGGTAATCCTCTATGAAAATGACTACAGACAGACTTTGTTGATCAAAACTATGGAAATTGCAAAGGGAGCACGAGAGCCCATTATTGCTTTGCTCTTTCGACCACTGGACAGTGGAGAGGGTGGCCTGGCTCAAGTGTATGGGTGCCTAGCTTCCCCCCCCTGCAATGGTGAGACGCAGATGAGATGTCTTGCCTCCCCGCCCCCAATGAGGGACAAGTTACCATGACTCCAAGTCCCCAAATACATGATTTGTCACCAAGTCCAGTCTTACCCTGGGTTTCCTCCATAAATGTTCCTAAGAGTCACTGTAGGGGGAATTCCTTAGTCTCACCCTCACCTTCATCAACTGTTTTTTGGAATCATAGTGTCTTGGCACTGACTTGGAGAGACCCATCTGCTCACTGGTCACACATGGACTTGGTGGAATCTCACAAATCATAGAACCCTTTAAACAAACTCCTCTGAACAGGACAAGATCATTGCACTTGTAATTGAGATGGAAGGATCTGAATGTCACCTAAGGAAGAGCAGGAACACCAAAAACAGGCTACTCTTTCAGAGGAGGTGCTCATGTTCATCAGATTTACACAGACGAATGTCAGACTGTTTATTCATTCAAAGTGATTTAAAAAAAAAAAGTTACTACTGAGCAATCTGGACATCCTTGAGGGTGCTTCTTAGCACATCTACCCCTGTGGAAAACATGCACTGGAAACAAAATCAGATGAACCTACATTAGATGCCATTGAAGACCAAGTCACCTGAGTTAGATGCCTTCATCTGCAAACAGTTTATGGACAAAGCTGAAAATCAAAAATATTTTTTGCTCCTGGGTAAGGAATGAGGAACTTCTAAGCATTGACAGATGAGTATTCTTCTAGAGAAAAGAAGACTCTCTAGGCAGAAGTAACCACATGGACGAAGTCAGAGAGCCATGGAAATATTGTGGCAAGAGGAAAACCTCCATGGGGCTTGGAGCAAGGTGGAGAGGGCCACCATCTTCCTGTCCTGCGATTCCCAGTCTTGCCAACAGTCACCCAATCAGCCCTTCTTCAGGGAAATATCCAGCCTGCTCTGCCCCACAATGCATTGTTCTTTGAAGATTATGGGATTTGTTGAGGTTTGCAGCCAGATTTTTAAATGCCTAAGCTCCATGCTTTCTGATGCTTTTTTTGTTTTAGACCTACTATGTGCTCAACCTCACCCTCACTTCTGAGGAGACAAACAGAAATGTATCATGGGAATTTTTGAGGACAAAGCAGATCTTTAAATGATCCTTTATGACACACTATGGTATATCGTGATTCTATCATAGCTCAGAATGGAGCCCAGTTTCAAGGTATAAATGAGTTAAAAGAAGCATGTAAGGTGCTCACAGATTTTTCTCCTACTGAAAAATAGTTGCTGAAAGAGAACACTCACTACTTTTGTTCTGAAACTTGTCCCTAAGAGGCTTTTTATCACATCAGTTAAGTTCTTTCTTTTTTATTAGAGTGTAATTGCTTTACAATGTTACACTAGGTTTCTGCTGTACAACAAAGTGAGTCAGCTATATTATGCATATATCCCCCCTCCCACCTCTCCCATCCTATTCCTCTAGGTCATCGCTGAGCATTGAGCTGAGCTCCCTGTTCAATTAAGTTCTTTATCTTCATTTTTTTCCCCCACAACATCATCTCAAGTTTGTGCAGCTACACAGTGAAAATCACACCCAATATGAAGAACTATCCAGAAATCACAAACTTAGAGATGGGCTTCTAGAATTCATCTGAATTCCTGCTCCCTCCCCTAAGAACAACAAACCAAGAGAAACACCGATTGTGAAATTATAAGTTGCACTGTTTGAATGAGTGAAGGAATGGATGAACAGACACAAATGGAAACATCCCTTCTAGACATGAATTGTCAAAAAACATAAATGAAACTATCATGAAGATGTCAGAAATCTAACCAGTGCACTCTAGATGTGGACTGCATATTCAGTCAATTTCAATCCATACCTCACGAAGTTTGTTTCCAAAAAATGCACCCTAATCGTGCAGTACTCATTGTGGACATGGGGCTTCCCTGGTGGCTCAGTGGTAAAGAATCTTCCTGCCAATGCAGGAGATGTGGGTTCGATCCCTGGGTCGGGAAGACCCTCTGGAGAAGGAAATGGCAACCCACTCCAGTACTGTTGCCGGGGAAATCCCATAGACATAGAAGCCTTGCGGGCTACGGTCCGTGGGGTCATAGAAGAGTTGGAGACGACCTAGTGACTTAAACAACAATATTGTGAACACAATCTTAAAGACTAGTTACTTCTCACCTGCTAAGAAGGTGGATGTTCTGATTGTCTCCTAATGCAGGCTCCTGGAGGAGGCAGCTCTTTCTAAGTACCACAGAGGTAACTGAGAGTTATAGAATCTTCCATCTGTTACCCCCAACAGCTCCACTATCCTGGCCTTGGCAATAGGAATTGCTTGTGGGGTATGCCGAGGAGCTGTATAATCAAAAATCAATGATCCAAACGGAGGTCTGTTGTTCTACAGCTGAGCTGGTGTAATATTACAATGCCAATCCTAATGGAGTTACATAGAATCCATCAAAATATCAGGATGCAGGGGTCAATGAGGACTGCAATGCCTCACTTCCTGGCAATTACCACTTATTACTGGGACAGCGCTTTCCCTCTGCTATTCAACTTACTTCAATAAATGATATTAGGCGACCCTGCAGGGGCAGTCAATAGAGCATTGTTTTATTGTCACAGCTTCATAGTCAGATCAATACCTCAGTCTTCTGAGATGTAGGTGAGAACCTCTGAATACGGTGCTGATGAAATCATGTGTTTTTATGATTTTGAAATTATACATTTCATTTCCACTTCATTTTTAATGTCAGCAAGGTTGTTAATAGGGGTCTGTCATTTAAACTTTTGTAATATTTATACTCAGTGGGAACAGCAATATATTCCCTAGAAGGAAAACTAAGATTTTCATGAAACAGTTTTTTATGATTCTTCCTCGGTTGCGCCCATTCACTCTGCCTATTTCTCAGGGCTAATTATATGGATTTCCCTTGCTTTGGTATTAAAGAAGAAATATAAATAAATATCTGAGATTTCATAAATTTATGAGAGGACAGCAGAAAGATGTGATGAAGTATTTAAAATGATTCCACCAGTAATTCTCTTCCTTCCATTGGACCTTTTTCTTTTTTCATAATTACAGCAGGGATTAGATTTGAATATTAATTATAAACTGGTGGCTTGGGGACCACACAACCTAGAAATATATTGTACTTACCTAGAAGCCTTTATTATTGTTGCTGTTATTATTTTCGCTTTAATTCTTCAAGACAGGGCAGGCATGCAGTTTCTGTTTCCCCCAGTTCTCACCAACTTCTATTGCATCTCACAAGGCCTGCTTCAATCATTTGTGTTTCATACCTAGCTCCTGTGGTTTATTTGAGCAGTCAACCTCTAGATATTTACAGTGAAAAATATATAATAATTTATAATAATAAAAATACCAGAGCTATCATTTAATGAATTCTTGCTTTAAATTGGGCTTCCCTGGTAGCTCAGCTGGTAAAGAATCTGCCTGCAATGAAGGAGACCCCACTTGGATTCCTGGGTCAGGAATCTGCTGGCAAAAGGATAGGCTCCCCACTCTAGTATTCTCGGGCTTCCCTGGTGGCTCAGCTGGTAAAGAATCTGCTTGCAATGTGGGAGACCTAGGTTTGACCCCTGGGTTGGAAAGATCCCCTGGAGAAGGGATAGGCTACCCACTGCAGTATTCTCTGGCTTGGAGAATTCTATGGACTGTAAAGTCCATGGGGTCACAAAGAGTTGGAAGCAACGGGCATAGTACAAACAATTTTGCATACATCAGCATCTCCTAATTCATACTTGTAACAATCTTGTGAAGTGATACTGTTTTTATTTAATTTGCAGATGAGGAGACAAAGACCCAGAGAGTTGACATGACTTGGTGACTCTTCCTCAGAGCTACAAGGTGGTGGGGGCAGAGTTTAAACCCACATTCAGCAAACTTCAGGATCCATATTCCTAATTGTGTTTGTCATACTTTCTTTCAGTTATAATTTTCTTTATGTCTAAGTCTCATACCATAGAACTGGAAATCTAGTTACTTTTGATGAATTGAACTAAGAAATATCCTCCCGAGAGGCAGGAGAACTGTAGGAAAAAGTCCAATTAATTTCAGGTCAGAGGTTTTTCATCCTGACTCCTTTCTGGCCTTGCCAATGGCTGGGAACTATTCCCTTAACCTACTTTTATTTCCATTTTTCATCTGCAAATTGAGAGCCATCTTCCCTTTTCTTCAGGGCTGTTGGAAGGATTAAATGGAAAAGCACATGTTAAATCTATAACCGATTCTATGACCAACTTCAGATTACTTTGAATGTTGATCTTGTTCAACTTTTAGATATTGCTGGTCCTCTTGCTGTACTTTTATTTTTGTTTAAATTTTTTTGGAATCACCCTGAGGATGACCCAGTCTTCATATCTTTGTAATTGATCCTAGTTCAAAGAATGTTATAAAAAATTCATCCTTAGATGGACACCTAAATAGCAGTGATATATTGAAAGAGGTTTTATGAGACTCAATGAGTGAGTAGAGAGTTAGCTCTTCACACCTTCTGCATGAGCTTTTTTTTGGGTCTGAGAAAAGCTTCTTGGGGTTACAACAGCTTCTTACTCTCCTCTTTACCAAGACACTTAATGCCTGTGAATGTAAGAGCCCAGTCTGTGTAGCAGGTTCCTTATGCATAGGCTCTATATTTTTGAGCCTTTGCCCTGCTCTTTCTGATTGTACACAAAGAAGTTTTATTTCTAGGAAGACAGTATAAGATAGTCAATAAGAACCTGAGCTTTCCTACCGACAAACCTGGCTTAGAAGTAGCATTTAGCATCCATGTGATTTTGACCTCTCTCTGTAATATCCATGTCTCAGGTTCCTCATCTGTAAAATGGGACAATAGATAACATTTAGGTGAAGACTCAGTGCAAAGAGTTCACCACAATGTCTGACTCAGTACATGTTAGTGGCCAATACTATTAGCTGTTAGCTGTTGTGTTATTTATATTATAATAAAATAGATACTGTATATGGATTAGATGAACAATCCATATACCAAAACATAAATATACATATTTTTCAGTCCTGAGACAATACTAATTTCATGTTCAGTTCTTCATGACATTCAAGTCATTGCATTCTGGACTCTGTTTCCAGAATGTTATAAACAGAATTCTCTGTTTCCAGAATGTTATAAACAGAATTCTCTGTTTCCTCTGCCCCTGAAAAATGGTCCTCAGAGTTTACCAGTGTGTTTCTAAGCAGGACATGCAAGGACTACCTCTCAGTAAATCACCCCAAACTCCTCATGATATTTCTCTGCCCTGATATCCCATAGTCCTTGTTGCGTTGTACCTCCCTTCTTACAGGTGTGGTCCCTAGCATTGTATTAAAATGTTATTGATAGGCAGGAAGTTAGCTGACAGAAACAAGAGAGGCGGCCACTTCAGCTAATCTTCCAAAAGCCGCCTAATCCCACTCAAGCAATTTATGAGCCCCACCCCTAATATGCCCATCAGTTCAGTTCAGTTCAGTCGCTCAGTCGGGTCCGACTCTTTGCGACCCCGTGAATTGCAGCACGCCAGGCCTCCCTGTCCATCATCAACTCCTGGAGTTCACCCAAACTCTTGTCCATCAAGTCAGTGATGCCATCCAGCCATCTCATCCTGTGTTGTCCCCTTCTCCTCCTGTCCCCAATCCCTCCCAGCATCAGGGTCTTTTTTTTTTTAATTTAAATTTATTTATTTTAATTGGAGGCTAATTATGATATTGTATTGGTTCTGCCACACATCAACATGAATCTGCCACGGGCATGCACGTGTCCCCCATCCTGAACCCCCTCCCACCTCCCTTCCAGTACCATTCCTCAGGGTCATCCCAGTGCACCAGCCCCAAGGATCCTGTATCGAACCTGGACTGGTGATTCGTTTCTTATATGATATTATACGTGTTTTCATGACATTCCCCCAAATCATCCCACCCAGTCTTTTCCAATGAGTCAACTCTTCGCATGAGGTGGCCAAAGTATTGGAGTTTCAGCTTCAGCATCAGTCCTTCCAAAGAACACCCAGGACTGATCTTTAGAATGGACTGGTTGGATCTCCTTGCAGTCCAAAGGACTCTTAAGAGTCTTCTCCAACACCACAGTTCAAAAGCATCAATTCTTCAGCACTCAGCTTTCTTTATAGTCCAACTCTCACATCCATACATGACCACTGGAAAAACCATAGCCTTGACTAGATGGACCTTTGTTGGCAAAGTAATATGTCTGCTTTTGAATATGCTGTCTAGGTTGGTCATAACTTTCCTCCCAAGGAGTAAGTGTCTTTTAATTTCATGGCTGCAATCACCATCTGCAGTGATCTTGGAGCCCCCCAAAATAAAGTCTGCCACTGTTTCCATTGTTTCCCCGTCTATTTGCCATGAAGTAATGGGACCAGATGCCATGGTCTTTGTTTTCTGAATGTTGAGCTTTAAGCCAACCTTTTCACTCTCCTCTTTCACTTCCATCAAGAGGCTTTTTAGTTCCTCTTCACTTTCTGCCATAAGGGTGGTGTTGTCTGCCTATCTGAGGTTATTGATATTTCTCCCGGCAATCTGGATTCCAGCTTGTGCTTCTTCCAGCCCAGCGTTTCTCGTGATGTACTCTGCATAGAAGTTAAATAAGCAGGGTGACAACATACAGCCTTGACGTACTCCTTTTCTTATATGCCCATCAGTACTCCAAAAAATAGTCAGAGGGTGGTGAAAACCTCCGGACCTGTCAACTGGCAGGATTTTCCCTGCTTTAGCACATGCTGGTACACCTCATACTATCCTCTACTAAAGTAACCTTTGGCAGCCATTGAACTTATTAACGGCTCATAAATATTTCATGAATAACATACATCTAATTATAACAGACTGAATTATGGGAGGGACATGTGCAGTAGGGCACCTGGTTAAATACCCTGCCTCTGTCAAGCAATGACCCCCCCCACCGCCCCGCCACCACCAGATTATACAAACAACCCTGACTTTACAGCTCTGTGCTGCAGCCCTCCAGGGCCATTTGCCTGTCTTCGCATCTCTCGGGTTGTTCACTCTTTTCTTTCTTTGTGTATCCTCAGTTGCATCCAACTCTTTGGCATCTGTTCTTTCTTTCCTTAATTAGCTTTCTCACAATGGGTAAGACCTTAGATTCTTCTTTGCATCCCTACCAAGAAGCGAGACCCACAGGAGGAAGGGAAGGGTCATTAGACTCTCCTGCTAACATTATGAATTCTTTGGAAATGATCATCTGGCCAGTTTTGGCCCCAATAAAATCCAAATGGCTATAGGAAGGAAGCTTTCTTTGTTCTGTATACCTTCAATGCAGCTTTCTCAACCTCAGCACTATCAAAGTTTGGACCAGGTAATTCTTCACTGGGGTGTGTTCATTGGGGTGGTGACTGTCCTGTGCACTGTAAGATGTTTAACAACATCCCTGACTTATTCTCACTAGATTCCACCAGCATCCCCCAAGAAGTAACCATTAATGATGTCTCCAGATACTGCCATGTGTTTCCCAGGCTACCAAAATCAGCCTCCGTTGAGAACCACTGCTTTAGTGAAACTCTTTGCTTAGACAGGATGAAAACTTTCCCATAGCTAACAGCACTTAGGAAAACTTTCCCCCATTTCTTTAGGCACTACTTGATGTTTTCTAAAATTTTATTTCATTTTTAAATAAATAAAGTGGACATAGAGACTTCAGGCTATATTTTAAATTTGGAATGCAGAGGGGTTTGGTTATGTGACAAACTGTTTTAATTGCAGAGTCAGTGAATATACTCCATACAATATATGGACTATGATTCTGGAGAGAATTGCAGACATATCTGGAAATGACAAAAGTACACCAAGTTTCATAAATCCCAAGGCTAGGAAGGGGTGTTTGGGGTGACTTGGTAGTGGGAACCTCAGAAAGTGCCCCGGTCCCTCATCTCCAATCTTTTCACACCAAAAGAGAATGTGCTGGGGTTTGAAAGTGTAAGGTACCAAAATAGAAATAACAGGCCTCCTCATCCCTGTCTACCTACATCCCACATCAATAGCCTCCTCTTGAGCAAAATGAATTTTCTTCCAGGGCAGAGGAGCGCAGAAAGAGGACCCCTGTGAAAACCATTCTGCTTTCCCCTGTGCATCTCATCTCCTGACTGGGAGAGACTTACAGATGCAAATACTAACTCATTATCTAATTCTAGGCTGAATAAGCAGCCAGATACCCAGATATAAATTACCCCTTTTACCTTCTCTAAGGGTGTTGAGAGGCAAACAGATTGCCCTCTTCTGTTCTCATTTTAAATGGGTCAGAGCATCGGTGGAACTAGATAATTCACTCCAATCTACTAGATGTAAGCACCTCATAAATTTCATAATCAGCACTAGCATTTTCCTTTTCATAAGCAGTATGTCTTCAGTAGCGTTAATTACATGACTAGTAATGGTCTCTCATTTTGAATCCCCGTTTTCGATGAAATATGGTCCAGCCCAGAGCAGACCCCCTAAGCAGGGCCCTTTGCAACCACACATCAAAGGGTTTCCTGGAGCCAAAGGAGCAAATATTAGAAGAAACTCTAACTGGGGAAAGGCTATACGTGAAATGTTATTTTAACTTTGAAAAAATAAGCCAGGAAAGAAAATATACATATGAAGAGCCTTTGGAACGCTTTTATTGGATCTGAGGCAGCACCTCCCCTGGTTGGCCTCTGCCGACATCCTTGATAATGCCCTTTGCTGTACACAGCTTCAATGCTCTATAGTATCTCACCATGAGTTAGCATGATGCGTCATAGATGTTTTCCTACTGTCTGTCTTCTCTGTGTGTGTGCATACTCAGTTGCTCAGTTGTGTCTGACTCTTCGCGATCCCAGGACTGTGCCTCTCCAGTCTCTTCTGTCCATGGGATTCTCCAGGCAAGAATATTGGATTGGGTTGCCATTTCCTTCTCCTAGGGATCTTCCCAATCCAGGGATTGAACCATGAGTCTCCTGTATTGGCAGGCGGGTTCTTTATCACTCTGCTACCTGGGAAGCCCCCTGTCTCCCCCATGTCTGTCTTATTTTTATCTATGTGACCCACAGAAGAACACTTCAAAACTATTTGTTGAATGTTGAATGCATGGCTAGCTAAGGCAAATTTATAAAGTAAGCAGACTTTGTCATGTCAACCCATCTACCTCCCCAGCAATGACAAAGTAGACAGAATGAATTTTTTTCGTCAAGAAAGACCAGGGTATAAATCCCGGTGCCAAGGACCTGAGCAATTCACTCTAATTTCTCTGCTTTCATGACCACACCTCTAAAATAGGGAGGATGAGGTCTAACACATGAGATTGTCAGGAAAGATGTAAAGGAAGAGGGAGGCAGGGATGACTGGAAAGTAGGGACTAGGTCAATCAGTTAGTGGAATATTCTCGGTCAGGGCTGAGAAGCAAGCAAGTGGCACTCTAGACCCAGCTTCACTACCCACCAGTGATATTTCTTTTTGAGGCTTGTTGCATCTCTCTGTCTTTAAAATGGCAATAAGATGACCTCAAGCTTATTATGAAATTTAGGTACAAAAGGGTTTGGGGGAAAAGTGCAAATGGATATTAGTTGATATCATGTTTCCCGTAGTCAAGAGAATAGAGACCAGAAAGACTAACAGATTCAGTCCCAATCAGTGTCTGAACTAGAAATAGATTCAAGAAAAAAGGTAAGGAGAAAGGAGCCAGAAATGGACTGCAAGCTATCTGCTGTGAGAAGGAAAATGATGCTGATTTCTTCTTCAGGGAGCCTCCCTGGAAACCCTTTTGGAATTTGAGCTGGGGAGGGTGGCTATGTAGCCTCTCTTAGAATAAGGTCCTTCTCACTTAAACCCAAAGGACCCGGAAGCTGGGTGGTCCATCCTTTTCTTGCCACTGCAGGCTGTGGGTCAGTTCAAACACTCTGCCTGAGCGCTGACATGACCTGATGAAAACAGTTTTGAAAAGTCAGAAATGAGATGCACTAGCTCATAGAACTCAGAGATGAGGAGGAAAGGTAAGGGACCACATCATGGGGTCCAGATACTGAACAGAGTGCTGAGTGCTAAGACCTCTCAGCCTTCTTCCCTGGGAGCTGGCTTCATTCTCAGGCATTTCCACCAGGAGGGGGCAAATGGCTGCTGACAGGCCTCTTGCCACAGAAGGGGAGCCACCATCTGCAGAAAGCCTTCAGCTGACCCACTGCATGTCACAGGCCATCCCTGAATGGCTAGCCAGCCCATTCTGATGCTCACACAACCCTGGAGTCAGGGGGAAGGGGTGGCGATGAGACAGGCTGGGGACCTGTGGCCCTTTGCTGTAGGGCTGCCACACTAGCGCCTGGACAAGCGTCTCTTTGAGCTACAAATTACGAAGAAAGTATATGGGACTAAAAATAACTGCATGCATGCACAGTTGGGGTGAATTATAGACAAAAATATATGAAAAGACTAAAAAATTATAGATAAAAAGATATGGAAAGACCAAAAACATTCAGTTGCCACTTCTGAAGAGCCTGGAGCAAAACCAGGGTGGTGGTTGTTGTTGTTCGATCACTTAGCCAGTCATGTCCCACTCTTTTCGACGCCATAGACTGCAGCATGCCAAGCATCCCTGTCGCTCACCATCTCCCAAAATTTGCCCAAATTCATGTCCATTGTACTGGTGATGCCATCCAGCCATCTCATCCTCTGATGCCCTCTCCTCTTTCTGCCCTCAATCCTTCCCAGCATCGGGGGCTTTTCCAATGAGTCAGCTGTTCGCCGACTGTAAATGCCAGCCTGCCCCACTGACGCCCACTCCCCTTTCCTCTCCCTGTAGTGGTCAGGTGTCTAAACCCGGCCTCAAGACCTAGAGGTGTTACTTAACTGGCCCTGAGATGGGGTCTCAGCCACCCAGAATTGGGGTCAGGCCTCAGGACGCCTGGTGCTCTATCTGAATCCCCCAGGTCTTAGGGGGAGCCCTCAGGGCCCTGTGGGGCCAGATCACTTTGCTTGAGGCTGACACAGGTGCCTCCAGAGGGCTAGGTAGCAGCAGGGTAGGGGAAGACTGCCCCTGCCAAGGGCAGTTCACGATTTCTGGGCTGCATCTCATTCCCATTATGAACATGGGCCTCAGAATCAAAAACAGAGTCTCTTTGCTTCTCAGCCCTGACTGAGAATATTCTACCAACTGGTCGACCTGTTCCCTGCTTTCCAGTCAGCACGGCCTCCACCTTCCTTTACATGTCTCCTGACAAACTCATGTGTTAGAACTCATCCTTCCTATTTTACAGGTGGGGTCATGGAAGCAGAGAACACTTGAGAGGTGGGCAACCCACCTAAGCCACCTCTCTGGCCCAACCGCTGGACACACCCCTACCCTCACCCTCTGGTGAAGGAACCAGCCTTCACCCCCGCCTCCACCACCACCTCAGGGAGCAAGCAAGAGAATCTGTTACTTGTTCTTGCTGCCCCCTGCTGCAGCAGGAGCCCTGATAAAGTCTTGCTTGAATTTCTTTTCTGGCCTCTAGTTTATTTCTATTGATGGGAGAAGGCCAAGAACCCTGGCCTGTATTAGTAGCAGCCCCACCTTAGCATATGTGCTCTGGTAAGAGGTAGGGGGTGAAGAGTGTTTCCTAAAGAGATTCTAGGAAGACCAAAATATAGACCTGCTTCTCAGACACAGACTTTCAGAGTTTATTACATATTATTTGCATACTCATGGTAAACTAGAACCCCGGATCTAGGTCCATGATAGCCCCTGAATCTTCATTTTGCTACTAAGGGCTTTTCCCATTGGGTGATTTTCATGACAAGAAACCACACTTTCTGGACCGTGTTCTTTCCCAGTGTTCATATCGCAGTGGCACTTTGGGCTCTGAGCTCTGCTGGGGGCTGAGGGCCCAGGAGCTTCTATTGACTGAGCCCCAGAAGCCATATGATAAAGTCTGATTAGAAGGCTCATGTTTTCCCTGGTTCTGGAATTAATTCACATGCTGCTTGTTTTATGCAGACTCACCGATTGTGCCCAGTGTCACGAACTGTACTGAAACCTCTTAACACCTTTTAAAACTCTATTCACTTTTGATGCCATAAGAAAGATTGGGCCAATAAATAAGAACTAGAATCCATTTGTGGTCCATTTTGCAAAAGTATATTAAATATGGCCTACAATTTGAACTTGCCTTATAAAATGTTTACATGCCATTAAATAGTCCTAACATCCCTCGTGTAAATTAAGCAGGCTGTGATGTTCCTTATTCCAAGGAGCAGCAGTGCTTAGAGCTGTAAAATACTTTCATGCAATAAATCAAATACTTTGCTCCTAAAAGCAGGATTATAAATATAAAAGGCAACAATACTAACCTCAGCGTCTGCAACTCGAATTGCTTTGGGAAAGGCGGCAGAGAAATACTCTAATTGGGATGCTTGGTGCCTTTGTTCACTGTGCTTTGGATATGTTGGTTCCTGGAAAACGTTGTTGTCTACAGATAAGCTTTCCAAAACACACAACTATCCGTTATAAAAAGGAGAGGGTCACAAAAATCCATTCAGGTAGGGACCAGCTTCTTAACCGGCAATTTGGAGCACATGTAAGTAGGTCTCCTCGGCTGGAGAGCTTCCTGGTTGAGAAGTGCTCTGAAATCCTGCTTACACCCCATGTGCCTTCCACACTGTTGCTTTTTATAAAGCTTCTTCCCTCTCCTGCATCTGGGCCATCAATGGGCTGTTTTCTTGCAAGTGCTCGAAGTTTAATGGAGCTTAAGTGAGACACAGACCATTAACGCAGTATCAATATTTATTTTTGGTTTCCACGGAAACAGATACCAGCCCAGGGGTAACTTCTCTTCCAATGTGAGCAAAAGGATCTTTCGCAGAAGCTAATATTCTACTTAGTTTCTTGGGGGAAGGATAGTGGTGGTGAGGTTAAGAAACCGTCAGTTATTTAATAAACAGAAGCACAGGGAGGAGGAGCACCTAGGCAGGAGTGTATCTCATGTGTGTGTGTGCTAAGAAGGACACTTCAGTTCAGGCACCTCACAGATAGCTCTCTGCCCTCACCATTTGGTCATCCTCAGTCCTTTTGTTTCCGGGCGTCAACATCCTAGTATCATTTATCTTGCTACACTGGCCATAGTTTCTAGCCTCTTAATCAGGTTTGAGGCTCTCTGGAAGAGCACGCCCTGTGTACTAACTGCATTTGGCTTTGTGACAAAGTGAGGGGCCTTGTACCTGGCTAAGGAGCAAACATCCTCATATCTGGCCTTGGATTAATGCCCCAAGCCTGTGGTACCAACAGCCCAGCTGTTTTGTTTAAGCATCTGCTCCCGTCTCATCTCAGTAGTTATATAAGCTATTCTTCTGCCCCAGGGAAGGGCTGACTCCAATGCTGAAAGAGTTCTGCAGGATAAAAAGAGGTGTCAGGATATGTGGGTCCTGATCTTGATTTAGAAGTTAACCAGTTCTCTGCCCTTGCTCCATCCATGTATCTTTCAGGAAGATTTAAAGGGTAAATTCTTCATAAAGATTTAGTCTCTAAATCTTCATCTAAAAACATGAAAAATTAAATGTATGGTTTCCACAGTGCCTTTGATTTATGAAATTTGTGCAAACATGCTTCTAAGTAATAAACTTGTCAGGCCATTACCTACCATTCAACAGCATGGGTCTCTTCCACGTTCATCACCTTCCATGGAATCATCTGTCTTCACTGTGGTTTTCAGTGACTTCCTTGGTTTCTCCTAATTACATGTCAGCCTGGTTTCCTCTTTCTTCCAATGTGTTTTTTCTTCTTCACTAAGCTGAATTTTCCCCCAGATGCTCTTTCCACTCTCTCCCACTTTAATGATCTTATTCATGTGTTTCCAAATGATCAGATCCTATGCAACTGTAAATGCTCGAGTCCCATATTCCAGCTGTCACGTTCTCTGTCCGGTGGTGTTCATTTCCTATTGGTATATATAAAATATCACCATTTAGCAGCTTAAAACAACACCCATTTACTAGCTCACAATTCTATAGATCAGTGATCTGACATAGCATGACTGGTTCTCTATTCAAAGTGTAACAAGGCTAAAATCAAGGTACTGGTCAAACTGAGTCCTCATTGACAGGCTCTGAACAGAAATTTGTTTCCAAGCTCATTGAAGTTGTCAGAAAAATGCAGTTACTCATTGTTGTAGGACTGAGGTCCAAGTTTCCTTGCTAGCTGTCAAGCTGGGAAATCTCTCAGCTTTTAGAGGCTACCTCTTTTCATGTGGTCCCTTACACGTTCAGAGTTAGCAATGACATGTTGAACTCTTCTTATACTTCAAATCTCTATGACTTTTTCCTTAATCACCAACTAGACAAAGCACTCTGTTTTTAAAGGGCTTACCTGATAGGATCAGACCCACATGGATAACCTTTCCAACCCTAAGGTTTATTAGTTTGGGGCTTTAATTATGTCTGCAGCATCCCTTCACAGAAGTATCTAGATTAGAATCTGATTACATAAACAGGATTTGGGATTCTTGGCCATGGGTGCGAGTGGGAGGCAGGTGTTGGGTAACTTTAGAATTCTGCCTTATAATTGTACACAAGTTATAATTAAGATAGAAGCTGAAAGTTGACCAGTCACATTCCAAACCACTCTGAGTACCATTGGCTCTGACTATAGAGGATTCTTCCAAACAGGAAGACCTAAAAGTTCCCAAACATGTACTTTCCTCTCTGGGCTAGATTCAGATAGTGATACTCTTCCTGTCTATCAAGACTTCCAGCAGAGAAGGTTGATAAGCATTGAAAAAATGTTACACAAAAAAATACATATAAGGACATGTACATACTCAGGTATCGTTACTACAAGGTTCTTAGGCTTTAGCATGCCTCTGAATTACCTGGAGGATTTTTTAGTATATATATTGCTAAGCCCCCTTCTAGAGTTATGATCCAGTAGGTCTGGGGTAAGGCTTAAGACTTTCCTAAGTGGTGCTGATGCTGCTGGTCCAAGGATGACACTTCGAAAACCATCACTTTAATATACAAATTTTATGCTTCAGAATCATCAGTATATGAATGCTATATTTGGAGGTATTATAGATAGATAGACAGATAGATAGATAGGAGGTAGATAGATAGATATGTGATATAACTACTGTATTTGGATATTGAGGGATTCTTTTACATATTTTTGACATATTGAATATATCTATTTACAAAATATTTAGAGTAGACACATACAGTGAATTTCCCCCAGACAATGTATATCTCACTATTGCTAAATTCCATTCTATTTTCAAACACTGTTTCTCTAGTAAACTCAGCTGTAGCTATCTGCTGTCTCCTGTGCGTTTGCAAGCTTCAGCATTTCTACTCTCCCCAAGGACTTGTAATGCCATAAGCATGGCTCTGTTCTTTCTCGTTTCACTTTCCTTTTAATGAGACCCTTAAACATTTTTGGTTGTTGTTGTTACAGCCTGCCAACCCTTTCCTTCCCATCTTCCCTACTGACTGGCTTTGAGAATTCTTTAGAAATTCCATACTGAGAGACAACAGATTGGGTCCAAATCGTGATTTAATGGATGTTGTCCTGAGCCTCAATTTTCTAATCTGTAAAAAGTGGATTCTAATCTCTTCTCTCTAGTTCTATTAGCTAGACCTCTTTGCCAAAGACAGAAACATGGCTCAGTCTGGCTCAAATAAGAATGTCCAGAGGTAGCACAATCCTGTGCAGATATGAATCTAAGGGGTTAAACCAGGTTCCCAAGACTCAGTCTTGCCTTTTCTCCAACTTTGGCTGTGCAATCTTTGGTGTCAGTTTTATCCTCAGAAAAACTATTAGCAAGCAAAGGTCCAGGCAGCTCAAGACTTCATCCCCTAAGCTTAGTGGCCCCAAAAGGTTTCTCTCTCCTGATAGTATCAACTAAAGTCCCAAGGATTGTGTTTCTTTGGACAGACTTGGATCGTGTGCTTATTCCTGGACCAATCATTGTGGTTGATGGGTGTAATAAACTGAGGGGTCTGGGCCCCTGAGGGTGAACTCACACTTGGAGGGTATACCTTGGGGTCAATCCCACTTGAAACATATAGACTGAAATTTACAGAGACAGTTTCCAAAGTAAATTAAAGTGGTAAATGCTGGACTGGAAGAAACACAAGCTGGAATCAAGATTGCCGGGAGAAATATCAATAACCTCAGATATGCAGATGACACCACCCTTGTGGCAGAAATTGAAGAGGCACAAAAAAGCCTCTTGATGAACGTGAAAGAGGAGAGTGAAAAAGGTGGCTTAAAGCTCAACATTCAGAAAACTAAGATCATGGCATCCTGTCCCATCACTTCATGGGAAATAGATGGGGAAACAATGGAAACAGTGTCAGACTTTTTTTGGGGGGGGCTCCAAAGTCACTGCAGATGGTGACTGCAGCCATGAAATTAAAAGACGCTTACTCCTTGGAAGAAAAGTTATGACCAACCTAGATAGCATATTCAAAAGCAGAGATATTACTTTGCCGACTAAGGTCCGTCTAGTCAAGGCTATGGTTTTTCCTATGGTCATGTATGGATGTGAGAATTGGACTGTGAAGAAGGCTGAGCGCCGAAGAATTGATGCTTTTGAACTGTGGTGTTGGAGAAGACTCTTGAGAGTCCCTTGGACTGCAAGGAGATCCAACCAGTCCATTCTGAAGGAGATCAGCCCAGGGATTCCTTTGGAAGGAATGATGCTAAAGCTGAAACTCCAGTACTTTGGCCACCTCATGTGAAGAGTTGACTCATTGGAAAAGACTCTGATGCTGGGAGGGATTGGGGGCAGGAGGAGAAGGGGACGACCGAAGATGAGATGGCTGGATGGTATCACTGACTCAATGGACGTGAGTCTGAGTGAACTCCGGGAGTTGGTGATGGACAGGGAGGCCTGGAGTGCTGCAATTCATGGGGTCGCAAAGAGTCGGACACGACTGAGTGACTGAAATGAACTGAACTGAACTGAACCAGGTTAAGAAGGAGTGGATGCTGGGCATGTAAAAAACCATGATGGTTCAGTATAGGTTATTGCAATGATCAAATGTGTACACACATGTGAAAGAACTTTCAAACCCACAGGTCCATATCAACACCTGGCTTGATAATGATGGTAGTAGCGGTGGTGATGATGATGGTGATGCTCCAGTTGCATACAACCAAGACAGTTACATCTGCTGTCTGTCTGGCTCTGGCTACAAATCCTTATCCTTTACCTCTTAAAATTAGAGGTGGATTTTCAGTTATTCTTGCCTGATACCTCTCAGCATATTTTCTCCATCCTTCCCCCAGAAATTTTCCCTTTTCTGTTTTCTCCTGCACACTCACTTCTTGAGACTGATTACACTCTTTTAGACACTGATACCCATGAAGTGAAAAAAGAAGATCTGTTTCTTGTGTGCAGAATTCAGATGGATATTTTCAAATGCAGCTCACATGGGGAAAGAAGGCACGCGTCTTCAGAGGAAATGCACAAGTTGAAGGAACATAAATCCTAAGCCCTAAGTACAGCAGAGTCCCTTTGTTTTCTTAATAATTAGGGAGAAGCCACAGATGCCACTTCCCTGGTGGTGTCCCCATGGACAATTTGGTCACCAGTGCTTGCTCTGTATAAGTCATGATCACCATAGCCTCTCCCGTATAATTCTCTGTACGTGCTGCCTGGACTGCATGAAAGATGTGAAGTTATGAATGTCTGTAATTAAAACTCCACTGAAAATACTAAGATACTAGTTTTCTGTGCTAAGCCATCAAGACTGAGAATCAGCTAGACACAGTTTGACCCATTCTTATTCTTCTGATAGGAACAACCGGAAATTATATCAACACATAGATTTTTAAAACAATCCATAGTGTTTTAAGTAAGAATGTGGGGGATCCCTCTAAGTGAAGTTCAAGACACTAAATTAAGTACTTTACTTGTTCTTCTATTATAAAATGCTTAATAATTTTAACTGCTTTTGTATTCATTGTCTTATAACACACTTGGGAGGGAAACAGGACAAATCTTACCTGTTTCTTTATTTAATAGATGAGGAAACTGGGGTTTGGAAAGCTCATTTGTCTTTAGTTTACATTTGCACTGTACAAACAGTAGCACCTAGCCACGTAGGACTTTTGAAGACCTGAAATATGGTTAGTGTGACTAAGGAACTGAGTTTTTATAATAATTGTATTTAATTTTACCTAGCTTCAAATCAAATTTAAAAAGGCCCACGTGACTAGTGGTACCACATTAAACAGCCCAGGTGGAGATCTACAAAGTGATGTATCAGCATTTGAACCCAAGTCCATTGACTCCATTTGGAGTTCTTGTGGTTTGCTCAAGATAAGCTAAATCAGAGCTTCCCTGGTGGTCCAGTGGTTGGGACTCCCCGCTTTCACTGCAGGGAGCAGGAATTCAATTCCCGGTCAGGGGACTAAGATCCCACATGCTGCACAACATGGCCAATATAAACAAATAAGTAAATAAAATAAAAAAGACACCTATATTTAAAAAAAAAAGATAAGCTCAATTATGGCCTTCTAAATGTCTGCAGTGCCCACTTTCTCCATATATGGAGAGCTGAGCTATACATTTTTTCTGTAGTACGTTAGTTACTCTTGATAAAAACCTAAGGTCCATAACTTCACCAGTAAAGCAGAGCTAAGAGCTGAAGCTACAACCCAGATCTTTCACCATAAAAGTCCTCATTGCCCACAAATCCCCTCAGCCTCTCAAATTTCCTCTGTTGGAGTTGATGATTCTAATTCCTTTCTCAATAATCCGTGTCTTGACAATCATAACACAGAATTCTCCAGGGCTTATTTTTCTTACTCTCTTGGCAAAGAAAAAGCTATCCTGGGAGATATGCTCGATAGGAGGGAAAAGCTACTGCTCTAATTTCCTTTAGTGCAATCTATGAATACCACTGCCTGGATACATTTATTATTGTTAATTATTCCAGGACCAGCCTTGTGATGGATGTAAAGAAGAGAAATGGCATGTGAGTCTTTTTTTTAAAGTAAATCTTAATTGCAGCATGTGAGATCTTCTTTTTGTCATGTGAGATCTTTCGCTGTGGCTCGGAGACTCTCTAATTGTGACTTGAAGGCTCAGTAGTTGTGGTAGATGGGCTTAGTTGCCCCCCTGGCATGTGAGATCTTAGTTCCCCAACGAAGGATTGAACCGGCGCCCCCTATATTGCAAGGCAGATTCTTAACCACTAGACATCCAGGGAAGTCATGGCAGGTGAGTCTTCATAGAGTTGTCTTTCAGGAACCAGAAGGGTGGCTGAAGGGGAGGATCACGGAGCACAAATGGACCTGCAGTTTCACCTGAAGAAAGCAGGGTAAGGAGGAGTGGCCAGTCATCTCAGGGTAGGAACATGTCTCAACACCATTCCTGGGATATTCAGCACATTCTTAGTGATGCATGGAGTCTCTTTATACACAGTGTCTGAGAAGATGCAATAAAGTCAATTAAGGACCATGAGATCCTTGGGAAATGAGAGGGGACTGGTTATGGATAATGCTAACCTCTGGAGCCTAGCCCCCAAATCCTTTTTTGGTTCCATTAATGTGTCCCCCAAATCATCCTAAAATGATTTATCATGGGACAGTATCTCTTGTATCAGTTATATTCTAAAGCAGTTGTTGTTCAGTCACTCAGTTGTGTCCAACTGTGCGACCCCATGGACTGCAACACGCCAAGTTTCCCAATCCTTCACCATTTCCCGGAGTTTGCTCAAACTCATGTGCGTTGAGTTGGTGATGCCATCCAACCATCTCATCCTCTGTCATCCCTTTCTCCTGCTTTCAATCTTTCCCAGCATTAGGGTCTTTTCTAATGAGTTGGCGCTTCACATCACGTGGCCACAATATTGGAGTTTTAGCTTCAACATCAGTCCTTCCAATGTATATTCAAGATTGATTTCTTTTAGGATTGACAGGCTTGATTTCTTTGCTGTCCAAGGGACTCTCAAGAGTCTTCTCCAGCACCACAATTTGAAGGCATCAAATCTTTGGTGCTCAGTTTTTTTTATTGTCCAGCTCTCATATCTGTACATGACTACTGGAAAAGCCATAGCTTTGACTATAGGGACTTGGGAAATGAGAGGGGACAAAGGGTCAGCAAAGTGATGTCTCTGCTTTTTAATACACTGTCTAGACTTGTCTAAAGCAATAGTTGAATGTGATCAAGATTACCCCAGAAATCCCCTAAATTACCCTTAGAGGACAACTTTTATGATTTTGTGTTTATAGCCCTGTGTAATATTGTATGCATACAAATAATTTATATATATGCTAATGTTCATGATAAAACAAAGACTTCCCATCCAGAATATATTTTAATTAGTCTGCTTCTGGTTTGTTCTTTTTTTTTTTTTTTTTCTATTTCATTTTTGGCCAAGTACCTCAATTCAATTTCACAGAAGTTAAATGTGTGAGTGGTAAAAATCTAATCTATTTTCTTGAGTCTGTGAGTGGTACTTAATTTCCATAATGGGATGCTAATGATTCTGAACAGTGATCACCAAGGCTATCCTTCTGAACATCTGTTCTTAGCTTCTAGGACAGGAGACAAATACTATGTCAGAGAATATCCCTTAGGAGTGGTTTGTGAACCACTGTTTCCTGGTGGCATGATAGCTATTATACTGAATAACAAAAAGTTGGAGGCAGAAGGTATGGAAATGAAAGTGTTGAGTGTTCCCTATGTGTCAAGCACCATCCCTTGTAGTTTACACGTATTGTCTTATTTAATGATGACCAGCATAGTCAGGCCAGTTGTTGACCCTTGTGACTTGTGGTTGACCTTCATTGGAATTGATGCATGGTGAGACCAAATGTACAAGTAAGACAGCAATAGGTATGGAAATTGTGAGAAATGATGAAAAAGGATGAGTGGCACAAAAATATGCATCAGGTTCTAAAAATATCACTATGAATCTTAGAAATAGGCACACCTCCATTAGATGAGGACCATTAGAATGGGTGAAGTTTAAATGGAAAATATTGAATATCTGTGATGAAGAGTGGTATAAAAAATGATCATGCTGTGTATGGCCAGGGAAGGGACACAGAGCTTCCATTCATACAGATAGTAGAGAATATGGCACCACATGAGGAATTCAATCAATTCAAAGAAATATTTGGAAAATTTATTAATTATTAATAAAATAATTAAATTTTATTGTGGACTTCTCTTATTTGGAAACTGTGCAAATTATCTGTAAGGAAGTAGAACCATATCTGATTAGTATCAGCACTCCTGGCTGAACTTTCTGTACCCTTGATAGGTGTCAGTAAATCATTTGGGGAGTGAATGAATGAGAGTTCATTCCCTTAGTGTGGATCACACAGTGTACCTTACAGGGTTAGAGGAAGGATGCATGGGATGGTGATGGGCAGAGACTAGTGAGGAGGAGGAAAAGATGTGTTGAGGGGAGGGGGAAGGGTAATGTGGGAGGATCTCATTAGAGAAGAAATCTCTAATCTTGATTAGAGAAGATTCCTTAAGGAATCTTGAGGGTTGTGCTGATCGCCCTTTTCCCTCCTGAGGATTCTCTTTGCAAGTAGATTGTCATTAGAATAGACTTTAGAGGTTTAGAGATTCACTTTTATTTTATAATAGAGTCACAATTAGGCCCAGGGAGTAAAATGAGCATTACTAATTGGGGGCAGGAGGAAAAGGGGACGACAGAGGATAAGATGGCTGGATGGCATCACCGACGCAATGGACGTGAGTCTGAGTGAACTCCGGGAGTTGGTGATGGACAGGGAGGCCTGGCGTGCTGAGATTCGTGGGGTCACAGAGAGTTGGACATGACTGAGCGACTGAATTGAACTGAACTGAATACTACTACTATAATTACTCTTACTACTCCTGTGTGCTGTATGTTAAGTTGCTTCAGTCATGTCCAACTCTTTGTGGCCCTATGGACGGTAACCTGCCAGGCTCCTCTATCCATGGGACTCTCCAGGCGAGACTATTGGCGTGGGTCGCCATGCCCTCCTCCAGGGGATCCTCCCAACCCAGGGATCAAACCTGAGTCTTCTGTGGCTCCTGCACTGGCAGGCAGATTCTTTTCCACTGAACCACCAGGGAAGCCCTGCTACTACTTTGGGCTACTATTTATTGAACACTTACTTTGACCTAAGAACTGTGTACTCTTTATTTCACCCTCCATGAAATGTTATTATCATCTTATTCTGCACACAAAGAAAATAAGATTCCAGGTGATAAGAAAGTCACATATCTAGGGAAGGTCATCATCATGATTGCCCCAGGCCTATCTTTCAGTGTAACCAAGGTTGCAGTTCTAGAGCTGGAACTCAAATCTCCAAATCCAGATTTCTTTGTATATCAATGATAGCCCAAGGTACAAGGCTGGGCCTAGGCCCTCTTCACTAATGTCCAAAAGGAAGTAATGGCATGTTCTACCAGACATCACTGATGTTGAGGACTGTATAAGAAAATGACATAATTTTCAGAGGGAGGCAAAGGATTAGAAATGAACTCTCAAGGAGTTAGGGGAGTCTATTCAAGAGAGGTATATGATGGTGAATTTCTAGAACTTATCCAAACACTTGATTGGACAAGTACTAACCCAAAATTCAAGGCCTATCTTAGAGCAGTGTCTGCCCGCTGATGCCCTCTTGCAACACCTACCATCTTACTTGGGTTTCTCTTACCTTGGGCGTGGGGTATCTCTTCACGGCTGCTCCAGCAAAGCACAGCCACTGCTGCTTACCTTGGACGAGGGGTATCTCCTTACCACCACTGTTCCTGACCTTCAACGTGGGATAACTCCTCTAAGCCCTGAAACCATACTCACAGAAAACTAGTCAATCTAATCACACTAGGACCACAGCCTTGTCTAACTCAATGAAACCAAGCCATGTCCGCGGGGCAACCCAAGACAGGCGGGTCATGGTGGAGAGGTCTGACAGAATGTGGTCCACTGGAGAAGGGAATGGCAAGCCACTTCAGTATTCTTGCCTTGAGAACCCCATGAACAGTATGAAAAGGCAAAATGATAGGATACCAAAAGAGGAACTCCCCAGGTCATTAGGTGCCCAATATGCTACTGGAGATCAGTGGAGAAATAACTTCAGAAAGAATGAAGGGATGGAGCCAAAGCAAAAACAATACCCAGCTGTGGATGTGACTGGTGTTAGAAGCAAGATCTGATGCTATAAAGAGCAATATTGCATAGGAACCTGGAATGTCAGGTCCAAATTGGAAGTGGTCAAAAAAGAGATGGCAAGAGTGAACGTCGACATTCTAGGAATCAGCGAACTCAAATGGACTGGAATGGGTGAATTTAACTCAGATGACCATTATATCTACTACTGTGGGCAGGAATCCCTCAGAAGAAATGGAGTAGCCATCATGGTCAACAAAAGAGTCTGAAATGCAGTACTTGGATGCAATCTCAAAAACGACAGAATGATCTCTGTTCGTTTCCAAGGCAAACCATTCAATATCACAGTTATCCAAGTCTATGCCCCAACCAGTAACACTGAAGAAGCTGAAGTTGAATGGTTTTATGAAGACCTACAAGACCTTTTAGAACTAACACCCAAAAAAGATGTCCTTTTCATTATAGGAGATCAGAAACACCTGGAGTAACATTTAAATTTGGCCTTGGAATGCAGAATGAAGCAGGGCAAAGACTAATAGAGTTTTGCCAAGAAAATGCACTGGTCATAGCAAACACCCGCTTCCAACACAAGAGAAGACTCTACACATGGACATCACCAGATGGTCAACACCGAAATCAGATTGATTATATTCTTTGCAGCCAAAGATGGAGAAGCTCTATACAGTCAACAAAAACAAGACCAGGAGCTGACTGGGGCTCAGATCATGAACTCCTTATTGCCTAATTCAGACTTATATTGAAGAAAGTAGGGAAAACCACTAGACCATTCAAGTATGACCTAAATCAAATCCCTTATGATTATACAGTGGAAGTGAGAAATAGATTTAAGGGCCTAGATCTGGTAGATAAAGTGCCTGATGAACTATGGAATGAGGTTAGTGACATTGTACAGGAGACAGGGATCAAGACCATCCCCATGGAAAAGAAATGCAAAAAAGCAAAATGGCTGTCTGGGGAGGCCTTACAAATAGCTGTGAAAAGAAGAGAGGCAAAAAGCAAAGGAGAAAAGGAAAGATATAAGCATCTGAATGCAGAGTTCCAAAGAATAGCAAAAAGAGATAAGAAAGCCTTCTTCAATGATCAATGCAAAGAAATCTAGGAAAAGAACAGAATGGGAAAGACTAGAGATCTCTTTAAGAAAATTAGAGATACCAAGGAAACATTTCATGCAAAGATGGGCTCGATAAAGGACAGAAATGTTCTGGACCTAACAGAAGCAGAAGATATTAAGAAGAGGTGGCAAGAATACACGGAAAACTGTACAAAAAAGATCTTCATGACCCAGATAATCACGACGGTGTGATCACTCATCTAGAGCCAGACATCTTGGACTGTGAAGTCAAATGGGCCTTAGAAAGCATCACTATGAACAAAGCTAGCGGAGGTGATGGAATTCCAGTTGAGTTGTTTCAAATCCTGAATGATGATGCTGTGAAAGTGCTGCACTCAATATGCCAGCAAATTTGGAAACCTCAGCAGTGGCCACAGGACTGGAAAAGGTCAGTTTTCATTCCAATTCCAAAGAAAGGCAATGCCAAATAATGCTCAAACTACTGCACAATTGCACTCATCTCATATGCTAGTAAAGTAATGCTCAAAATTCTCCAAGCCAGGCTTCAGCAATATGTGAACCGTGAACTCCCTGATGTTCAAGCTGGTTTTAGAAAAGGCAGAGGAACCAGAGATCAAATTGCCAACCTCGGCTGGATCATAGAAAAAGCAAGAGAGTTCCAGAAAAACATCTATTTCTGCTTTATTGACTATGCCAAAGCCTTTGACTGTGTGGATCACAATAAACTGTGGAAAATTCTGAAAGAGATGGGAATACCAGACCACCTAACCTGCCTCTTGAGAAATCTGTATGCAGGTCAGGAAGCAACAGTTAGAACTGGACATGGAACAACAGACTGGTTCCAAATAGGAAAAGGAGTGCATCAAGATTGTATACTGTCACCCTGTGTATTTAACTTATATACAGAGTACATCATGAGAAATGCTGGACTGGAAGAAACACAAGGTGGAATCAAATATCAGATATGCAGATGACACCACCCTTATGGCAGAAAGTGAAGAGAAACTAGAAAGCCTCTTGATGAAAGTGAAAGAGGAGAGTGAAAAAGCTGGCTTAAAGCTCAACATTCAGAAAACTAAGATCATGGCATCCTGTCCCATTACTTCATGGGAAATAGATGGGAAAACAGTAGAAACAGTGTCAGACTTTATTTTTCTGGGCTCCAAAATCACTGCAGATGGTGACTGCAGCGATGCAATTAAAAGACGCTTACTCCTTGGAAGAAAAGTTATGACCAACCTAGATAGTATATTTAGAAGCAGAGACGTTATTTTGCCGACTAAGGTCCATCTAGTCAAGGCTATGGTTTTTCCTGTGGTCATGTATGGATGTGAGAGTTGGACTGTGAAGAAGGCTGAGCACTGAAGAATTGATGCTTTTGAACTGTAGTTTTGGAGAAGGCTCTAGAGAGTCCCTTGGACTGCAAGGAGATCCAACCAGTCCATTCTGAAGGAGATCAACCCTGGGATTTCTTTGGAAGGAATGATGCTGAAGCTGAAACTCCAGTACTTTGGCCACCTCATGCAAAGAGTTGACTCATTGGAAAAGACTCTGATGCTGGAAGGGATTGGGGGCAGGAGGAGAAGGGAACGACTGAGGATGAGATGGCTGGATGGCATCACGGACTTGATGGATGTGAGTCTGAGTGAACTCTGGGAGTTGGTGATGGACAGGGAGGCCTGGCATGCTACGATTCATGGGGTTGCAAAGAGTCGGACACCACTGAGCGACTGAACAGAACTTAGAGCAGTAAGTTTCCTTCTATTTGGGCATGGAAAACCTGTGTCCATACCAAAGGGTCAAGGTGGTGAAATGCCTGTAGCCCTATGGAAGGATTTGATCATGTCTTGGGCTGACTGTAGTCACGTAAGAACATCTTACAAAGGCTGTAGTTAAGACCACTGAGTTCATGCTAACCTACCTTCTGTCTCATAGTGATCTGGTTCATTGTACTAGTGTGGACTTCGCTCGAGGAGGCCATTACCGTGAGACACTGGCATGACCCCCAGAAGGATGAGCTGTGGCATGACTTGTTGAGGTTCTGAATAGCAAGTTTGTATTTAACCCAGAGGAAGAGGAGAAGGACAAGTAGAGAAAGAGAGTCATGATTTGACAGTGATGTTATCAGAGTCAGAGCAGAGCAAGATGGCTTAGCTGAGATGATAACATTATTCCTGCAGTGCCAGGAAATGTAAAGGCCATGCTCTTATGATTTCAAGGAGTTAGTGGGTGCTCCCTGAAGTGTGGGTGACATCCGTTTTTTAATTTCATAATGTTATCTGTAACTGACATGTGATTATAACACCACAATTCTCTTTAATGCAGTCTGTAAAAACACATTGACTTTATAGCTCCCCAAACCGATTACATTAATATCTGTGCATAATTAGTTTACACATTACTAAATTACTGACAGATTAAAAGTGAAATAGTGCAGTTCATACTCAGCCGCATAACTGCCAGAAAGGAAATTAATATGGATTCAAATGGTCCTTGGAGACCTACATTGAAATAGCAGAAATCTATAAAGACTGCTTGCATTAGGAAATTTCTATCAGCAACATGTTTGTGGTTGATGCTTTCCTAAGTCTGCTCATATGAGCTGTGTGGTGCAGGAAATGATATGTGAATGATGCGTTGACTCTTACCAGCTCAAGCCTGTGTTTATTAAAAAGCAAATTCTTAATTGTGGTATTTGATGTCAAGGGAAGGTAGGCTTTCAAGTTATAAATGAAAACTTTTACCTTTCCTTGCTTTTCTAAATGACCTAAGTTCTGGTGCTGGGACCACTGAGTTCTCTGACATTGCTTTCTCTGAGCAATGGGACATGTTTTATGGTCTCTCCAGCCCCCACAGGACACACATATATTGGATTTGTCTCTAGAATATTGTTTTCCACCCTGGCCAATGTGTGTATTTAGGGGTCCTTACAGTAAGCCAGCCTGCTTCCTGATGAAGTGGTAGGTAGACCAAAACATTTTCTTTCTTAATCCTCATATACATTATAATTTGCTGCTCTTTGAACACTGCAAATCATTTGCACAATTACAAGAATTCAAAGATGAATTACTTTTTTCTTGCTGTCTAGTAAAAAAACACATTTGAACTCATTTCCATAAGGCAGATAGTTGTATTCTATTGAATTCCAAAGAATGTTAATTGTGAAGATGTTGGCTATAAACAAATTCTTAAAAATGGGGCAAAGCAGTCTGTAGAAGACCTAAGGGGCAAGTCCTGATGTTTATGGAATATCTGCTATGTTCTAGACACTCAGTGGGGTACTTTATCCAGATTCTGAACACTGTAACCCTCACAGTAATTCCTTGAGGGAGATAGCATTAACTCCATCTTATTAATGGTGTATATATATATATATATAGAGAGAGAGAGAGAGAGAGAGTAACTAGGTCAAGTTCACACTGTCAATAAAATAGGAGATTAAGCTTTTTAATTACTTACTATTGGCCTCCAATGCTCAAGCAGAAAGTGAGGATACAGACACTCAGAGAAAAGGATGATTCTGGAGGCAATAATGAATGTCCATGAGCCTAGGAAAATAACTTCTTTCTTAAAAGCTCAGGGTTTTAAAAATCTCTTCCTGAATATTCAGATCATTCTATCATATATTGTTATCTTTATTATTTTATTAGTTATCATCTGCTACATAGCAATTACCCCAAAACTTAGTGGCATCGAAATATGTATATCCCACAGTTTCTATGGGGCAAGAATCTAGGGGCAATTTACCTGGGGCCTCTGATTTCTAATCACTCATGGGGCTGCAGTCAAGGTCTTGACCAGGGCTGCTGTGGTCTCAAGGCTGGAGTAGAGAAGGACCCACTTTCAAGGTCACCCAAGAGGTGTTGGCAGAATTTAGTTCCTTGTGGTTGTTGGACTGAGCATCCTCAGTTCCTCATCACATGGGCCTCTCTATAGGGCAGCTCACACAGCTTGCTTCTTCAGAGTGAGTGAGCCAGTAGAGAGAGAACAAGCAAAATGAAAATCACAAACTTTTATAACCTAATTTCAAGAGTGACAACCTATCAGATTTTGCTGATCACTTTTGCTGTATGCAACTGAAGCAAGTTATTACATCCAGCCCACATTCAAGAATATAAATTCCAGGAAGCAGAGGTTACTGGGAGTCAGATTAGAAGCTGCTTGCCACAACCATGAAGTCACTTATTCATTACATAGTTTATGTTTATTTTATCAACAAATAATAACTTGACAACTTACTATTGTATCAGGTTTCATATTTGGAACTAAACAGACATGCAAACAAATAGTATCACAAAAAAGTTTCAATAATAGAAATAACAAATAGAGACAGTACTTAGTATGGGGCAGGTAACACTATAGGTGTTTGCATGTATCAACACACTTAATCCTGACAATAAACCTATGAAGCAAGTTCTATTATTATCCCTAATTTCCAAATGAAGATAACAGAGATGCAAAAATATTAGGTACCTTTGCAAAGCCATCCACCTAGCAAGGGGCAGAGCAAAGATTGAATCCCAGGTGGTGTGTATTCAGATTCTGTTCTTTTCTTAACCACTAAGCTATATCCCTCCTTTATTTTAATATTATCTTGGAGGGAGGTGGGACTTGTGGAAAAATAAATTGGAGGTGAGTGGATGTAGAAGCAGGAAGATTCATTGTAGGATTATTACAGAAGCCCAGGAAAAAGAGATGGTGGCTTGGGACAGGGCAGAGGCAGAAAACAGGGGAGATATGAATATTATTGAAACAAAATTTAAATGGGGAACAACAAGGATTTCTGAGGAGCTGGAAGTTGGGTTGTAGCAGATAGCACCAAGCATGGCCAATAGGTGTCTGGGTGTGAAAACTACAAGGACATGTGGAGAGACCGCCCTTTGAGAGGAGGCTGGCCATTTTCTCTGTTGTAGCAGGAGGACAGAAGAGAAGGAATGTTATCTTCTATTGCATTCATGGAGCAGATGGAGAGACTGATGCCTATGTGGGCTAAATCACCTTCTAATAATCACACAATCACTAGAACCAAAGAGATTGCTTGGTCCTCCTGATTCACATTTTTTCCTAATCAGTGGAACACAGTAGACCAACAGGTTCCATAAATGTCCACCGTGAGTGGCAGTCATTAGCACTGGTCACCAAATATTTCTGGCTTTTCTCCTTCTAGGCACCTGATAGGATTATACCTCCTTGCCTCTTTTGAAGTTAGGGTGGCCATGAGATTTGCTTTGGCCAATGAAATGCAAGTGAAAGTCACAGGTATTACTTCCAGATGGAAGCTTTAAAGCCAATGTTTGGTTTACCAGGGCCCCTTCTTCTGCTACTGTGATCATGGAAGTGCATGTTGAGATGAAGACTCTTTTAACTGGGATCCCTGAGTGATTCACATGTCTTGAGTCTCCTGCTAACTTGAACTGGACATGAAACACAAAGAAGAAATGAACTAGGCCATGGGTGCAGTCATGTCCAACTCTTTGTGACTCCACGGACTATAGCCCACCAGGCTCTTCTGTAGATGGGATTTTCCCAGCAAGAATACTGGAGTGGGTTGCCATTTCCTTCAGTGAGACTTGTTGACTTATTAGTCAGAGCCTCCAGAGAAATAAAACCAATAGGAATGAAGATATATATTATACATACTCTCTCAATGAATGAATATATAATCTCTCAATATCCAGATAAATAGATGAGAGAGAGAGACAAAGACATAAAAGTTTATTTTAAGAAATTGGTTCATGTGGTTATAAGGACTGGAAAGTTTGAAATTTGTAGGGCAGGCCCATGGGCTGGAAATTCTGGCAGGAATCAGTGCTATAATGAGTCCAGAGGCAGAATTCCTTCCTTCTTGGGAGACCCAAGTGTTTTCTTATCAGACCTGCAATTGAAAGGCCCACTGACATTATTGAGGGTAATCTGCTCTACTCAAAGTCTTCTGATTTAAATGTTAATATCTAAACAATCACTTCAGAGGAGCGTCTAGAATGATATTTGTCCAAGCAGTTGAGCACCATAGCCTAGCCAAGTTGACACATAAAATTAACCATCACAAGGGCTATTTGTTACCACAGCACTACTCAGCCTCTCCTGACTGATACTTTCCACCAAAGAGGGTGGAGTTTAGACCCAATAAACACAGCCCTGTCATTATGAGTACTCTGCTTTTTAAAATGTTAATTCAGTATTATTTTAAAACAAACAAACATGACTTGTCATTGGTCCTTGTTCATGGAACTGTGAACAGATGCTGGAGAGTCACAGGGCATATTCTAAGCAGGACACAGATATACAAATAGCTATTGGTTACTTCTGGCTACAAAATCCAAGTACACTCTAAAAATGATAAATCAGCATCTCCAACAGTGAGTGAGCAACCTGAGAGCCATCTGCTAAACACTTGGTCCTTAAATGGGTTAACAGGGACTCAGGTTCTCAGGAGAGTGCTAATGAAATAGTCATAGAAAGGATGTTCATAATGCTATCACTTGGCTGTGGTTGCCATAGAAACCCATTTCTCTTATCTATATTTCTCTTTCCCCTCTTCAAATTACTGATAGTAATAATTTGTCCAGTTATTAAAAAAGACAAAGCAAGTGAACTCAAGCAAGAAATGAAAAGTGAGAGGGAGAGAAAAGATACTAAATAGAAAAATAGATGCATCACTGAAACAGTTTCAATTAGCTGGTAGGTTACTCCCTCCATTTAAATGTAAAGGTTTGTTGGTTTGGGGTGGCAAAGAAAGTGGGAGAAAGTCTTCTAAGTAGAGAAGAAAAGTCTTCAAAGAATTCTCTTCCTTATTTTTTTTTAAGACCTCAAAAATGAACCTTCCTCAGAAAAGATCTATTTATGTGTTTGTATGTTGAAATCCCATTTCTGCCCCCAAATCATCCGCTGACCTCTCCCTCCCTCCTGTGCATTCATGCTTAGTTGCTCAGTCGTGTCCAACTCTTTGAGACCCTATGGACTTTAACTCGCCTGGCTCCTCTGTCCATGGGATTTTCATGGCAAGAGTACTGGAGTGGGTTGCCATTTCCTACTCCAGGGGATCTTCCTGATCCACTTCATATCAACACATCACTGTTGTCTTTCTTGCTGTCAACATGTCTGAATTGGAGTATAAGCTTGTAAACCAATGGTTCTTAGGTGTTTGAGGTCATAGACACTCCTCAAAATTTCACAGAATCGATCATCTTCCTGCAAAATGCACTTGGGCACAGTCATGTGGAAGTTGGTGATTTCATAAGGTTTATGGACCTCCTGAAATTCATTCAAGAACTTCAAGTAGAGAGTCATTGTCTTAAAGAAAATTATACCATGAAGATAGGTAGTTGTTGGACCCACAAGGTTATGGAGCAATTTTATTTTCTTGTGAGTTGCTTTCACCTTGTTCCAAGACTACATTCCTATTTTAACACAATGGTTTTTACTTAGATGATGGGTTCAGACTCTTAAGGTATTGCTAGCAACATCAATCAAAGCATTATTTCCAACCTTCCAAAGAACAGTAGATGGATGTATACAAAATTGTATAGGTATACAAAATTGGCCTGTAGATGAACTGAGCCAGGTAGATAAGTCTTACAGGAGCTGTGAGAACAAAATCTTTTTATCAGTCTCTCTCTCCATGTCCGGCCACTCCTGCCACAACTTAATTTTCTCTCCTCTAGGTAAATTGCAGAGACAAAGTGTGATTAATTGAGCTGCATCATTTCTAAGATCTCTTAGGACAGTGGCTGGGAGAGTGACATAAACAATGCGTAACAGCCTTTCATCAAGAGAAAATGAAAAGAACCAGCATTTACTGAACCCATACCTCATGCTAGGCATGTATCACATTTCATTCCCACCAAAACATACAAAGTAGAATGCATTGTTCTGACTTTAAAGAAACTGTACTTCTGGAAGCTGAAGTAACTCATCCCACTCACCTGACTCACATGTGCAAAATGTGGGATTTTAATCAAGATCTGTCTGGGTTTCATTCTTGTGTGTGATTACACCACACCCCCTTCACATGACAAGATAGCAGGATAGAAGTGTGCTTCCTTGGCGGAAGGCAGGCTTCCCTGAACACACTCCCTTTCAGGTGGACAGTTACTGGATTAAGAATCTCTTCTCATAATGTATGGGGGTCAGAACACAAGCTTCAAAACCAACAAAAACAAAGGAGCTCTTACTAACGTTTAAATTATTTACCACTTATAAGCCTCAGTTTCCCCATCTATAAAATGGAGATCATTGCAGTACCAAGGTGTAGGATTTTCAAACGGATTAAATAAAATAATGTATTATAGGAAACAATGTGCTTAGCACCATGCCTGTCTCATAGTAAGAATTAAAATATTGATTATCTGTGTTCCTTTTCCATGTAGAAGCTTCCACTGCTAAAGATCAGGATGCCTGTATCCTTAAGATCCATCAGGATGCACTGTAGTCTTGAAGTCAAAGTGTTGAAACGTTGATCTTTGTGAGCTCTGCTCCAGGTACATCTGAGGTCCACTGGCCATGTAAATTAAACTCAGAAGTTTTTCCCAGCTAATCTGTTGTAATATCATCTGCAGCAGTTTAGAAGAAGTTCAGAGAGTTTCCATTTTTTTCAAGAACTACACCTTAATTTGTTCAACATGTATTTAAAAAATAATTTTCCCTTATTATAAAAATGATATTTGTTCAATTTTAAATTCCATTACCAATACATGGTTTTCTGCAGTCTCCATTACTCCCTACAATCTCTTAGATTCAGTCCACACTTCTCACATTATCCATTGGAAATTATAAGAATCTTAATTTATAATGTCTGACTCTCAGCAATATCATTTTAAAAAGAAAAGAAGCATTTCAAATTAGTAAATCAGGAAGAAGGGACATCCTGGAAAACTTAGTTACATACAGGAAAAAAAGCTATTTTATACAATTCCTTCCCTGAAATTTTTTCTCTTTCATTTAGCCCGGAAGAGAGTAAAGAGAGACTCAGTATAAATTCTGCTCTTAACACTCATAAAGTTAAAAGTAAGCAATTATATTTCACTTTACAAGATATATACTAGAATAAATTGTGATGGATTGAATAGTTAAAATATTTATAAAGGCACAGAGGGAAGACCAGAAAATATACACTTTTGTCATCCCTAGAAGATGGTACTGGATACAGAGAAGGATGGGGGGAAGAGGTTCTGCTTGATGAAATTCTGTGTCATCTGAATTTGTTCCAAAGATTCAGCAATTTCTTAATAGTTATGAATATGTTTTAAAAGATTTCCTGTTATAAACAGAAGAAGAGAAACACCTGGCCCATGTGTCATCTCTCAAATTAACAAAGAACAAAAGGAAACAGAAATAGAAAAAAGGTCTTCATTTCTATGAACGTGCAACTCAGGAGAGGGTCCACAGGTTCTCGAAGGAGAAGGAGTGACAAATCTTTTGTAGACCTTGTATGGGATCGAAAGGGTCCAGGGCTTGCCAGAATGCAGGACAAATGCACACGCATGCACGCACGCACACGCACGCACGCGCACACACACACACACACAGGGGTTAAAGAAAATGTTGGAAAGAGAACGCAAACAGCAAATTAAAAACCATTCGTTAAACTACCATCCTTAAATAATAGTGACATTTTAATTTCTCTTTCATATTTCATGTATTCACACATTTTACTTTAAATGTTTAACGAAATGACATTGTACCACATATACTTTTTTGAAACTTCTTAATCCAGTTGGCAAAGTATCATAAGAATTGTTATTAAATATTACTTCCTGCATTTTATTGGGTTAGCCAAAAATTCATTCCATAACATCTTATGGAAAAACCTGAACAAACTCTGGCCACCCCAATAAATAATTACTCAATCCTCTATTTATGTGTGTGTGTGTGTATATATATATATATATATAAATTTCCAGAAGTGGCATGGCTGGACTTATAAGCATGCTAATATCTAAGCTATTATCTATAAAGTGTTTCATCAATGTATATTCCAACTAGCAGTATGTGAGAATTTCCATTTTCTCACATCCTCTTTAACACTGACTAATATAATTTTTGTTTGCTTTTGGATAGGTAAATGGTCATTACATTTTTTTCTTTTGTGAATTTTCTATGTTGTTAACTTTCTTATTGAGTTGTTAAAACTATTTATATATTGAGCATGATAACTCTGTTTAATATATATGATACACATTTATATATATTTAATGTATTTAAAAATGTCATCTCATCCTTCCTCTTAGTCATAATTTTTTATATTCAAATAATTTTTGCATTTATGAAGTAAACATTATTAGTTTTTATGTGATTATGGCTATAGGACTGAGGCTTCCCCATCCAGTTCTATATAAACACCCACTTCCATATTCTTGTAGAATATTGTCTCCTTTTTTTTAACCCTTATAAGTGTCTTTTGTCTAAAACGCATTATTTCAATCGTGTGAAAGGGAGACTACCTTTTCTTTGCTCCGCCAAATGAAAAGCCCATTGCCACAAGACAGAAATTATTGAATAACACGGCACATCTTCTGGTTTAAATGCCACTTTTATCATATACTAAATTTTGATATTTATTTGGGACTGTTTCCAGGATTTTATTCTGTTTCATTGACCTTATACCAGCAAAGGCTGATGCTATAACTTTATAAGATGTTTGAATTGGTCGTAGAAGAAATTTTCCCTTATTACTCTTCTTTCCCAAACATTCTTGGTTACTCTTATGTATCTATTCCTCCCCGTAAGCATTATAGTTTATGAGGTTAGAAAAACAGTGAAAAATTTAATTGAGACTCATTAATGGTCTAATTAGGGGAGAATGTAATTATTAGTGTAATCAAGTCATTTTTTTAGGTTTCTGGAAAATAAGCAATGTTTTGTAAAAGTTGAATACTTCTTAATGGCACAGAGAGTGTGGATATAAAATTGCACTGGTTTTAGATTTCTTCTTTTTTACAAGTTTTCATGTAGCAAGTCATGCAGAAGAACTGGCAGATACCCACTAGAAAGATTAGTGAAAGAAAATGAGGTTTTATTTGGGAAAGAAAAACTTTAATAAAAAGACCTGGAAAAAGACCCCATTTTAGCCGACAACTACCTGGACAATACTTTGTTCTTAGGATGTGGCGTCTGGCCCTCTTCCTTTCTTCTTGCTATGCTCCAAAGAGCAAATGTTTGGTATTTAAGAGTCTTTTTTTCTTTTGACTTGAAAAGACGTACATCAATGATTTTACCATTGCTTTGAAACTAATCTTCTGAGGCTAGAGAAGAAATAGTTCTAAAAAGCCAAATTAAATTGCACTTTTTTTTTTAGATTTTATTATTTCTACTGTTACTTAAGAATGGTGAGAAAGTTTCATAGTCTCATGGAAAAAAAAAAAAAACGATGTAGCATTTCTTCCACAAACTATAAAAGTAGTTAATCTATTTAAATCGTTACATGATACTTTCATAATTACATGGATATGGGTGGAGAGGAGAGTGGGTAAGGTAACTTTAAGCAGAAAAAAGCAGTAGAAAACCTTTTAAGACATGGATAAAGATCTGGCCCATGTGATATTGTTATATCCTGCAGTCAAAATCTGTTTTAAAAATCACAAATAGCATTGGACATTATTGTATAGGGAACAAAAATGTTAAGATTATAACCTTCTGATTTAGCATTCATTTTGTAGAGTTGAATAGATCAACTTGAGATGCAAAAACCCTCAGCCAGGAGAGTTAGTCTCTGATTTTTGCATTAAATCAAATGCTAGAAGTTCTTTTTCTAGTTTAAGAAAGCTAAGAATTGTACAGAAAGTTGCAGTCTTAATCATACCATAATAATTAAAGTCTAGTGCATTTTTTACATAGCAACATGAAGCCAGATGGCTCCATGGTTCTCCTCTATGTAGGAGCAATGGAGGGACTGTGTTTAAAACATTTGGGCCACCATAGTGATGGGACAGACTTTGCAAGTTAGATTTCCCCACTAAGAGCTGGTTGTGTTAGCATGTTGGATTTCTTGAAATGTGACCACGTTAGAAAACAAAAACCAAAAAAACAACTTCTACATGGATTCTACTTTGATCAATCTATGGGAGAGAACGACCCCGCCATAATTTTTCTCTAGTGTTTACAGGTATCACATTAAGTGAAACAGCTATGCAAATAGGAAACACAATCACTGAGCTTGTTTTAGAAGTTCTCTGTTTAGAGAAATACAGCATTCATTTGTTGTTGTACCTGGTGGCTATTAACTGCTCTAATTGTGCTGTAGACTCGTTAACAAGTTTGTTGAAGTTGCACATTATAATTTTAAAGGAGTTAATTGAATACTAATCCAAGGCACAGCACAGAAATTATTCGAACCATTCCAAGAAAAGCCGAAAATCCCACCAGCTGCCTTGGTCCTAGTAAATCCCTACCCCAGTGAAACGGAGAAAATGAATATTCAATATTTTTTTCTATTTGAGCCTCTTGACATTCTATTGATTCACTTTATTTTCCCAACAATTTTCTGACAGGTTTCCCAATGTGGATTCTGTAAATTCTTTGATATGCATCTTGTGATTGCCTTTGAAAATGAGCACCGGGGCCAACTTTGGGCTGGGGCTTAGAACTCGGGAGCCCCAAGCATTTCACACTCCAGCATATCTGTAGAATTTTACAATATCACCACGTGATCCTCAGATCTGGGACAGAGTCAAACAGCAGAAGAGGAAGGAGGTTCGAGAGGCAGGAAACCTAAGTTATGTTTGTGAAGCAGTTATGTTTGTGAAACCTAAGTTATGTTACTGTTATGGGGGATTTGGGGGCAAACAGAAGTGCAGGACTGTGCTAGAAGAGGAAAAGGAAAGAAACAAATCACTTAAAGGCAAAATAATGTAGGACAAAGAAACTAGTAGGTATGGCAGGAAGGTATCTATGCCAACAACATCTGTAAAGGAATAGCCAGCCCACTGTGTGTAGAAATGGAGATGACCTGTAGAGGAGAGAGGGTAGTTACAGGTGAGTCCCACGCCTTTACAGAATCTAAAAGGAGTTGATGTTGCTATTCGAGAGAGTGCCATTAGCACTCAGGTAGATAACACAGGATCTTCCTTTCCATCCTAATGCTATCCTTTATTGGAAGAGGAGCTTCATCTTTCTAAAAACTAAGTTTGATCATCAGCTTCTAGAGTAAGGAACTAGCATGCAGATCCCTTTACAGACCTCCTCCTGATCCACTTCTCCATCACATTTTTTCTTAGTATCTTGTAGGAGCTTAAGTTCCACAATTTACTCAACTTTATACCTCTTAGGGTCAAGTTTCAAGCAATGCATATAGCGTAATCTCAGCAATATTTGTAGAGCGAATGAATGACAGAGGGGATGGCCTATGTTGCATTAATAGAAAATATCAATTTGACCTAAAATCCAAATGGGACTCCTGTTCCTGTCAGATCAGGAACAGCTATATTAAGTAACCGACAACCTGTTTATGTATGTGTGAAAGTACAAGTGCTAGTTGCTCAGTCACGTCTGACCCTTTATGACCCTATAGATCATAGCCCGCCAGACTCTTCCGTCCATGAGATTCTCCAGGCAAGAATACTGGAGTGTGTTGGCATGTTCCCCTCCTCCAGGGACTCTTCCTGACCCAGGGATCGAACCCAGGTCTCTTCCATCTCCTGCATTAACAGGTGAGTACCACTAGTGCCACCTGGGAAGCCCCTGTCTGTGTATAATTGACCTTGAAGACCATATATATAGCGAGCGTTCTTTGACATCACTCTTAAACTCAAGATGCTTTTAAATGATGTCTTTGGAGTTGCCTCCTGAAGGTAGAGATATTCTTCTCCATTCCTCTCCTCACACTTTGGGCAGCAGAGATCTCCAGCTTCTCCACATGGAGGCCCTTGAATAAGTTAATTGGAATGTTCAATCAAAAATGATCAAGCAGGCTGTTTTGATTGAGTATTGACTTGGACGTGAGTTTAAACAAAACCTTGATGGCTTTCTTTCCTGCTGAAAAGTAAAAGTGAAAGTTGCTCAGTTGTGTCTGATTCTTTGTGACCCCAAGGACTATACAGTCCATGGAATTCTCCAGGCCAGAATACTGAAGTGGGTAGCCTTTCCCTTCTCCAGGGGATCTTTCTAACCCAGGGATCGAACATAGGTCTCCCTCATTGCAGGCAGATTCTTTACCAGCTGAGTCACAAGGGAAGCCCAAGGATACTGCAGTGGGTAGCCTATCCCTTTCCAGTGAATCTTCCTGACCCAGGAATCGAAGTGGGGTCTCCTGCACTGCAGGCAGATTCTTTGCCAACTGAGCTATCAGGGAAGGTACCTTCCTTCCTGCTGCTGCTGCTAAGTTGCCTCAGTCATGTCCGACTCTATGCGACCCCACAGACGGCAGCCCACTAGGCTCTCCCTTCCCTGGGATTCTCCAGGCAAGAACACTGGAGTGGGTTGCCATTTCCTTCTCCAATGCATGAAAGTGAAAAGTGAAAGTGAAGTTGCTCAGTCGTGTCCGACTCCTAGCGACCCCATGGACTGCAGCCTACCAGGCTCCTCTGTCCATGGGATTTTCCAGGCAAGCATACTGGAGTAAGTCGCCAGTGCCTTCCTGTAAGTTGTACCTAAAACAGCACATGGGCACATTTGGAGCATGGTGCAATGATATTCATGCACTTTCAATCTTTATTGTTTTGAAAAAAACAAAACAAAACTTAGTCTCTAAACGTAATTTTGAGGTAAATGTAACATATTTCTGATTAATTTCTATGGGGTTCGCATGGTGTTGTACAAAATAAATATGAAATAGTCTAAGGCACATATTGCTAAGGTATAATAGCTTTTAGTTCATACATCATCTTTCTTGGACACAGTGATATTTGTAAATTAGTGCCTCCCCTCTCTAGACTACCAAACATGTTTCAAGACAGACCACATCTTATTTCACCACCAATTCCTTCTATATAGCTGATCAACAAGAAACTATCATATGTAATAATAGCTGCTGACATTTATTAATTTTTTAAATTTAACAATGATTAGCAAACAATGACCTAAGGGCCAACCTCTGGCCCCACTACCTGTTCTTTTACATAAAGTTTTATTGGAACACAATCACATCCATTTGTTTATATGCTTTGTAGCTACTTCTAGGTAACAATAGCAGGGTTAAGTTGTTATGATGGAGGCAATATGATCTGCAAAGCCTAAAATATTTTCCATCCAGCATTTTCCAGAAAGAGTTCACCAACTCCTGATTCATAATGTGCTCTGCACTGTACAGGCATGTTGTGGTTTTACCTTTCAATTTTCACAGCCATTGTTAAGTGAGATATATAGCAGTTATCCCCATTTCACAGATGAAGAAACAGGCACAAAGAGGCTCAGTAAGGGAGTAGTAGAGCAAGAAGCAGAACACAGTTAGGAGTGATGTCAAAGTTCATGCATCTCACCACTGCCCTTGCCTGCCTCTCACCCAGTGAGAAAATACCTATCCTTGCCTTTTGGCGATGGGTAGCATGCAGTTAATAATTGAAGATGGACATCAGGGCGTGTCTCTACTTCTCACACTCATCACGGGCAGGGCCTCCAGTTCCCTGGTGGGAGAGGCATGGCTGGGAATGATTGAAACCACTGTTGGAAAGGCTGGGAAGGGGCCTGGGTACCTCCCAAACCCTCAGTTGACAGCCTGGTATCGCCCTGACTACAGCTAATCATCTCCCAAGTAGGCATCCACGGAGATGCATTTTGTCAAAGTATGAGCTCTCAGGCAATGTGGGAGACCAGCGGGGCCCTTGAGCTGTCAACTGATGATTCTATAAACACGAGGGAGGGGTGCTTGGTGGTCACATCCCAGGACCCCCCATGCTGGGCGGCCAACTCCTGAAGCTCTTCTAAGTCTGAAAAAGAAAACTTTCACCTCCTACCAAGACTGGTGCCCCCCTGTCTGCAGAGGCTCCGATGGGTGTGGAGGAATTTCATCTTAAATCAGAAAGAGAGGGGACACAGAGGTTAACAGACAAAGAGCTGTAATGTGAGCGGACTTCTTTCATTTAAAAAAAAATTTTTTTAAACCCCTCTGCTAATGACTTGGTGATTTTCACAGTAGTAAATGTGCTGACTTAAAAAATCTGTGGGAGGTCAATAATTTTCCCTCTGCCTATCACTGTGTTGATTGTGGTTCCGATGCACCTTAATTACAGTACCTACAGGTGGAGTATTATACAGTGTTTACATTAATCAGAATAGATTTACTGAGGGAAATAAAACTGCCGGCTTCCTTAGGGTTGCACTCTTATCAGGCAGCAAGGGGGCTGGCGGGTCTCTGGGTTAATGCCCGGGGTTTGGAGCCCAGAAGCCACCTCACAGCAGCCAATGGTCCCAGAGTGTCTCCATCCTAAGCTGGAGTCCTGCGTTGAACCAAAGAATCAGAGGAGAGTTCCAGAAGTTGGGTTTTCAGTATTTTCAGATCAAAGAGGGCAAGTGTGTGTGTGTGTGTGTGTGTGTGTGTGTGTGTGTAGCGAGAGAGAAAGACAGAATGAAAGGGATTGTGCAACTGTTTGAAGAGCTAACTTTCCGTTGTCTTTCACGGGGACGAGAGGAACCCAGGTCAGAGAAGGGCACATCTTGTCCCTTCTGTCTTATTTTTGTACAGAGAGGAAGAGGACAGACGCTCTAAGGGAGCTGAAGAGGGTACACACCGCCTTCTACTTGGGGCTTGGGAGGCAGAGGGCTAGGTGTTGCTGTTGTTGATTTTTCTATTTTATTTTGTTTTGTGATGTTTACACAAGTCTTTATGGTAAAGCTGATTAGAAGGGAGGTCAATAGCCTCCAATGATGCAGAGGGACAATTTAGGTGGGTGGCTAATGACTCCAACTCTTCGTTTAGTCTCCATCCATCACATTTCCCAGTAGTACCTGCCTCACAAGGTCACTGAGGGGGGTTATTGGGATAATACACATAAAGCACACGTAACAGTAACTGGCACACAGTAGGCGCCCGGTTGAAGTTGGTTATTATTATCAGAAGTTGTGAACCTGGGCTTTTAGGGGGCAGTGAACACATTCTAGTCCTGCCTCTCCTAGTCAATTGTAGTGATGTTATCCAAGTTACCAAACCTTTCTTGGCCTTAGTTTACTCATCCATAATGTAGGACTATAGTACTTAATGAGAGCTAAGTGCAGAAGACTTTGCACACAGTGAACCCTTGTAAATACTCGTGATCAGCCACAAATTGGGATGTTTTCTAATCTTTCGGAAACGACAGTTCCTAAGTGGCTGATCAAGTTGTGGAAGTAGTTTCTTTCTTCTCAACGTGCTACTTAAGTCTCTGTCCCTGTTGATTTTAGTTTTCAGTCTAAAGACTTGTACTAGACAATCTAATTGGAGAAGGAAATGGCAACCCACTCCAGTGTTCTTGCCTGGAGAATCCCAGGGACGGGGGAACCTGGTGGGCTGTTGTCTCTGGGGTTGCACAGAGTAGGACACGACTGAAGCGACTTAGCAGCAGCAGCAGCAGACAATCTAATGGGCTGCCAGATTCAGTAAATACCAAAACATAAAAGAAAAACCAACCCACAGTTCTTGGGCTCTTGGTTAGGTCTAGACCTGACGTGGCTGATAGAGTCATGGAGCACAGTCTCCAGCCTTGGGAAAAAAAAAAAAAAACGATGTTGCAAAACCATAGCGTGTACTTGAGAAGAAAGCTGCAGGAAGGTTCCAGTTCAATTCAGTCGCTCAGTTGTGTCTGACTCTTTGTGACCCCATGGACTGCAGCACGCCAGGCCTCCCTGTCCATCACCAACTCCCGGAGTTTACTTAAACTCATGTCCATTGAGTCAGTGATGCCATCTAACCATCTCATCCTCTGTCGCCCCCTTCTCCTCGTGCCTTCAATCTTTCCCAGCATCAGGGTCTTTTCCAATGAGTCAGTTCACATCAGGTGGCCAAAGTGTTGAAGGTTCCAAGGAGGATGCAAAGCCAGAGGAAAACATTTCAGCGGAAATAATCCATGCAAGTTTCAGAGCCAGGTCCTTGAATTGGCCCTGTTCAAGACATGGACAAAATGCTACAGAGATCTATATTTTGAAAAGAACTTAGCCATCCATCCTTGGGAGTCAGAGCTCCATCACTAACTGTGCACAGGAGCCAAGCCTCCCTCAGGGGAGAATGAGACCCAGCAGGCGGGGAAGACTCAAGGTGACAAGTTGAACATGCATCCGGGCTTTGGGTCTATATTCATCCTTGCTGAATGGCCTTTCTACGGGAGGGATATGAAGGTTTAAAAAAGTCCTAAGAGGAAGAAAGAGGGGAGAGCAAGGGAGGGAAAACCTCACCCTTCTCTCTCCACCCAGCCCCATTTACTCCTCCTTTACGTTCCTTGGTGAAACGTGAACTCCAAGCATGGCATGAGAGCGTTCCCAGACAGAACAGGGTCTTGCCATCCTCTGCCGGACTATTTCTTCTTCTTCCAAATAGGTTGCTTTGGCCTTTCCTCACCCACCTTCACAACTCCGCCAAATGCTCATGGAGATCCACTGCTATGCTGGGGCTCTGGGGTGATCTAATTGTACAAGGTCCAAATCCTTCACACTTAACTTTTGGCTTCTGCCTTCCAATAAGAGCTCTGCTGCCTAGAGTAGGTGCTCAGCTCAGACTGGAGTTGGCTTAGCAGGAAAGACCTTGTGTAAATACAGTCCTTGTCTTACCTGGAGCCCTTTATGCCACTGGCAGTTAAGTTTCAGGGCTTGCAGCTAAAGCTGACCTTTCTTTGCATTACAACTGGTTTCATTAACATCCTTTTCTTTCCTTCCTTGGTTTGAGCTTTTGGTGGCCAGATTGCTTGGGAGGAGGGAGGGGTACAGCCAACTGTGGCATTATAGTAGGCACTGCAAGGATACTGACCACAGCGTGGCATGCTCAGTAACTAAGTCATGTCCTAGTCTGGGACCCCACGGACTGTAGGCTGACAGGTTCCTCTGTCCCTGGGACTTCTCAGGCAAGAATACTGGAGTGGGTTGCCATTTCCTCCTGCAGGGGATCTTCCCAACCCAGAGACTGAGCCCAGGTCTGCATTGCAGGCAGATTCTTTAGTGTCTGAAAACACTAGGGAAGCCCATAAGGCATCAAGCCCTCAGTGTCAAAATAAGAAAATGTCACATGGAGCATGGCTGAGCTGAGTTCTTCAATACCTATCACCCAAATAATGGCTCCTCCAGATTTCCCATGATGCTAAAGAGCTATTTGGCCATGAATCCAGAGCAGTCTCAAGATACATAACTAATTTAAGTCCGTGATAAATATTAGACCATTTTAGGATGATCTGTTTAGTCTTTTAATCCAGATAAACAGTATCCTGTCTACAATAATGGCTTTAGAACTGTGGCTTTAGTGGGGAGAGAGGAATAATTAGCATAGTATTTGCTTGTATGTAAGTGGGAGCTTTCGTGTTTGAAATCACTTGATAGAACAAAGCCCTTGAAACTGTCCTGAACAATGGTCACAGAAAAAGAAAGTGCTGGAATCTCCTGCAAGAAAGGGTTTGCTATGTAAAATTTCACTTGGGTAGGAAACTTCACAAATTATAAACTAGTGGCATTTCCAAATGAGTGGCATTTTACTTTATGGCCCTCTGCAGCATGCACGGTCACTCTGAAATGATTATATAAGAGACTGGTTTTATTACATCATCTCACTTGGTACCTCTGCCTCCAGTCGGCTATCCTGGGGAAAGATAAGGGAGTGCCTTTGATCAAGAGGACCCCAACTGAATTTCTAGACCTGATTTCTGGCCTAGCAGCTGCCTCTAAACAGCTGTGTAACTGGGCATAGCTCTCTATCTCTGTTGATTTTAGTCTCCCGTCTAAAGACTTATACTAGAGAATCTAATGAGCTGCCAGACTCAGTAAACACCAAAACATAAAAACACAGGCATCTAGTTAAATCTGAGTGTTACACGAATGGTGAACTTTTTCATGTCTGAGCATGACCCAGACAATATTTAGGATGTTCACATAGTAAACAACTTCATTACCTTTCTGAAATTTAGCTGTGTATCCTGTATGCTATCTGGCAAAGCTAGTATCTAAAATCCTTTAGACCTTAAATTTGAAGTCTGTAGTGAACACATCTGATTTTGTATTTGTTTTTAAGAGAGAGTGGGCTTGCTAAGACGTGGAGGGCAGGGAAAGAGAGAGGGAAGCAGCTCCCTGAAAACACCAGCCTATGTCCAGTCTGCCAAGGAATGGGTCACAGCATCTGGAGGAACAGTGTTTTTAAAACATTGCTTCACTTTGAGAGGTAACCCATGAGAAAACAGCCACCTTTCCTAATGGCATAGGCCCCTCCTATGGCTACAGAGGGTGTAGGGCACTCTGTTCTCCAAACTGTCTCATTCATCGGCAGTGTTGTGCCTAACACCCCAGAGAGAGCAGGTGAAAAGAGATCATTTCTAGTCCTTTCTGTACACAGAAGCAATTACAGTTAATCCTTGCTCCATGCCATCATATACCAAGGACCAGAGAATCCCCACAACAGGGGCCTAAGCAAGCCATCCCTTGGAGGTATTCAGGAATGGTCACGGACCTCCTCTTTCTCTCTAGGTGATGTGGACATGGCACCCTCCCCAACCTGCCTTTGTCTGGAACAAGTTTCGGGGGATGGAGACAGACAGAGCAAAGGAGAGGGAAGGGAGGGAGACGCTGCAAGTCAGCGCTGCAGGATGGAAATCGCAGTTAGCACAAGGCTTGGTAGCTGGAAGTGGAGTGAGAATAATAAGATTTTCAAAGTAGCCTTAAAAAATAATTGCAGATAGCGCTTTACCCTGTGTTACAGAGAGGGCCCTCCCTGAAGAATAATGACCACCTCTTCGGTCCATTTAGTTTGGGTCTTTCACAGTCTATCAGAGATGAGTTTCCTGGAGTCTGGGATCCCATTCAAGGCAGTGTGGAAACATGCAGAAGTGTGTTGATTGCATTCCCACAGTCCTTACATTCTGCCCCTGGGAGGGGGCCCTCCACTGATTTCTGGAATGGATAGGCAAACAGCCCGTGTTTCCAAAAGCGCTTCTGAATGTCACCCCCTGCTACACACACACACACGCGCGCGCGCGCACACACACACTGTCAGGACATGAATGAACCCGACATTCAGACAGTTGGCTTGAATTCTGCCTCACCTCCATAAAGAAGCACGCAGAGCCCGGCTGTGAAGACAATATGGTTAGGCTACACTGCTTTATAGACAGAGAGGAAGAAGGAAAACAACTCTTTGCCTTGGATGCAAATAAACTCAGCTTCACCTTTAAAGCTGAAAACCTGTGCCCTTGGCAAGACGTCTGGGGACCGTTCCAGAGGTATTAATCTTCCTCCGTTTACAAGTTAAATAAGTCTTTGGAAACTTTCTCTAGCCCTGCTTTTTCTCTCCAGCACCATCTCACTCTCTCGCGCCTTTTTAGTACACTCAGAACTCCCCAGCCGCAGGAAGCCCCCAGGAACCGAGGTCGGGGGAATAGACTCGGGTGGATTTCCGAGTCACCCCCTGGCTGCGAAGCCGGCCAGCAGATGGCGCTGTGCCGCACGGTATGGACCCCGCGTGCCGGCCGGAGCTGGAGCGGGCAGGCTGCTCAAAGTTTCTAGTGCCATTCCTGGACCGAAACAAATGTTTGTGGAATTAAGTAGTGATTTCCTTTAGTCTGCGCGACTCTTACTGGCTGTGTTTTCAGGCTCTAGATGTTACCATATGACATATAGTGCTTTCTCGGGGAGAAATCGAGGGTTTCAAAGCACACTTAACCCATCCTAACTGCTCACGTCAACTAGTCAAGGTCTGCATTTTCTGATAAAAAATAACCCATAAAACTTCCATATTAAGAGCTAGAATGGTTTGGAAGACAAAGAAATGCTGAAAAATGTAAGTAAACAGAGCACCTAAGATTCTTCTTTCTAAGTAAACAGCTGGGGGAGGGGGGCCCTTTTTACCAGGCTCAAAAATAAAGCAAGAAAGCAAACAGAATGAAACTCAAGGCTTGGGTGGGAAAGGGGTCGGTCGGGTTGCCGGCTGCTGGGCTCGGGAGGACGGGAGTTGCATTCTATGATGGCTGGAAACACTTGGGTGCAGTGACCATATATATATAATTGTGGAGAAAACTTAGGAGATGTGATGATCTTGAGGGCACATCCAGGAGGCCATGAATTTTCACAAGCAAGTTAAGCAGCCGTGGATTAGGGTGATAGGAATTATCAGTGCTGTTGCTCCATGTCGCCAAGTGGCCCCATTAGTTAGGGCTCAGTATGTATTTAATGTTGTCATAAAATCCGCCTTCTCAAAATAAGCAAGGCAAGTCTGTGTGCATCTCCAAAGAGATGTACACAGCTTTGTTTGGGATAATGGATTTGACATGACTAGAAACAACAGGGATTAGATGGACCAGCACGGATAGATATGACTAATTGTCATCTCCTGGTATCAGCATGAACATGGCCAGCCCTGCAGACTAGTCATGAGAAGATGGGGAAGCCAGGGGGTTTGGGAGGGACTAAGCTGCAGAACTGATCCTAACTGACTGATAACGTAGGGATGGAATGGAGCATGAAGGAGACTTTGCCTTATGTATGGATGTGAACAGAGCATTTTAGAATTGCTGAGCATTTCCTTGCTTAAATTGGATTGTGTGTTGCAGCCCTCCGGAGCAAGCACACAGCTGCCTGCCTTGCGCAGAGCAACTTTGGGCTTCTCTTTCTTAAATGTTGATTAAACTTTTGAAACTGGCTGAACGTTCCAATTTATCTTTTACACAAAAAAACAGGTTTTGAAATCTTGTTTCAGACTTTTCTAAAGTTTTCAGCAAGTGACCCAATTAGTTCTCTTTACATACACAGAGATAATGTTTAACTTTCTTAACTTGTTTTACTGTTTTGTTTTTAAACCAGGAGCTATGGCTACATGGATTTTTTTTTAAAGATAATGAATAAATATTTCTAGTTCTGAAATACATCCTTTTAAAGTAAAGAATATTCTGACTTTGAAACTTAATCATTTGAAACAGTAATTATATTTAAAGTGATTACATAATATGATGAATTATATTCATTTACTAACATATGGCTTTTCAGAGTTGATGCTGTTTTTTTTCAACCTGTTTTCATTTTTTCAGCTAAAGTTCAAAGACATTTTTCTAACCAAATGTCATTTATTATGTCAAAGTAAGCTGTTTATACCATGAATATATTGTTAACATAGCAAAATGAAACTTTAGTTCTGCCACTAATAGCAATATTTAAGGCTTACCAAATATTATAAACACTGCAAATTCTATCCATAATATCAGAAGCTGATTTTAGATCAAATTTAGACCCGTCTTTCACACAGCACCACATTAAATTTAAAATTAGTCAAGGATTACAGTTTGCTATGAAGAATGTCTCCACCTCCAATATGAGCAAATGTCATCAAAGTGAAAGGGAAAAAAAAAAAAAGGAAAGAAAAGATGTGATTGTTTTGACACCAGTGAGAGAAGCTTAATGTTGCTTCATTTTTAACCTCATTTCAAATTATCTTTTAACCACCCTGATATTTCTGCATGGAGATAATCACATCTCATCAGCCTTCTTAAACCGGCAGCTCCATACTCAGAGCTAATGCTTCTTGTTAAATCATATTGCTAAACAAAACATTGCAGCTCCTGCAGCAGACTGATGGGGATCAGCTTTGCTGGACGGTCTGTTTTGGTTTTTTTTTTCTCTTTCCATCATTCAATTTTATTTTCTTTCCTTCTGTAATTTTCATCTTATATAAGGTATGCAAATGTGTTTCCTAGAAAGTCAGGACACGTGTTTAAAAGACATAAAAGCAAATCTGCCTTATAGATGAAGACAGAGACCTGTTGAAGTGCTCCTGGGAAAATAATAAACTCAGGGATTCACAGGCACAATTTCATAGAAGAAAATCCTTCTCAGGAAAGGAACTGAAACATGGGACTTCAGGAGAAGAAAAACCGATCCTGGTTTTAAACATACACAATCAATTATTTCTTAACATCGCTTAAGAATTCACACATCATTGAGGTTTAGCAAACACAGGAAGAACACACGGCTTATTTATTTTAGCAGTTTTGCATCTGCAGATGTAAAATCAAAAGACCCCTGCTTAAGCATTTGAAAAACTAGTATATAAATGACCGACTGCCTTATCTTTACACAATTTGCCTTAACTTCACTTCCTCTCACTTTGTCATTTAATTTGTACGATTTTCAAATCAGAGTGACTATCATCTATTAGTCCCCCTGGTGACAGAGGGCAGGGCGTTGTTGTAGCCAAGTTAATAAAGCAGAAACACAAGCCTAATTACTGGGGAGATAAACCATGCTGGCAGGAGTTACCTTCCTCGAGATCTGGAGCTATTTGCACCCAGACATTTTGTAGGGAGTGTGTGCATAAGGACAGACAGAGACCAAGCAGGTGGGGTGTGTTTGTTTTCACAGAAAGATACTGATAAATTTCAGGAATTGTCTTCCCTGGAAGACGGTGTGGTAAACTGCATCTACACTGGGAGGGGGAGCAAGTGCGTATTCATTAATCAAATGAGATAATGGGGGGAGCGCAAAGGTGCTTTATAACTGAAAGGGGAGAGCAAATAGAAAGTGGCATTGTTGCTAAAAGGGCATGTATGAATGTTTAAATAAGTCTACATACACATGTGTTAAATAGCTCTGACGTGGTGGTGGTAGTGTGTGGGGATGGAGGGTCAGGGAAGACAGAGAGAGAGAGAGAGAGAGAGATTGAGAATGCCTCTCTAATGCCAGAAGTTACACCATGGAATGTATTTCTGTATGGAAAGATTTAAATACATGGAGATATATATTATAATGTACAGACAGAATCATACTATATACAGCATAATGACTCAACAACTTTTATAGCATAGAACCTGATTGAAAATCTAAGTTATTGATGATTCAGAAGCACATATAATGTTTTTATAGGCTTAAATAATGTGTATATGACTATACCATATTCATGCAGACTGCATAGGCATGCTGAGAAATTTCACCATCCTGTGTACTTTTCACATTCAACATGCAAGACTGCAACACTTTTTATCAAGACTGCCATCCTCCCCAATTCCCTCCTTCCCAAGTAAACAAACAAGAGCCTACCTGTGTAGCTAACATTTAAGAGATATTCATAAAAAGAGAAAAAAAAAATACAGCTCCTGACTCCTGATTTGGATGAATACAGTGATCAGTGGATACTATAGTAAAAGCTGAGAAACTATGTTTGCAGAGTGAACCTATTAATGCAGCTTTGTCCAACAAATATTAAAATTGCAAAGCAATTTGCCCATTTGACAATGGCTAATGAACTTAAGTATGCAGAATGAACTTTAATAATTGAGGAAATTGTGCAATTAAGCTGAAAGCAGCTGAAAATTACAAATAAAATTAACTCTCTAGTTTCGCAAGACTATCACTACTTCTATTACCAACCAGTTTGTGTGGGTCTCAAGAAAGTCTGGAAACTTTCAAGTGATTGTACATTTATTGTGATGATTTACCGTCAAGATATTGACCTTATTTTTTTTTTAGTAGAAATGAACACTAATACTTCTTACAATATGTTTCTGAATTGCCATGTGGTTGGAATTATGCAAAAGGTCTCATTGGCAGGCTGTGTTTTAATTTTGATTTCAGGTTTATGATCCTATCTGTGTCTATTTTAAATTTAAATGGATTACATTCAGCAAAAAATCCTTTTACTAGACTGGCTTGCCTGTCTCATACTATTAGGCTCTATATGTCCAGCTTTTACAAATCTGTTAATACATAAAACCGTAAGAAGCCTCTTATGTTCAAACCAGGTTGGACTGAAGACATCAGATTAATATTTGATAATGTAGAAGAGCCCTTAATCAGATTGGTTATTTCATGACAGAATGTTTCTGCAATTATCATAATTGTTGTGCTAAATATGTTTGTCTTTGTATCTGGCTTTGGGCGTAATCTTCTCTCTTGAAAGCCACTCAATGTGGAACTTCAGATTCCTGCACAAAACCCAATTAATATTAAGATGACAAGCCCCAATGAGCTCCAAAGAGGCAACAGCTGAACAGACTCTAACATTCTTAAGTACAGATACTTGAGTGATCAAGTACATCTGAGGGAGACACACAATTCAATAATCCCTTTCTCAAGAAAGTCAAGAGCCCTGTGAGATACGAGGGAAATCAAAGGAACACATCAGAAAGAAAATGACGGGTCTGGTCCTGTAGCGTCTCTATTAAAATGCAAAAGTTATGGATTTTTTTCGGGGTGATGGGAACCTTTTCTGTTTTTATTGATTTCTTTTTATAGCTTGATGATTTCTCTAAGATTATCTTAAAAGCTTAAAGAAAAAAGAGGCCTCATCAAAAGGTATCTTGCATGACAGAAGTGTATATAGTCTTGGTTAACATGAAGGCTCTGTACAGGCTGGGAGGAGAGGAATTCTGCTAGTTCATCAGCCTGGGGGAGGGCTGCATTGAGCAGTGAAATGAGCATTTTACTGCCATATTTGGTGCACGTGGCAAAACTACCCTCTCGCCCCTGGACCAGTCCGGGGAGATGAGAAGGGGGCTGGAACTACCTGGGCATTGCCCCAGAGAGGCAGCTACAAAGCTCTATATTAACAAACGTCTTTCCCTTTGCGTTGTGTAAAGCAGTCACCTTCATACCCTGACCCCCAATTTCCTAGCAGCCTGGGTGACTCCTTGGATTTACAGCGATCTTCGTTGTCCAGAGGTGACATCCTAACCCATTGATTTGTAATCAGAAATTGGTTTCCTGTCACTTTAAAAGTGAGGCACTAAGGGGCAGTAAAAACAAGGCTGTCGGGAGCTGAATGGAGCAATAGTTCAGACCCCGGGGGCCATTACACACTACCTTCCCCGTGTGTTTATTACATAAAAAACCTCTGTAGTGCACTTTAAATGGCCGGTGACATCCTCTTAGGTGACTTATGGCTCTGTGAAATCAGTTTTGTAGCAACTCCTTCACATGTGCCAAAACGAAAAAAAAAAAAATATATATATATATATATACAAAAAAAAAAAGAAAGAAATTAAAACCCCACTCCCAGTGTGCCGTGTTTGTGCATAAGAGTGTGCTGGTCCCAGTCCACTGAGTCTCTGTGACCAGCATTTCAGCAGCAGGAAGTCCCCGCTCTGGCCACCCAGCATCACCTAGAGCTCACTTTGCTCAGACACCACAGAAAGTGAAACCAACCAGTGTGGCCCTTTGCCTCTCGCCTGATAAATCTAGTGGAGCCGTGGAGGCCGCCTGCCCAGTTCCGGCGTCTCTCCTAAGTAAGAAGGAACCATACGTATACTCATGTCCCTTCCCCTCCTCCATATACCCCCAGATACCCACCTCCTACATTTGACACCCTGACAGTTTTTTCAGATATCCCCTTTACAGTAAACAATAGGGAACGTGCGATAATTATATTCAAAACTACCTAGGCTGGAATAGAAATAGACTTCTCCCACTTAAGCTTACATTCTCAAAGATGCAAGGGCTTGAAAATTACTGAGACAATGTTTTCAGAGATTCCTCTTATAAACCAGACACCAATTCCATCCAAATGCAGATCCTCGTGGGCCCCGAGCCCCCATTTCCTTTCTCTGCTTGTCACAGCAAGGCAGGACTTCTCTAGAGGGAGACCCTCACCCTGGGAGCAATCTAGGCGCTGTGCACCATTGCATCAAAATTAGACTCTCTACCACACAGGCATGGACAATTCTCTTCCCAGAGTGAATTGCCCCAAATTGTGAGATACTTGAAATGTGTTCCTGTTGCCTTCTGAGATTCCTGCTAATTAATATTCAAAAGACTCAAAGAGGAAAAATGGATACCTAAATCATACATATGTATATGCCTTTTAAGCTTTATTATAAAGGCAAAATAACCCCTTACTTGGTTAAAATCCAACTTGAGTCAACATACAAAGGTGACTGCACTGTAATACTAGACATATCTGCATTATGTAGGCATGTTACTGCGCCACCAGAATCTCTCAATAGTAATTATTATGCCAAGCACCCTGTTGGCACAATTACACTAAAGCTCTAATTAGTAGCAGTAAGATTAGAACCCCTACATGTTAAATCTGTAGAAGCAACGCTGAGTGAAGGATTTAAAACAGTTTCAAAACATTGTATTGTCTTTATTACAGTCTTTATACTTCAGTAAAGAAGGGTTTTCTATAAAATGCACTTAAAATAATCTGGTCCTGTCACTAAAAATAGGAAAGATAAGGTAATTGCAGTCAAACCTAGTGAGTCGGCTCGCTACCTAGGTGCGGTTAAATCGAAAATGACAAATCTAGTGAACTCTACTGGGAGATCCATACTTCCTGCCTGCTGGACGCATTGGTATTTTTCCAACCATCAGCCAGGGGAACACGCGGGGGCCATACTTGTCACGGGCGTGCCTTTTCATTACCTCCGAGGAGCCAGGAGGCAGGCATCGGAAGCGGATCTCCCTCAGCAATCCGATCGCAGCATCCGGAGATTTACCTGTCTCCTTAGAGACTGCGACGTTCGCATTGAACGCAGCCCAGGTCTCCTCCCTTCCCACGGAGATGGCCTCTGGGCTTAGCTCCCAGCGGGCTGTGAAGCTGGACGTCGGGTGCCAGAACTGAGGCCTCCAGGAGAAGAGAAGCCAGAGGGCACACTCCGCGGCAGAGGTCTGGGTCACGCCGAGAGTAGGCAGGGGGTCGGCAGCTCACCCCTGAGCATCTGGGGGAGACCAGAACATAGCTCAAGGAGAGGAGGAAAGGAGACGTGGATTGCCAAATACCAGGTGTATCTGTTTGGATCTGGGAACCTTTTGATTGGATTTTCCCGTGACACTGAGTAAATGCTCCACTGTGTAAAATGATGTAAGGGTGAAAACCTAGAAGCTCAGCAGGAGGGAAAAACAAAGCCATCATCTGCCTGGTAGTTTGCCCTTCCAGGCCCACCCCCTGCCACTTCCACAGCCAACACAGCAGGGAAGCCAGGCCAAGGCCTGGAGAGTCTTCTCAGTGGCCTGCCTGCCATCCATGGGCTCATCTGCTCACCCAGCCCCAGTTACCTGCAAAAACCCTGGTTCTCTCAATCCTTGGCGCTCCTGAGTGGAAAAACAGGGAGTTCTGGGCACACAAAGGGCCTGTGAAGGCCACAAAAGCTGGTGGTAAATTAAGCTTATATTTTAAAAAAAAGCACACACACACACTCATATAAACACACACACACACACACACACACACCCCTATATAGATATATATATAGTCTTGGCCAAAAAGTCCATTTGGGCTTTTCTGTAAGATCTTATATATATCTCAGTTGCCCTATAGGCAGAATTTGGCCTACGTACTTTGACGATGCACCCTTAAAAGCACGGTTATCCTGGAGGAATCTGTCCACAAACACCTACAGAATAGACGTTTGAAAAATGTTTCACCTGGGTTTTTCCATAGAAGCAAATGCATTATTTGTTTCACTTCTCAAATGCCAAGTCAGACAACTCTGGCAGTCTTCAGGATGAAAACAGGAGACAGAAATCCCCAAAGGTTACCGTAGTTCGGCTTTAGTGTCACGAAACGGCAGTTATTTCCCTCGGCCAACAAATTTCCCATAATTACAATAATACCTAGTGAGCGTGTATCTGTAAAGCACACATATATAGACTTTCGAAATGTGCCGTGTAACAGCCATAAAACTGTCTCCAAGAATGTACAGTGATAAGAGGGCAGAAGTCAGAGGATGGCCTCTGAATCTTAATAATTGTATGTGTTCAGCCATATGTTATATCCAGAAGTGCTATTTACTGTAAAATTGAAGGCCAGGAGAGTAGGCACTTTCTGGCTTCTATATTTTATGTTGGCTTTTCTTTCATAGCTCCAGCCTGGAAGAGGAAGCAAAAACATCCTTCTGCTTTACAGGTTATCTCCTTGCCTTCATAATTCTGGTATTTATATGCATGTATGTTTTATCTACAAAAGATATCCACAGGAGAGCTGATCTTCCTGCAACTGTTACAGAACTATTAAATGTATATTAGCATGGTCATTTTTATTTAATGGAAACAAATAACAGTTAATCTTATTGGAAGGGTTAAGTGGGTTTACTTGGTAAAGGGCAAATCCCTTTGGATGCTTTCTTTTTTAAAGAATAGCTGCAGTGGCTGACAGATGGTCTTTGTCTGAGTGTAGCTGAGGACAGATACAGTTTCTTTTTACACATTTATGAAAGTTGTAGATATAGATGGTTGGTAATATGCGGTGGCCTAGGACAAAGGGCACGCCCGGTGGACAGAGAGGATTAGATTTCAGATCAGTGACAGATGGCTGGCTTAGCAGAGTCAGATAAAATTAAAAGGTGGGGGGGTGTGGATAAAAAGAAACCACTTTCCATGTAAAAGTTGTATCTCTTAAGACAATGGCAGCATGCACCATTCAGTTCTCTTTCCAACCTGGTGTCAAGTTCCTGGGATTTAAATTCCTACATTTTACTTTTTGCCTTTGCAGAAGAGGTGGGATTATTCTTTGTTGATCAAGTTTATCAAAGGGAAACGAAGAAACCAAGTAATTCACAATTTGCCTTTCAGCTTGACCAGCAAAAAGTATTCCATTTGCACAATGACACTGGATTTTTGTGTATGGGTCATTAGCCACAGTGCTCCTCCTCGGTTTGGGCAGATTTTTTTTATAAGCCTATTGGTAAGATCCACATTTTTGCTTACTCCATATGCACCATTTAAACCTATCACATCACTATAACCTTCGTCAAATAACCATACAACATATTTAGTGTTAATTTGTCATGCTGAAATTATTCATCGGTGTCTTGAGTAAGTCCGATAATATTTATGGGTTATGCCATTCCATGTTTTCTGGCAATGCAGTTTGCTAGATTTCATAGATTTACTGTGTCTGCTTTTTTATGACTGACATAGCAATAACCAGATTGCAGAGATATTTATGTTGTTTGTGGCTTAGCAAGATAATTAAAGGATATAAATTAATCAAGTGCAATTAATTAGAAACTTTATGTTCGCAGCAGTCCTTCTTTGCATGTATAATTTATATTTATTGATTTCCTGGCTTTCATTAGCCTATGAGATAACAGCAAAAATGCATTAGAGAAGAAAATGTACAATTAGCGTGAGAGTGAACCTTGGCATAATGGATAGATCAGCACATGTTTGGGGCAAATATAAAGCTTTGTTAACTGTCATAAGCAGTTATAATTGATGAGTGGTATTTCACTACATATCTTTCAGCTGATTAACGGCATTTTTAAAGAGTCCCCTTAATGGGAAGCTGATAGGTTGGCTAAATTTACATTTTAATCAGAGTATTTATGATGGAGGCAGCCCTAGAAATTCATTGGCAGAGGCTGAGGCGACATTTCCTGAGGGACTGACTGCAACAGGAGTGGGCTTTGGAGTGTGTCTACTCACCTATTCCGTCTCTTGTCATTTGTCCGAAAGAGTCTGTGGCGGGGGAGTGGCGGGAACATCAGTGGCCTCTTCAACACTGGTCACGTTCCCCGTTAATATCCTGCAGAAAGGGCCACAGGCCAGGAGAGGGGAACCCCAGTCACGCTTGCCTGTCTTCTGTCCCTGGCTGTCAAATGCTAGCCCCACGGGCAGCAACGGTGGCTCCCAAGCTTCTGCACCAAGGGCTCCCAGTAGGAGGGAGCGGTGCCTTAGCCAGAGGAAGGGCAACACCCGAGTTGAGCCTGCTTCTCATATTTCCCAACTGGGTTGAAAGCCAAGCCAAGCAGCTCCAAGGAGACCATGCAAGAGACCACAGCCATGGATCCAAAGGCACATCGACTCATGCTCACAGCTCAACATCTCCCATTTTAAACCTGGAAGCAGAGCCTGCCCCTGAATCATTAAGCCACTAAAACTCTGGCTCATCCAAGCAGGACTAGGATTAGAACAGTCAGCGGAAACTTTCGAGAGGGAGTCAAAAGTAAATCCTCACATAGCAATACCTTCCTCCTTCTTTCACAAAGGGTGACAGGGGATTCTTCCTCCAGAATTCCCACTAGAAGACTGAGGTGGAATTTTCCATCACCCCTGTGAGCCATTACATGTCCAGAAGTTGAGAAAGGACAAAAGCTATTAACATTTCCTAGCCTAATATTCTCCCTGGTGGCTCAGATGGTAAAGAGTCTGCCTGCCATGCAAGAGACCTGGGTTCGATCCCTGGGTCAGGAAGATCCCCTGGAGAGAGAAATAGCAGCCCACTTCAGCATTCTTGCCTGGAGAATTCCATGGACAGAAGAGGCTGGTGGACTACAGTCCATGGGGTCACAAAGAGTCGGACATGACTGAGCAACTTTCACTTTCAGCCTGAGACTCTGTTTTCATATCATGAAGCCCACAGGTTGGATCTTTTTGTTCATTGTAACAGACTTTGTGTTGGTGTCAGACTTTCTAAGATGGTGTCATGGGCAGCCCCCAACCAAACACCACAGGACTGTATAATTAGTAAGGCCAGAGTGGGATTGACGTCTTGCCTGTTGAAGTGGTTTTGCATGGACATCTCTGCAGGAAAGGACCTAGTTTTTGTCATTTCCATGTAGAAGTAGGACTGGACAGCCATGTTATACATTTAGTGGGCCTTTCCAGTGTGGTCTTTACAAGAAAAGAATGTCAAGAAGACCTCTTGAAATAAAAACAAAAGAACATCCTCCAAGGGGGCTCATTCCTGATTCAGAAGCAAACCAGGGTGATCCTTAGGTCAGCTTAGAAAAAGACTTGAACAGAGTGACACCAGAGACCTGGTCTGTTCTCAAACAAAGACAAAAGCCATTGCCCTGAGTCCTGCCAAGGGCCTTTTCTTCTTTTTATTCCTGCTCCTATGCAGCCCGAGTCTTCAGAACCCCCTCCCCTATTTCCTGGTGGAGTCCCATAAGTGTGTATTGAATATTGACTGAATCTTCCCTGAATCTCCTTGCCCTGGGGCAATTAGAGTTGAATTATATACACCCAAGCTAGGCTACAAATAAAAAATTACTTTTTGTTTATCTCTGTGAGAAGAAACCAGAAATGAACAAATATGAGATTAATATAAGTGAATGAGGATACGGTTTCTGCTTTATGTGGTGATAAGCCCCTTTTTTCCTTTTCATACTAATTATTATTATCATTATTAGTATTATTTTACCCCTCAATTGCCTTAGGATGTTATCCAAGAGGAAGCACTGTATCGGCTGGTGAAAGCTCCACAGTATTATTTATTTCATGTAATAAAATGTATGTAATGATCATGATTAATGTTTGTTTATTGTTGTATCATTGTGTTTTCCTTCCAGTCTCAGTGTGATACTGGTTTAATTAAACTTGGGAGAGGGTGGGAGTGGGTTTGGGTGACAGTCTTCAGAACTTTATACAATAATGGAGTCTGCATTTGGTTGCACTTACATGTCGATTAAGATGAAGATGTCCTCATAAATGACTGATTCTGTTTGTTCTTTTAAAGGAAAGTCCATTCCCCATCCTTTATTGTGTAATTTACAGATAAATTTGTTGTGACTCAGACCAAAGGCTTTTATGTACAGAAATTGCGATGACAGTAGAAATTATGGTAATTGAAGAGTGTTCTATTTTAGGTTTTCCTCTGATCACATGAAATGATCATCAGCATCTTTCCTGGCCATAATCGTGCCCCAGATTCCAAATTATTTTTTATTAGTTTGTTATCCAGTTTAACTGTTTGCTCAGGGAAGAGAAAGGCTGAGAGGGGAGAGCAAAATATTGTCATTGCTGGTTGATTGTCTTCTCTAAGGAAAAATTAGATAGGTGCAGTCGGGGCCATTATTTGTTTTTGTTTCTGGTGCACCCAAAATTACTTTGCCAAGGATCCCATTACATAGTTTCCTCATTTCCTTGGGAAAAATCAGATGTATGTCCTAAATGGAAGCCATAGAGCTTTGAAATAATACATTTCTAAAAGTTTTTAAAGCTGAATTCACATATGCCTTAACATTTAAAGCAATTTACAGTTTCAAAACTGGGCTTCCCTGGTGCCTCAGTAGTTAAAAAAAAAAAAAAGCCCTCCTGCCAGTGCAGGAGATGTGCATTCAATCCCTGGGTCAGGAAGATCTCTAGCAACCTGCTCCAGTGTTCTTGCCCGGAAAGTCCTATGGACAGAGGAGCTTGGTGGGCTATAGTCCACTGGATAATAAAAGAGTAAGACACGACTTAGTGACTCAACAACAACCACAGTTTCAAAACACTTTAATATCTATTATCTCATTTTAGCATCTCAAACTTTGAAGGAAGTAGGATATGAAATTCTTTTATCTAATATATATATATAGGATATATGTATAGTTCATATATTTTTCTGCAACTTGTTTTTTCCCTTCAATAATATGCTGAGGCTTTTATGTAAAAATTTGGTTTAATTGGAGACTTATAGGTCTTCTATGGTGGCTCAGACTGTAAAGAATCCGCCTGCAATATGGGAGACCTGGATTCGATCCCTGGGTTGGGAAGATCCCCTGGAGAAGGGAATGGCTACCCATTCCAGTATTCTGGCCAGCAGAATTCCGTGGACTGTATAGTCCATGGGGTTGCAAAGAGTCAGACACAACTGAGCGACTTTCACTTTCAGGATGCGTTCAGATTTCTCTTATAAACAATGCTGAATCAATATTCTGTTGGAAGGATATGTATACTTATGTGTATATATACATAAATACATATACACATTCATGCATGTATATGTGTCCATGTGTGCCCGTGTGCATGTGTGCTTGTGTATGGGCTCCTATAAGCATTTAAGCATAGAGTGTTTTGGATCAGGATATAAATCAATTAAATTTTTGATACAGTCTATACATACTATGCAAAATATCTATAGGTTTCATTTTCCCACTTCTTCCAACCTTAGATAATATCAATCTTTAAATTTTTACCAACTTTAAAGAAAAAAAAATGGTATCACATCATTATTTAGTTTGTGTTTTCCCAATCAGTAGTGAGTAGTGAAGCATCTTTTAATATATTTATTAGTAATTCATATTTCTTCTTCAAACAATTGCCTGTTCACATTATGTACAAATGTTTCTTTCCTGCTGTTTTTCATCTTCACAATTATTTAAAGAATATTACGTTAATATTCACTTCAACTGATTGAATACTATACATCTCAGTCATCTCAGTCTCTCATTTGAAGTTCCATTTTGTTTACAAGGCCCTCCTCAAGATTTCTGTTTGGTGTTTTTTCCTTACTATGTAGTCAGATCAGGACTAGGGCTATATGAATGAAGAAAGGAAATTCAGAGAGAGGGGAATGACTTACACCTATTTATTCTGTCTTTAAGTGGGAAAGCCAAGATTGGAGCCCCCATTTGTTAACCACCCTGCCCTCCTTCTCTGTGGATGCTGCCATGATGCTAAGTCTGTGAATAGGCACCTAGAGAGCAGGCATGCAGCGCAGCTTTTGAATTTCAATTACCACTCTGTCAGACTCCCCTCAACCATCTTCACCTGTGCTTAAAGGAAGTTTCCAGCTTATCCTTCAAAACAGCTCCAATCACAGACCTGTGAAGCTTTACAGATACCCTCAGCTCAACCTTTGTCTTTTCTGTCATTATCCGTTGGTAGTATGGGCTTCTAGGGCAGTGTCCGTGTCTGCCTTGTAAGGCAAATGTTGATGTCATAGCTCCCTCCTGCCCTAGAGAGTGAAATTTCATAAGTTAAGGACCTCTGGTAGATTAATTGCATTAGTGAATTGATCTTCCTCTCTCCTGAATCCATGTCCTGGTGATGTGCTCTTCACATGAAGAGGTGAGGTCTATTCCTCCAACCCTTAAATCTAGAATCACTTTGCCACTCGTCTTAAGAAGACTTGTGTGGTTCTGTTCACACTCTTGGTACCCTATCACTGACACCATGTGAACAAACTCAGGGGACTTCCCAGGTTTCACTAGAGGTAAAGAACCCTCCTTCCAATTCAGGAGACATAAGGGATTTGGGTTCAATCCCTGAGTTGGGAAAAGCCCCTGGAGGAGGGCATGGCAACCAACTCCCATGGACAGAGGAGCCTGGCAGGCTATGGTCCATAGGGTAGCAAAGAGTTGAACATGACTGAAGTGACTTAGCATGTATGCACACACACATAATTATTAGAATCAGCTCTAATTACCTCCATTGAGTGAATTTTGCTAGTGATTTGCTTGTTGAAGAATGGGAAGCCACATGGAAAATTGTCCCAGGGGAGGACATTTCAGACAAGCCATAGCATTGAGTCTTCATCTAATCTACCAAGTGATTGCAGAAGTGAAGTGAAAGTCACTCAGTTGTGTCTGATTCTTTGCAACCCCATGGACTGTATGCTGCTGCTGCTGCTGCTGCTAAGTTGCTTCAGTCGTGTCCGACTCTGTGCGACCCCACAGGTGGCAGCCCACTAGGCTCTCCCGTCCCTGGGATTCTCCAGGCAAGAATACCGGAGTGGGTTGCCATTTCCTTCTCCAATGCATGAAAGTGAAAAGCGAAAGTGAAGTCGTTCAGTCGTGCCCGACTCTTAGCAACCCCATGGACTGCAGGCTCCTCCGTCCATGGGATTTTCCGGGCAAGAGTGCTGGAGTGGGGTGCCATTGCGTTCTCCGCATGGACTGTATAGTCCATAGAATTCTCCAGGCCAGAATACTGGAGTGTGTAGCCTTTCCCTTCTCCAGGGGATCTTCCCAACACAGGGATCGAACCCAGGCCTCCCGCATTGCAGACAGATTCTTTACCAACTGAGCCACAAGGCTCAGATATATGAGCAATTCCAGCTGCAGCCTGCTAAGTCCAAACTAGGCCAGAGGAAATCCCCAATCACCCCAGAGACGAATGAGCCAAGTAAATTTTTATTGTTTAAACCATTTGGGTGGCTTGTTACATAAAAAAGATGACTGATAATAAGCCTTTCTGCAGCAAAGTAAGCCTGGTCTTATTTGCACAAGGGTGCATAATTCCCATGTCTTCCTCATTTTAGAATCCTTGAAATATAGCTTAACATGTTACATTGTACATAAGTCGCAAGTTCATTTCAATATTTCTGATCTACAAATATAATTGTTCTTTGAATTCTTTTTCAATAAGGGGTTAAATGAAATCGTTGACACTTGTTCATTTGATGTTTATATGAGAATAATGGTTCTGTACACCCACCTTCAATATGGGGAGAGGGCTTCCCTACACTAACAAGCAATGCTTGGGCACCAGCAGGATGTCCTACAATTTAACTCAATTCTGTCGTTGTCTACCTGGAGATAGTGTCAGATCCCACAAGTTATGGGCTCAGTCCTACAAAAGTGGCCCTGCACCCCCACTTCAGATACCAATCACAAGGTCAGGTTGTTACCTGTGCTTCTGGCCCACTGGTTATAGATTGGAGGTTCCAATGATCCCCTCCTTGGACTGGATTAATTTACTAGAGTGACTCACAGCACTAAGAGAAACATTTTACTTACTAGATTACTGGTTTATTACAAAAGATATTCAAGGATACAAATCAATAACAAGATACATAGAACGAGTTTCCAAACAAAAGAACTTCTATCTTTGGGACTTCCCTGGTGGTCCAGTGGCTAAGACTCCATGCTCTCAATACAGGGGGCCCAGATATGATCCCTGATCAGGGAATTAGATCCTACACGTTGCAACCAAGAATTCGAATGCTGCAAGTAAAGATTTCGCATGTCCCAAAAATGTTCAAAGATTTTGTGTGCCTCAACTAAGACCTAGCACAGCCAAATAATTTTTCTTTTAAAGTTTCTGTTGTTTTGGAGTTTGGGGCCACACACTGTGGCTGACTGAAGTGTTCTAATTCCCCAACCGGAATGCACTCTAGACCCTGTACATAACTCAGGAACAGCCAGATGGAAGTGATGTGCACAGAGCAAAGGGCGTGGGGTTTCCATATGCACGTTTAGGTGTTTCAGTCTCCCCAGATCTCCATGTGTTCATTAACCAAGAGACTCTCAAATCCCTTCATTATGAATTTTATGAATGTTTCATAACATAACCATGACTGATTAAATAATTGACTCTTGGTGATTTATTCAACCTCCAAGCCTCCTCTCCTCCCTGGAAATCAGGGATTACAAATTCCAACCCTCTGTTCCTAGTGTTTTAAAAAGTCACCTTATTTACATAAATCCAGTTGTGGTGGAAAGGGGCTTGCTAAAAATAACATTTCACTTTTATGGCTCTGAAGCAATTTCAGGAACTGAGGACAGGAGACCAAATCCTGTCTCCCACTGCTCTTCTGACTCAAGAAATTTCAAAGGTTTTGGGGTCTGTGAGCAAAGATTCCTGGATAAAGACCAAAAATATGTGGAAAATATATTTTGGTCATCTGAATTAGCAAATAGATGTTTCTTATAAATCACAATATTCAGAGAGTCATGGTTTTACTTTCACTTGAAATTTTTAACAGTTTGAGAGATCCTTTCAGATGCTCAATCGATTCATGTGACAGAACAGATTAAATTTCATTCCCAAAGTAGAGAAACTCAAGGGTTACTTAAGCTCATGTGTATCTTTTCTTAGTTCACAATATGAATCTAAATCTGCAGTAGTACCCGATTCTCTGCTTTTCCCAATTTTATTCTTCTCTGCTGATTTTGTTTTGTTTTTGTTTTTGATTTGTCTATGGCCAATAAGTTATTTCCCATTAATGATAACAGTGATTGGAAATTTGGTTTTGTGGTCGGACCATTTGGTGACTTCTGAGTATGGATTAATGGCTTATAGAGATCTAGTTTTTGTTGGGTGAGAGGTGAAAGAATCTTGCTTACCAGTCTTTGTTGTTTGTTCATCTATTATGAGATCAAATCAAATAAAAAGTTTGTACTGGGAAGGAGAACAGCTCCTCAATAGCCAGACTGGTGAGCTTTTGTGTTCTGTGTTTTCTCCTAATCTGTGGGTGAAAATACACAATGGAAACTTCAAGATCTCTATGTGTCTATATGTCTGTAGTTTAGAAAGGACTTTACCTCTCAGTGTTTGAGTATGCAAAATTTTCACATCTCCAGGAGATATTAATAAACTAGATTAGAAAGTGTTTTAGAGGACTTCTGTTCTGATTGGTTTGTGGAGATAAATATGCCTTGGTATGAATTAGATATCCTTAATATTCCCAGAATATAAGAAAATTTAATTGCAACACTTTAAACACCCTATTTATATTGTTACAGAAACCAACTCAGAAACACTATGATAATTGAAATTCACATAATTGAGCTAAATCTTTGATAGACAAAACTAGTTTAATAATTTTTGTTTAATGAAAACCACTATAAGTGCTTATTCATTACTGTCAGTTATGATAAAAAACATCTTTATTATGCTACAGTATGTTTTCCTAAACTTATACAGCTTTAATGATTTATTAGTACTCCTATATAATGTTTCATGTGTGAATGCTCAGTCATGTCTGACTCTGTGTGACCCCATGGACTGTAGCCTGCCAGGCTTCTCTGTCCATAGGAATACTCCAGGCAAGAATACTAGAGTGAGTTGCCATTTCCTCCTCCAGGAGATCTTCTTGACCCAGGGATTTAACTCCTGTATCCTGAATCTCTAGCATTGGCAGGTGGATTCTTTATTACTGAATCACCTGAGAAGCCCCCTATATAATGTTTAAGGCTATAAAAAATATAAATGTACATTGGTGTTTAACAAAATGGAATCATTCTCGTCTACTATTTATGTCAGCAGTAATTATGTAATTATTTGTAGCATGTCAGTTTGACGATAATTTCCAAGGTCTTCAGTTCAGTTCAGTTCAGTCACTCAGTCGTGTCCAACTCTTTGCGACCCCATGAATCACAGCACATCAGGCCTCCCTGTCCATCACCATCTCCCAGAGTTCACTCAGACTCACATCTATCGAGTCAGTGATGCCATCCAGCCATCTCATCCTCTGTTATCCCCTTCTCCTCCTGCCCCCAATCCCTCCCAGCATTAGAGTCTTTTCCAATGAGTCAGCTCTTCGCATGAGGTGGCCAAAGTACTGGAGTTTCAGCTTTAGCATCATTCCTTCCAAAGAAATCCCAGGGCTGATCTCCTTCAGAATGGACTGGTTGGATCTTCTTGCCGTCCAAGGGACTCTCAAGAGTCTTCTCCAACACCACAGTTCAAAAGCATCAATTCTTGCATCCCTGGGATTCTTCAACATCTGCAAATCAATCAGTGTAATTCACCACATTAACAAATTGAAAAATAAAAGCCATATGATTATCTCAATAGATGCAGAGAAGGCCTTTGACAAAATTCAACACCCATTTATGATAAAAACTCTCCAGAAAGCAGGAATAGAAGGAACATACTTCAAAATAATAAAAGCTATATATGACAAACCCACAGCAAACATTATCCTCAACGGTGAACAATTGAAAGCATTTCCCCTAAAGTCAGGAACAAGACAAGGGTGCCCACTTTCACCGCTACTATTCAACATAGTTCTGGAAGTTTTGGCCACAGCAATCAGAGCAGAAAAAGAAATAAAAGGAATCCAAATTGGAAAAGAAGAAGTAAAACTCTCACTGTTTGCAGATGACATGATCCTCTACATAGAAAACCCTAAAGACTCCACCAGAAAATTACGAGAGCTAATCAATGAATATAGTAAAGTTGCAGGATATAAAATCAACACACAGAAATGCCTTGCATTCCTATACATTAATAATGAGAAAGTAGAAAAAGAAATTAAGGAAACAATTCCATTCACCATTGCAATGAAAAGAATAAAATACTTAGGAATATATCTACTTAAAGAAACTAAAGACCTATATATAGAAAATTATAAAACACTGATGAAAGAAATCAAAGAGGACACTAATAGATGGAGAAATATACCATGTTCATGGATAAGAAGAATCAATATAGTGAAAATGAGTATACTACTCCAAAGCAATCTACAGATTCAATGCAATCCCTATCAAGCTATCAGCGGTATTTTTCACAGAGCTAGAACAAATAATTTCACAATTTGTATGGAAATACAAAAAACCTCGAATAGCCAAAGCAATCTTGAGAAAGAAGAATGGAACTGGAGGAATCAACCTGCCTGACTTCAGGCTCTACTACAAAGCCACAGTCATCAAGAGAGTATGGTACTGGCACAAAGACAGAAATAGAGATCAATGGAACAAAATAGAAAGCCCAGAGGTAAATCCTGCGAATACACCTATGGACACCTTATCTTCGACAAAGGGGGCAAGAATATACAATGGATTAAAGACAATCTCTTCAACAAGTGGTGATGGGAAACCTGGTCAACCACTTATAAAAGAATGAAACTAGAACACTTTCTAACACCATACACAAAAATAAACTCAAAATGGATTAAAGATCTAAACATACGACCAGAAACTATAAAAATCCTAGAGGAGAACATAGGCAAAACACTCTCTGACATAAATCACAGCAGGATCCTCTATGATCCACCTCCCAGAATACTGGAAATAAAAGCAAAAATAAACAAATGGGATCTAATTAAAATTAACAACTTCTGCACGACAAAGGAAACTATAAGCAAGGTGAAAAGACAGCCTTCTGAATGGGAGAAAATAACAGCAAATGAAGCAACTGACAGACAACTAATCTCAAAAATATACAAGCAACCCCTGCAGCTCAATTCCAGAAAAATAAACGACCCAATCAAAAAATGGGCCATAGAACTAAACAGACATGTCTCCAAAGAAGACATATGGATGGCTAACAAACACATGAAAACACTCATTATCAGAGAAATGCAAATCAAAACCACAATAAGGTACCATTTCACGCCAGTCAGAATGGCAGCAATCCAAAAGTCTACAAGCAATAAATGCTGGAGAGGGTGTGGAGAAAAGGGAACCCTCTTACACTGTTGGTGGGAATGCAAACTAGTACAGCCACTATGGAGAACAGTGTGGAGATTCCTTAAAAAATTGCACATAGAACTGCCTTATGACCCAGCAATCCCACTGCTGGGCATACACACCGAGGAAACCAGAATTGAAAGAGACACATGTACCTCAATGTTCATTGTAGCACTGTTTATAATAGCCAGGACATGGAAACAACTTAGATGTCCATCAGCAGATGAATGGATAAGAAAGCTGTGGTACATATACACAATGGAGTATTACTCAGCCATTAAAAAGAATACATTTGAATCAGTTCTAATGGGGTGGATGAAACTGGAGCCTATTATACAGAGTGAAGTAAGCCAGAAAGAAAAATACCAATACAGTATACTAATACATATATATGGAATTTAGAAAGATGGTAATGATAACCCTGTATGCGAGACAGCAAAAGAGACACAGATGTATAGAACAGACTTTTGGATTCTGTGGGAGAGGGAGAGGGTGGGATGATTTGGGAGAATGGCATTGAAACATGTATACTATCATGTAAGAAACAAATCGCCAGTCTATGTTCGATACAGGATACAGGATGCTTGGGGCTGGTGCACGGGGACGATCTAGAGAGATGATATGGGGTGGGAGGTGGGAGGGGGGGTTCAGGATTGGGAACTCATGTACACCCGTGGCAGATTCATGTCAATGTATGGCAAAACCAATACAGTATTGTAAAGCAAAATAAAGTAAAAAACAAACAAAAAAAAACCCAAAAGCATCTATTCTTCGGCACTCAGCCTTCTTCACAGTCCAACTTTCACATCCATACATGACCACAGGAAAAACCATAGCCTTGACTAGACAGACCTTAGTCGGCAAAGTAATGTCTCTGCTTTTGAATACACTATCTAGGTTGGCCATAACTTTTCTTCCAAGGAGTAAGCGTCTTTTAATTTCATGGCTGCAGTCACCATCTGCAGTGATTTTGGAGCCCCCAAAAATAAAGTCTGACGCTGCTTCCTCTGTTTCCCCATCTATTTCCCATGAAGTGATGGGACTGGATGCCATGATTTAGTTTTCTGAATGTTGAGGTTTAAGCCAACTTTTTCACTCTCCACTTTCACTTTCATCAAGAAGCTTTTTAGTTCCTCTTCAGTTTCTGCCATAGGGTGGTGTCATCTGCATATCTGAGGTTATTGATATTTCTCCAGGCAATCTTAATTCCAGCTTGTGTTTCTTCCAGTCCAGTGTTTCTCATGATGTACTCTGCATATAAGTTAAATAAGCAGGGTGACAATAACTAAAAACCTGGGCATGATACTGAGTTAATTAATAAATAATCATTTGGCATGTGATTGTTTCTAACTAACACATTACTAAAGCATTGGTTACTAAGCATAATTTTAAGATTATGTATTTTCCATTTTGTTTTTATTTGCACACACATGCTGCAAACTTGGCCTAGGTTAATAAATGTGTTTTTGGTTCTTGGGGTAGTTGTGTAGGGGATGCAAGTGCCAGTTGAATATTAGAGTAACATTTTTCAATTAATCACCCTACAGTTTTCTCTGTGAAATGAAGGTAGTTACTTTGAGTTAAATTTTAATTAATATAAATATTTGAAAGTGTAATGAAAGTGTTAGTCAGTCCTGTCTGACTCTTTGCAACCCCATGGACTGTAGCCCACCAGGCTACTCTGTCCATAGAATTCTCCATGCAAGAATACTGGAGTGGATAGCCATGCCCTTTTCCGAGGGATCTTCTTGACCCAGATTCGATCCCTGGGTCTTCCACATTGCAGTGAGATCCTTTACCATCTGATCCACCAGGAAGAGACAGTATTTTTTTTTTTAAAGGAGAGCCTATATTAAAAGGGATAACAAACAAGAAATATAACTGTGAACATGTTTTCATTTCTCAAAGAAAAAAAGTTTTGTAGTAAAGTAGTGGTTTTCAGTTTTATTTGTTTTTGCCTTCAGATCTCTTTATACTCTTAGAACTTAGGCTCCCAAAGAGCTTTGATTTTTAAGTTATAACAACTGATACTTACCATATTAAAAATTAAAATTGATTCTAAGATGTTTCCTCATTCATTTGACATTAGCAATCATGAATGCATTGGATGTGAGTAATATCTTAAAATTACTATGAAATTAGATCTGACCTTACAGACCTAAAGTAAAGAAAGTGAAAGTGGAAGTCACTCAGTTGTGTCCGACTCCTTGTGACCCCATGGAATTCTCCAGGCCAGAATACTGGAGTGGGTAGCCTTTCCCTTCTCCAGGGGATCTTCTCAACCCAGAGATTGAACCCAGGTCTCCTGCATGGCAGACGGATTCTCATCAGCTGAGCCACAAGGGAAGCCCCAGAATCCTGGAGTGAGTAGCCTATCCCTTCTCCAGTGGATCTTCCTGACCCAGGAATTGAAGTAGGGTCTCCTGCACTGCAGGCAGATTCTTTACCAACTGAACTATCAGGGAAGCATAATGTAAAACAAAACTTGGAAAGTAAATTTTACTTATCTTGATTTACAGATAATACCTGAGTCTGAATGGCATGAAATATATTAAAATCTTAGCAAATGTTTGCACAATTTGATGGGCGTGTTTCCTTGGTTTACTGTCTTTACCTATATTAGGGGTTATTCTTTCATGTGTAATCTACCTAGATAACAAAGATTCTGTATCCTACCAAATTTTCTTCACTTTATTCTGTCTATTAAGTTCTTACTCAGTTGTGAAAACAAAGATTCCTCACATTAAAAAGTTACAGGTTATCTACAATCATATCATCTTCTACATTTACTTTTTAATGTTTGATCATCTCTGATTAAATGAGCAACCAAGCATTGTGTGTCAAGCATCAGTGATACTAACTTAACCAAATGTCCAAATCTTTGGCAGATTTTTTTTTTATCATCACCTGCTCAAAAGCATACCCCAAACATTAAATCAAACTAAAAAGAGCAATTTAAGTTACATTTTGCAAGCTAAAACTCTTTTGAAGTTTCTCAGAAACTCCTTGGAAAATCACAAAGATTGTTATTTCTCCTTATAGAAGTAAAATGCTAGAAATAATTAGGTTTATTTAAAACATTATTGTTGATAAATTGTTTGGGAAGAATCACCATATCAGAGGAGATGCTCTTCCTCTGCCACATTCAATTTGTGTAAATCAAATGTTACAAATACGCAAATTTCAGAAGCTGTATACTGGGAATTTCCTAGAGAGTTGTCAGGGCCCTCGTTCTCCATGACATGTTTATATTTATCATAGCCATGAAGATGTCAGGCAACAACAACAGTATTTCAGTCATGATTTGGGTTACTATTTAAAATCTTGCTTAGTTATCACCTCACTTAAAAAAAAATTATTGTATATTTGCTTTACAATGTTCTGTTAGTTTCTGCTGCATAGCAAAGTGAATCACCTAGAAGTACATATACATCCCCTCTTCTTTGGATCCCCTACCCTCATTTAGGTCACCACGGAGCACTGAGCAGAGTTCCCTGAGCTATATAGTACGTTCTATTTTATACATAGTATCAGCAGTGCGGGACTTCCCAGGTGGCACTAGGGGTAAAGAATCTGCCTGCCAATTCAGGAGACATAAGAGACTCACGTTCAACCCCTGGGTCAGGAAGATCCCCTGGAGGAGGAAATGGCACCCCACTCCAGGATGCCATTCTTGCTGGGGAAATCCCATGGACAGAAGAGCCTGGTAGGCTACAGTCCATAGGGTTGAAAAGAATCGGACACTATTGAGCCTCTGAGCACTATAGCACAACTATCAGTAGTGCATATATATTCAGTCCCAACCTCCTGATTCTTCACATCCTTTTTGCCATTCTTGCTGTCTATATGTTTGTTTTCTACTTCTGTGTCTCTATTTCTGCTTTGCAGATAGGCTTATCTGTACTATTTTTTCTAGTTTCCACATACAGATTTAAGTAACTCAGAAAGAGAAAAACAAATATCACCTCACTTTAATTGAAACCTAGCATCTTCTAGGTGAGTTTTGATTGAGGATGCACTGTGAAGTTTTATAAAAATACTTTTCTTGCCCATATTCCAGACTTACTGATATTCTTGCTATAGGTAGCTTTAAAAGACACAACAGAAGTCAGCAAATTGTTGAAGTAGTTTATGGGAGGAAATATGTTGCCTACATTGAGTGAGCACAGGGGGAGAGGATTAATGGCAGGACTGTTCAAGTGGACTTTACTCCAGCAAGATGGTTATCAACAGACTGAAACTGGACAAAGATCACAAAAAGATCCTTGAACATAAACACAAATCTCACTCAGTGGGAAAGGAAAAGGGCAAGTTTAAGGAAGAAACAATTGAGAAGATTCAGGAATAAAGTAGTCTGGTATAGAACTTAAAAAACTGTTAAAATGGAAAACAAAAAACAAAAAACAAAAAAACCTCTTAGTATGTTCTTACTTTATGCCTGGCGTATTCTTGCTAATTTTTACTCAGGCACAGTTACATATGTCTATTAATATATGTTGTAGCTCAAGATTTTTCCCCTTATGAAAAATCATACTTAGCCATTATGTAACTCACTGACTTCTTTGAGAACAGGCTGAATCACTTTCATGACAGACTCTATTTTGCAATGACTTTATCACCTTGTTTTGCTTGGCACAGAAACAAACAAATTTCCTTGTCAGTTGCCTTATTCTTGTCATGAACTCTAACTGGATCTTTCATTTTTGGAAATTATTGGTGATAAATTAACTACAGGCATTTTAAGTTACCGGCATCTACACATAGTTTGTCTTTAATACTTGCCGGAAGTCTCTGCCACTAGCCCCAGGCTAGAGTTCATGTTCACTAAAGGACTTAAATAAAGAAGGACCATCTGAGTGCTTCTTGGAAAAGGACTATATCACTTACTATTGAAACTAGAAAGAAAAAACAAAAACTGGTGAGTGTTCTGATGTCATTGCTTAGACAACATTCAGACCATTCCAGTGGGCTGAGTCAGGATTTCCAGAACTCTTTTTATTTGAAAAGCACATGGTTTCATGAAATTGCTAACCCAAGACCCTATGGAACAAGAAAGGACCAGATAAATCAATGAGGAAATTTTACTGGAGTGATTTTTTGTAATACTACAGATTCTATTTTGCTGTTTTACTTTTCTCTATATAAAAGGAAACCCTTTTCCTTTCTTTCCTAAGCTGTAGCCCATGACAATTTAGTAGGCTCTGTTTTTGGAAATGAAAATGAGACATTTAAATAATATTTTTCTTACTAATACCCCTTCTATGTGCAATCCCTATCAAATTATCAATTGCATTTTCCACAGAACTAGAATAAAAGTTTTTACCATTTCTGTAGAAACACTAATTCATCAATTCTTATTGAGTATCCTTACTTTTCATGGCAATTTAGCAATTTGCATAGACTGTGAATAAGATTGTCATTGTTTTATCAGGATATGATTAGAAACATTAGTTACATAATCAAGCCCTTGCCTGGAATGTCATTTGAAATGTTGCTCATATAATCTGATATGGCCAATCACTTTTAAGGAAATAAGATTGACTCTCTGGAGCCAATGCTTACAGAACTCTCCTGGAAAAAATGTTGGCCTGGTAGGACTTACAGGGTCCCAGTTCTAAGGAAGGACACTTCTTAGAGGCCAGGAACTTTGAAATATTTTGGAAAGAAGAATTCATAAAAATTTAAAAGTACTGGAGGTAAAATCTGGTAGAGTTTTTGAGCTTGTCTTCCTCGCCTCAGGATAGCAAATAACAGAGGCTTTTAACTCCCAATCTAACATTTCATAGGGAAACTTTCAGCAAAGCAAATTTAAGAAAACCTATGTGCTAAGTTGACTCATTAGAAAAGACCCTGATGCTGAGAGGGATTGGGGGCAGGAGAAGGGGACAACAGAGGATGAGATGGCTGGATGACATCACCGACTCAATGGACATGAGTTTGAGTGAACTCTGGGAGTTGGTGATGGACAGGGAGGCCTGGCATGCTGTGATTCATGGGGTTGCAAAGAGTCGGACACGACTGAGTGACTGAACTGAACTGACTGATGTGCTAAATGAACACTCTTGCTGCACCATGTAAATAATGAGGCCAGAGCAAGAAGACCAGCCTTATTTTGTGACCAGCAATTGTCTTTCTCTGAGGGGAGACTGTCAGGAAATGTGAAATCAGCAAAAAAGAGATGGAGAATATCCAGTGAAAACACTATGCCTTATTTAGAGTTCAGAGTCCAGGTTTTTTGATTTTAGCTTTCACTGACTTTGAATTATAAGATCTAGAGAATTAATGGTGATGCTACTCCATTCTGTGGGTGGAGGAACAATTCTTCCTTGCCATGGAAAAGGTGATTTTGCATCCAGTTTGCAAGTTCATTTCAATATCCCCAACCTGCCATTGTGGCTGTTCTTTGGATTCTCCTTGGAACTTGTTGGGACATATGCATTGTTCTCTCATTTTGGTTACTGACTTCTGCGAAAATTTTGACATGTGTTCATTGGATATCTGTATGAAAGTCATGATTTTCCCGTCTTTGAAAAAAGCCATCTTTTAACAATAAATAGTAAGCTATAATCATTGTTTGAAGTCTACACTGGGATGAGTATTTCTACCATGAAGGTTATGTGAGGACAAATCCCTTCTCTTTTGATCACCTTTATCTACACAGGATCCATTTTCCCATCTTCTGAGAAGAGCAAAGCTACTTCTCCCCAGGGTTTAGTTCCTGTGTTTCCCGTGGGGCTAGGCAAATTCTCACTTGTAGGTGTGTGCAGAGACCAAAACCTGGCAGTCTGAGTGTCTCATTCACCCTGTCTACCCCAGTTAGCTAAGGGTTGATCATCTGACCCAAGCCAGACAAATCGGAGACAGTGAGACTCATTTCTAGAATTTTGGCTGAGAAGATAAACTTATTTTGCAGGATTTACTGAAAGAATGGTCTATAAGCCTATAAATGTTGGTGACTCTCAGGTTGCTACATGGGAAAGCCCTGCCTGAAATACGGCCACCCAGGGAAAGAAATGGAGATTATTATTAAAAAGAGAGGTGTGGGGTGAGGTGGGGTGGGGGAGGAGGGAGGGGACAAGAGAGAGAGACAGAAAGCAGCCAAGTCCTAACCACTGTGTTTGAACTGATAAACTTGTTTCTGTCATTTGCAAAAGGAAGAGTCCTGATGAATGCATTTTTAAGAAGTTACTCTGGGATTTAAGGTTTGCCTACTTAGAACCAAAGGGAGTCAGTCCATTTTCAAATTGACATTGTAATAAGAAGGCTATTATTATATTATTATTACTCTTTCATTAAATGTTATGCTCCTTCAAACCAAAATTCCAGAACTGACTCCTCCTGATTCTGATGTGCATGGCTGACAGCTACTGGCCAACCCTTTGTAGCTGCAGTCGAGTGTTGAGTGGAGTGTAACTGCATACCGCAACCTTTGGAGACTCACTCAGAGATGCTTTCCTGGCCAACATCCCACCCACACTCCACTACACTCACTTCATCAAAGTCCCGGCCATGGAAGGAAGGCTCTTGAATCAAACCATGAAATCCCATGGCTATCATTCTAGCCACAGGATACATATCAACTTGGTCTGTTGCATGTTGGCTCCATGGACCCTTTAGAGCTGCTCAACAAAGGCAGTTTTAACCTGGGTTTTATTCCAAAGCTAAGTTATAAATCAGAATCATGGAGTCATAAATACTCGATATTAATGCAGACCTTCCTTAATTGCATGTAAAAATGTTTAGAAATTGTAAACAGCGTGCATGGGAGGACAACAGTATATTAAAGTATATTTGGAAGTCTGGATTACCAGGAATACATTATGACCAGTAAATATGACCATTGAGTGTTGAAAAATGAGTCCCACTTAGGTGCATTTGCAAAAAGAAAGGAAATAATATTTGACAGTGTCTCCCATAATTTTATATGCACAGCTGATATTAATATAAGGCATAACAGTTTGTATATTTTTGCTTCTAAAGGAATTGTTGATCAGCTTAGGGATAACTGTATTCATTGAGTCATTTGACAAGTAAGTTTAGACCTAGACCTTTGGAGCTTAGGGACACATGTGTGTAATTCCATGTGTGTGACTTGGGATAGAGGAACAAAAAAGATGCTCTTGTAAGCTTGTTATGTCAGTATTCTAGACATAAGTTATATTTCAAGGAGTACATTTTGACCTGTGGTATGTAGAATTCCAAGTAATACCAAATTCAGTAAAGGGATTCTATTGTAATTAAAAATTACATCCTGAAAATTATAAAGCACATTTAAGATGAGAGATGAAGATTCTTATACATACATGCATGTTCCCCAATCCTGCTAGAGCTGAAAGAATTTCCTAGGATTCTTGATAAAATATAAATGCATTTTGGGATATCTATTTCATGCAAAGATGGGCTCAGTAAAGGACAGAAATATTATGGACCTAACAGAAGCAGAAGATATTAAGAAGAGGTGGCAAGGATACACAGAAGAACTGTACAAAAAAGATCTTCATGACCCAGATAATCATGATGGTGTGATCACTAATCTAGAGCCAGACATCCTGGAATGTGAAGTCAAGTGGGCCTTAGAAAGCATCACTACGAACAAAGCTAGTGGAATTGATGGAATTCCAGTTGAGCTGTTTCAAATCCTGAAAGATGATGCTATGAAAGTGCTGCACTCAATATGCCAGAAATTTGGAAAACTCAGCAGTGGCCACAGGACTGGAAAAGGTCAGTTTTCATTCCAATCCCAAAGAAAGGCAATGCCAAAGAATTCTCAAACTACTGCACAATTGCACTCATCTCACACGCTAGTAAAGTAATGCTCACAATTCTCCAAGCCAGGCTTCAGCAATACGTGAACTGTGAACTTCCAGATGTTCAAGCTGGTTTTAGAAAAGGCAGAGGAACCAGATAACAAATTGCCAACATCTGCTGGATCATGGAAAAAGCAAGAGAGTTCCAGAAAACATCTACTTCTGCTTTATTGACTATGCCAAAGCCTTTGACTGTGTGGATCACAATAAACTGTGGAAAATTCTGAAAGAGATGGGAATACCAGACCACCTGACCTGCCTCTTGAGAAATCTGTATGCAGGTCAGGAAGCAGCAGTTAGAATTGGACATAGAACAACAGACTGGTTCCAAATAAGAAAAGGAGTACATCAAGGCTGTATATTGTCACCCTGCTTATTTAACTTCTATGCAGAGTACATCATGAGAAATGCTGGACTGGAAGAAACACAAGGTGGAATCAAGATTGCCGGGAGAAATATCAATAACCTCAGATATGCAGATGACACCACCCTTATGGCAGAAAGTGAAGAGGAGCTAAAAAGCCTCTTGATGAAAATGAAAGAGGAGAGTGAATTTACATCACACTGATTGTCACCGAGAGTCCTTCGCAAATGTGTTTTCTCTATCATCATCATCAACTTTATCAGCTATTTTCATCCACTCTTTTCTTAAAAATACAACTTACCATGCATCTGGTTGCTGACTCATTAACAATATATTGAACATGTGCTACAAGCAAGGAATTGAACTCCGCCTAATAGACGCTTGGGCAAAACACAAGGTGTGTTTCCTCCTTGGGAGTGAGGGGTGCTTCACAGTGAGTTCTTGAGTGAGTGGATAGTAGGGTGTGTCTAGGCAAGGGATCATTTTAAAGATCAGAGACCAGAGTGGAGATGCTAGTGGTTGAGAGCCCTGAAACTGCTTAACTGGGATCTCGGAGACAATCTGGGTCTCAGCAAACAATTCATCAATATTAGAGCATTCTTGTTGCCAAACATCCAGGTGAAGGAGGGGGCCTAGTGGTGTTTAAATTGCTCCCTATTCATCCACATGTTTGGTGTCATGTGGACTCAGCTGGAGCCAGTGACAGGTAAGGACTAAGCCATCTCTCCTCTTTGGTTCTCCTTCCACAGGGAGGCCAGCACCTCTTCCCAGTGTGGCTGTCATTTGTGAATACTCTGGGTCAATGGGGAGACATGTATAGGATATAGAACCAGAGAGCATGATTAGCAGGATCCTCAATGGACAGATGGGGAAACTGAGACCCAGGGTGGGGAAGGGAACTTTCCCCTGGATGTTCAACAAGTTAAACTCAGATCTCCTTTATAGTAAAGGGATGACTTAAACCTCAGATATCTACTTTAAAACACATTAATAAATACTTCCTAATAGTAGTAACAGGAATAGCATACATTTATAGTGATTGCCCTCAATCCTAAATGCACGTAGGATCATTTTGAAAAACTTTAAAAAGAAGTGGTATCACCCCAGACCAATTAAATATGAATATTATGGGCGTCAAGGATGTCAGGCTATTTTCAGATGTTCCTCGGGCTATGCTGATGCAGTGAGGGTGTAAACCTAAGATTTTTGATGCGTGCCTATCCTTGAGGGCTTTCCTGGTGGCTCAGTAGTAAAGAATGCACCTGCCAGCGCAGGAGATGCAGGTTTGATCCCTGGGTCGGGAGGATCATCCCCTGGAGAAAGGAAAGGGCAGCCCACTCCAGTATTCTTACCTGGGAGATCCCAGGGACAGAGGAACCTGGAAGGCTACAGTGTCCACGGGGTCACAAAAGAATTGGACATGACAACAACAGCAACCTGTCCTAGAACACAAGACCTTTGATTTAGAAAGATGGTACTGATGAACCTATCTGTAGAGCTGCAATGGAGACGCAGACATAGAAAACAGACTCATGGACGTAGTAGGGGAAGGAGAGGGAGGGAGGAATTGAGAGAGCAACACTGAAACATACTCATTATGTTACATCCATTACATATATTACCATGTGTAAAAGGGATGGCCAGTGGGAATTTGTTGTTTGATGCAGGGAGCTCAAACCGGTGCTCTGTGACAACCTAGAGGGGTGGGAGGGGGTGGGTGGGAAGGAGGTTCAAGAGGGAGGGGACTTAAGTATACCTATGGTTGATTCATGTTGATGTATGGCAGAAGCTAACATAATATTGTAAAGCAGGTATCCTCCAGTTATAAAAAATAAAATACAAAAGATTAAAAATTTGAAAACATAGTCACTGCTTGCATCAAAAAAAAAAAACAAAAAAAAAAACAAGAGGTCACACTACTTTCAGAATATCCCTTCTTTTAAGGTACATGGAAAACCTACAGAATGTGTGCAAATCTGCATCCTTACTCATTATCCAAGACAAAGCCTCTCACTTTGGGACCATGCAGGATCTCTCCTTGTGACATGTTCTCAACTTCTAGCTCAGTGGTTCTCAAACCTTACCCCATATCAGAGAGACCCATATCAACTGGAGACCTTTTTAAACACAGATGACCAGGTCCCAACCCCAGAACTGCTGGTTCACTGGGTTCCCAGGTAACATTGATGCTGCTGGGCTGGAGAGTCCCTACCTTGAAGAACACTGGTCTAGTTCATGCTCACTGATAATAGCAATAGGGAGATGTCACTTATTTACAAAATTAAAAGAGTCAGATAAAAACACTGAAAGATTTAGGTTGGTCCTAAAGAATTTTTGATACTAAAATATCAACATAAGTAATCAGCAGTGACACTAAAAACTTCACCTCTGAAGTTTTGTCACCTCTAAGAGATGACATTAAGTTCTACCTGTCTAATGACATCATTGTCCATCTTCCTGCATCTTCTCCACTTGTGTCTCCTTGAAACAACTCGCAAGGCTTTGTCTGCTACTAACTAACCCTATTTCTAACCCTAACCCCAACCCCACTCCTGCACATGCTATCAGAAAGTTGCCATGCTTGTGGTGAAATGTATAGAGAAAATAATGGGTACAATTTAAAAAGGGGTGTATGGTTTTCCATAGTCAATATACAGCACACGTTCAAATGAACTAGGTTCATATGTAAAATTCTCAGTGAATATCTGACATCAAAGAAAAAAATAATTAAATCTGTCTACAAATGTAAGCATGATCATAGCCTTGGTCTGCAGGATTTCTGTCTACAGGGCTGTCTCAAAACACAGTGAAATGAAATATTGCTGTCTAACTTATGGGCACAAATATTTTAAATAAATAAATGTTTCCTTGAGTCTCAGCTTACAACACAAGAGCAACTGATTCCTGGGTTGCCTGGTACTGAGGTTTATTGAATGCATAATACTGCACTTTTGTTTGATATGATATTGTGAGAAAAGTTACAATCTCCCATTCAGAATAAAAAATTAAATGTTTTGGAAGGGGCAGGGAGATTTTGTGCCCAAGTATGTAGACATCTCCTGTGGAGGTGTTTTGGGTTCTGGATAGTTTTTCAACTAGATATGTATCGGTTTTAATTATAATGTTAAGTAGTTCTCCTGTTTTGACTAGACATACTTACAATAAATAAATTTGATTCATCTACAGACTTGCACCCTGAATGGCATTTTACAATCCAAGACAAGAATTGTAATTCGGTTTGAATTATCATAATGTGTTTATCACCCTAAACATTTCCCAGGCAGGCAGACTCCTTTCTAAGTGAACTATATGAACATTACTGCATAGTAATTTGAACCACTGGCCCAGGAAGATGTCCTTGAGGTTCAGGGACTAACCCACTCAAGATTGCAGACAGACTGCAGTCTTTGGTCCAGTACACCTGGCTTGAATATGGTTTGTGACCCTCACTGGTCCAACCTTTATCAAATCATACTGCTTCAGTGGGCCTCGTCCTCTCATTTGTTCACTGGGGATAACAGTACTCCCCTAGTAAGTGGTACAAGCCCCCTCCATGGAGGCATGACCTATGTAATTAGGAAGGGCCTCATACTTAGCTTGGTGCTCTGCTAGTGCCATCTTAAAATTCTTAATTTTGACACAAGGGGTTCCATATTTTTACTTTGTACTGAGCTGCACAAATTAGTTGGTCCTGACCTGGTGTTGATGGAGTTCATTGTGATCACAGATATCAGACCCATAGCGCTCAGTCAACAGTAGTCCTCTTGTTTTTAGGCTGTGAGGTGGGCCCATGAACTGTCCGTGTCATCAGCTGTCGGAATAACATCAGGCAGCCAGCATGGTCTTTGCTGCTAACCCCACGTCTAAAGGTTGGATTGCAAAATGAAGGTGCAGCTTCCTTCAGAAGGTGTCTAGAGAATACTCATAGAAAGCAGCCCACTTGCAATCATACATCCTTTTATTTCACTTAGAATGTTCCCTACACAAGTATTAACTCTTTATTTTTTTTAATGTAAAAGAAAAAACAAAGACTATAGGATTAAGAATTCTAATAAGAATTCTCAGATGGATAAATCATCATCTTGTAGAACTTTGATTTCTCAGTGTCAAAAAGACCTTCAGCTTCCTCATAGTGTTGCTATACATGAGTTTTAGCATCACTCGCTGTCAGTTTACATTGTTGTAAAGTTGCTAAATCGTATCCAACTCTTTGCTAACCCATGGACTGTAGCACACCAGGGTCCTCTGTCCTCTACTATCTCCTGGAGTCTGCTCAAATTCATGTCCATTGAGTCAGTGATAATATCTAACCAACTCATACTCTACTGCCCCCTTCACCCTTTGCCTTCAGCTTTTCCCAGCATCAGGTGTCATTTCCAAAGAATTGGCTCTCTGCATCAGTGGCCGAAGTATTGGAGCTTCAGCTTCAGCAACAGTCTTTCCAATGAATAGTCAGGGTTGGTTTCCTTTAGGGTTGACTGGTTGGATCTCCTTGCTGTCCAAGGGACTCTCAAGAGTCTTCTCCAGCACCACAATTCAAAAGCATCAGTTCTTTGGTGCTTAGCCTTCTTTATGATCCAACTTTCAGACCCGTACATGACTACTGGAAAAGCAATAGCTTTGACTATAGGGACCATTGTAGGCCAAGTAATATCTCTGTGTTTTTGGTATGCTGTCTAGGTTTGTCATCTGGAGAAGGTGATGGCACCCCACTCCAGTACTCTTGCCTGGAAAATCCCATGGACGGAGGAACCTGGTAGGCTGCAGTCCATGGGGTCGCTAGAAGTTGGACTCGACTGAGCGGCTTCATTTTCACTTTTCACTTTCATGCATTGGAGAAGGAAATGGCAACCCACTCCAGTGTTCTTGCCTAGAGAATCCCAGGGACTGGGGAGCCTGGTGGGCTGCCGTCTCTGGGGTCGCACAGAGTCGGACACGACTGAAGTGACTTAGCAGCAGCAGCAGCAGCAGGTTGGTCATAGCTTTTCTTCCAAGGAGCAAGTGCCTTTTAATTTCATAGCTGCAGTCATCGTCCACATGATTTTGGAGCCCAAGAAAATAAAATCTGTCACTGTTTCCTCTTTTTCCCCTCTAATTGCCATGAAATGATGGCACCAGATGCTATGATCTTAGTTTTTTGAAGGTTGACTTTCAAGCCAGCTTTTTCATTCTCCTCTTTAACCTTCATCAAGAGGCTCTGTAGTTCCTCTTCACTTTCTGCCATTATAGTGATATCATCTGCATATCTGAGGTTGTTGACATTTCTCCTGGCAGTCTTGGTTCCAGCTTGTGATTCATCCAGCCTGGCATTTCGCATGATGCACTCTGCATATAAGTTAAATATGCAGGGTGGCAATATACAGCCTTGCACTCCTTTCCCAATTTTGAATCAGTTCGTTGTTCCATGTCTAGTTCTAAATGTTGCTTCTTGAACCACATACAAGTCTCTTCACCACAACAAGGCTGTAATCCATGAAGGGGCTTCAGTGTACACCATGGTTCATAAAAGAATTCATATTGCAGCCATTTCCAGGTTGGAGCAGGTGTTTTCCTGTGAATCCAGGAAGGGAAGACTCTTGTATATCTTTGCGTTCTCTGCTTTCCTCTTCTGACTCTTAACTACATCTTTCACATGGATAAAAGTCACTCTTGCTACTTATCCCACCTGAAATTTCAAAGGAAATTGGAAGGAACTAATCAAAGCCAAGTGCAACAAATTTGAAGAACTATTTTATTAGATTAAACCCTCATTGTAATAACGATGTCATTCTCATCTATACAGAGATTCTGGTTGAGATTCTGTATGTGGCAAAGAGGTGGGGAATTGGATAAGGGTAACATTATTTGTCCTGGAGGAAGTTTACTTAAAGGTCATGGAAACTCAAGCAAAGCAAAAGCCACCGTTTTAACGTGCCAGAGTTTCAGTGAGTAATTTATTGGTGTTGGGCCAAACCATTTGCAAGTGAGCAATACCATTTCCCCCACATTCTACAACCTTCAAGAATTTGAGAACTTGCAAGTCCTGAGTGTCCTACAGAGACCATGTTCTTCCATGGTTATTAAATATATCAGTTGCACTCTCCACTTGCAAATTCATCTGCCATCATGCTTTTAGATTTGTCAGGGTTTAAATGGGTCTTAGGATCTGCAGCATATCCTAGGATCAAATGAACTCCCACATTTTGATCCAATCCCTTTGCTCCTTCCATATCTTCCCCATTCAAGGAGGGGGCTCCAGGATTGCTGTTTAAATCAAGATGTGCTCAGAGAGTTCCATCCATGGCCGTATGGACTTGCCGAGGACTATTATCTAATCTTTTCTGGAAAGTTTACACTCTCTCTAGTAAACCTCTTCATGTTTACCCAGAATGGTGTTTTATGGCGTAAGAGATACTTAGCCTCTGAGTGTTAAAGCCACCTTGCACCTGGCATTAAGAAGAGACTTTCAGGAAGGCAGGGCTTGATGAATTCACTGAATGCCTTTCCTGTGAAATTTCCTGCAATTAAACCTCAGAATTCTCCCACTCCCATCAAGCTTGAACAGTCATTTCTCAAAACACTGTAGAGCTTAGGTTCTGAATGTGAAGACTCCTTGGCACTGATTTAATTGCAGGCTGACAAAGACTGGGACTTCTTACAATGGTGCCACTAGATACCACAGAGCTGAGGCATCGAACCATGGTGGGAAGGGATTCTTCTGTTGATTCAAAATCTCATCACAGTGTTTGAGAAGTAGGGTTTTGATCCAGGCTTCAGGGAATCTGAGAAGAGAGTACGTTCTGTTAGAAGAGCTGGATCTTCAGGGTAAGGTCGCCGTTTCCATCTCAGCACCTATACTATTTTCATAATTAAGCCCACGCAGCTTCCCTGGGCTTGGGGAATGGGAGAGAGGGGAGGTCTTTGATGGATATTAACACCCCCAATCTCAGAAGCCTCAAAAAGAAAGTACACTGAAGTTTTCACATGTCTGGATATATCATGAATTATCATTGTCAATGTTAGTCACTCATTCGTGTCCAACTTTGCAACCCCATGGACTGTAGTTCTCCAGGCTCATCTGTTCATGGAATTCTCCAGGAAAGAATATTGGATTGGGGGGCTAGTCCCTTCTTCAGAAGATCTTCCTGACTCTGATTGAACCTGGGTCTCCTGCCTTGCAGGCAGATTCTTTACTGTCTGAGCCATCAGGGAAGCCCAATGTGGGTGGAAAAAACCCACAAAGAATGGACAGACCCTAAAAAGCAGTAGTTCTTACACTTGGTTGCAAATCACAAAGAGTCGGACACGACTTAGCGACTAAACAAACAAACAAACAAGGAAGTTTTAAACAATCTGATGCCAGGGATGCTGGGTGATTGATCTCAGAATCTCTGGGTAGGGGACTTCGAACTCCCACCATCTAGGGAACTCACCTTATCTCTGCAACTAGGAGAGTCTCCAGCAAGAGGGTGGATTTGATGAAAATCCCCAATGCCTTTCCAAATCTTATTTTGCAATTTGAATAAATAAATAGAATTTATTTTTCAGAATTCTCCAGCTAAGCTCAGTGCGCCACCAAGAATGAGAACCTACAATACTCAGTGGGTTTGTCATGGGTGCTTCCTAAAGTGACTGTCTGAGAGGCACTCAGGGGTGACACACAGCTCACAGAGAAGTGGGTTTCCCCCAAGCAGAGCCCAGAAAGAAGGAACAAACTTGATGGTTTATGGTGACAGTTGGTGCTCTGTGACCCGGTGACCACAGAAACTGGGACTCCAGGAAAAGAATGTGAAGAAAGTATGAGGTTCCAGGAGACAGGGGGTCTTGCAGGGAATATCTATAAAATTAAGATCTGTAAATCACTGGGATTTGCAAGGGAGAGATGAGTGAGTAATTTAGGTATCATAAAGCATCCATCGTAAAATGCCCCCTGAACAACAACAAAGGAAACCAGAGAATAAAAATAAAGATGTTTGCAGTTCAGACTTCCACCATCCCTCTGCCTCTCTGTCTGTGTGCTAGAAGTCTGAAGCCTAAAAGAAAGGGAAAGAAGAGAGGTTCGAGGGAAAAAATTATTCTGTGCTGTCCATCTGTTGAGTGCTTCATAGAACAGCCAAATGAAAGCAAATGTTTTAAAAATATTATTTAATGAGTGAATGAATCTTAAACTCAGAATAATGGATGGTCTTCCTTTTACTGAATGACAGTAGTAAGAAAAGATAGATGCTTATTTTTAAATGTAGCTAGCATTATAAAATGAATGGAAAGGATGATTTTTGCCCTATTCAGTTTGCAAAATAGGATTTGGAAAGGCATTGGGGATTTTCATCAAAAACCACTCTCTTGCTGGAGACTCACCCAGTCAAAGAAATACGATGAGCTCTCTAGATGGTGGGAGTTCGAAAGCCATTTAGGGATGGGATTGGAAATGTCCATCTTTTCAAGCCACAAAATAATGGCCCCTTCCATCATGTAATTGAATCGTGTTTCTGTCTCCTTATCTTCTCCTAAACCTCCAATCCGCTCACCTTCCTTCCAGAATCCCTTCAATTCTCCAGTCTCATCCCTGCAAAACAGAAAGGAAAAAAGTGTGATCATGAGATTGGCATTCTGTTCAAGGTCTTAGAAACAAAATGAATGCCTAAAAAATAAATTAAAGACTTGAAATGCAATGTGTTCCCATTTCTTTCTCACTCCTGGCCTGCTGAGAGGACCAGTTTTCCTTCAAGCCTCCACAATTCTTGGTTTTTTTGAGTCCTTCATCTCTAAGGATAGTGCTTCCTGTTTCCAAAGGCAGAGGCTGTTGAATTCTGAGTGACCTAGGGGACCAGGGGGACCAGTATCTCACCCGCAAGGCTCTAAGTGTCAGTTTTTCAGTCATGTCTCACTCTTTGCGACCCCATGGACTACAGCCTACCAGGTTCCTCTGTCCATGGAATTCTCCAGGCAGGAATACTGGAGCGGGTTACCATTTCCTTCTTCAGGGAATTTTCCTGACCCAAGGATTGAACCTGTGTCTCCTATGTCTCTGGCATTGCAGATGGCTTCTTTACCATCAGATCTATCAGGAAAGCCTCAAGGCTCTAAGGGAAAATCCTATTGCTTGTTCACTCCAGAAATTCAGCTCAAGATGCAGTTCCATGCTGTGGCATTGCACTATCCTCACCCATTGCAGTATACTATGCACCCTGAGAATAACTTCTTTTGCCTCCTCTTAATTTAGGAAGAAGAAAAATAAACTCCATCGTATTGTTTTCTAACATTAAATAAATCCTTTAAAAAAAAAACACCATCTATTTAAAAGGTTTTTATAAATCTATGTCCTCAAACTGAATTCCTTGCACAAGCCCTGGAATTCTAAACCTCTGTGTGGCTGGAATCTGGGGCAATTACACCTAAGGGCCAGACCTGCGGTAATGCCCCAAATTACTTTCTGGAGGGAGTGGCCGGGGGCCGGGGGGGTGGGTTTCCCATTATTTTAAAGGAAAGACTTCAAACCAAATGTTTCTCTCTTTATTGATCTGCTTTCATCTCCTTTCATTGCATTTCCTGTTTGGCTTTTTCCTCCTCCTTTTTATTTTTTCCACCCTGGTGGTGAACACCCTCAAATTGGTGATTGAAGACCTTGAAGGTGCTGTTTATAAAGGCTATTAATGCCCCCGTCCTCATTTCCTGGTTTACTGCCAATAAGCCTGACACAAAGCCCTCCTTGGCAGACACTAAAATGTTGGCGAGGCCCCACTGAGCTTCTCAGTTTGCAGATAGTAGAGGTTTGCGGAGGAAAGGCGCCTTCTTTTCCCTGTGGCTGGCTAGGAAGGCTCCCTTTGTAACTATTTAAAGAGATATTTTAGAAAAGCTGAATGATTCAGCTGGAAGGGACTTCACACATCTTTGAGGTCCAGAGATTCTTGACCTGAAATCTACTCATCTTGACAAGACTTGGGAATGAGATTCAAGGGGCGAAGGAACCCTTGGCATCATATACAAACAGTACATCAATGTGTTCTCATGTACTCTTCTCGGGAGAGACTCACTCTATGGTCTAAAGAAAACTTAAGAATCACTGATGGTCCCCCTCTCTTTTATAAATATGGAAACAGGTGGAAATCAACTGAAATCATTTTTCCCAGTTTTTAACATAATGTTATGCATATTATCTATTTTGTTGTCATAAATTGACCCATATTGCATCATTACCTCTGTTGAGAGGCCTTGATTTTCTTGCCTCTAAGAAAATGAGGTTGTCTTTGATTGGAGCTTTTCAATTCTTGAGGGAAAAAAAAAGGACTAGATAGAGGGCCAGCCCCTCAGAGTCTAGAATCAGCCAGACATGGTTCAGACCCAGACCAATCACCTGTGGGCACTGAAACCTTTGGTAAGTCTATTAACCTTTCAAGTCATGTGCTTTTTCATTAACTTAATAAAATGAATAATAGTGCCCACCTTATTAGGTTATCTTAAGAATTAAATGAGATAATGTGTGACTGCCTAACACAGAGAATTCAATAAATGTTAACCACTTTCTAAATGTAAGTTATGTCACGGTGAATAAGATGAGCTTCCCACGGTGCCACTGGTGGGTAAGAAAGCACATGCCTATGCAGAAGGGATAAAGACTAGGGTTTAATCCCTGGGTCAGGAAGATCCCCTGGAGACGGACATGGCAACCCACTCCAGTATTCTTGGAAAATCCAATGGACAGAGGAGCCTGGTGGGCTACAGTCCATAGGCTGCGCAGAGTCAGACTGAGCAGGCTTGTTGGACACAGAGCAACTTAGCACACACACATACTTCCATGGATACAACCAGATTCTGAAAAAAAGTCCAGAAAGAATTCCAGGAAAAGAAATCTAATTGTGCATAGAAACACCTCACTTATTCAGGTTTTACCAGAAATAGCAGATCAAGCAAGGTATGCCTAAATTGGCTCTGTGTTGTGGGAGATTCCTGCTGTGGCTACCTCTGCAAGCCCTCCCTCCCTAAAAAACAGAGCAGATGTTAAAGTCACCCTGTGAATGTGATGTAATAGTACAAAGAAATTTGATTCTGCTTTAGTTGACAGTTTTTGAAGATAAGCCGTTCAACAACCTTGGTATATCAATATTAGAAATAATTAACTTCTTAGTGTGTCATAGGGTAAGCCAGTATTACTGTCACCATCATCATCATTATCATTTCAACTGTTATCACATGATTTGAGAATCACTCTACGTGATTATCTTTCAGGTTCTCTTTTATTTCTAACTACATCTTTTTAACATTTAAAAATGGTTTATATTAAAAAATTCAAAGTAGTTACACTGAATCTTTTTAGATTAAGGAAAAACAATAAAATATATAATATATCCATGTATTCCTCAACCCAACTCGAAAAGTAGGTCAGGAGTGCATTTGACTGGTGTGGTCAATCGGTCAAAATGGTCAACTGGTGTGCTCAGTTGGTCAAATGGTGAAGTACATGTGAGTGCAATGGTCTCCCACACTGCAGGCAGACTCTACCAGCTGAGCCACAAGAGAAGCCCAAGAATACTGGAGTGGGTAGCCTATCCCTTCTCCAGTGGATCCTCCCACTGAGGAATTGAACCAGCTTCTCCTGCATTGCAGGGGGATTCTTTACCAACTGAGCTATCAGGGAAGCCCTCTAGATTAAGGAAAAAGAATAAAATATATAATACATCCATGTATTCCTCAATCCAACTTGAAAAGTAGGTTGGAAGTACATTTGACACTCTCATAATGTACTTGTTATTTTACCATTCTCTGATTTCCATACATATCTCTAACCTATTGAGTCTTGTATGTTTTTAAGCAAAGGGATTCCTACATTAGATATTTATCTGTTGCTCTGTTCCCTCGGCATTGTCTTGAACTTCGTCAATGTTGACACGCAGCTATTGAAAATATAATTTTGACTTTTGTTGTGGTCATAGTCCATTCTCCCATCTCCATTCTCCTATCTGTAGATACTGGTGTTTCTTCAGATTCTTGTTTTACTTTGCTTTTGCTAAGATAAACTTTGCTGTTATCAATCACCTTGTTGATATTGACTGTGAGCGGTTTTCTAGATTGTGCTTCTAGGAGAAAAATTTGATTTTTAGGTACTTGCTTTTTAACTTAATAATAAATGCAAAACCATTTTCTAAAGAGGTTGAACTAATTTTCATGTCCATCAGAAGTATGTAATGTAATATAATCAACACATTTAATACAATCAGACATTTAAAATTTTTGTCAATCCATTAGGTATAAAATAATATCACTTGGCTTTGAAATTTCTTGGTTTCTAATGACCATCAGTATCTTTTCCTGTGTTTATTGGCAATTCACGATTCCTGTTTTGAAAAGTTTTGTCTAGAATTCTGCTTATTTTTCTTTAGGGTTTCTTGTCTTTTTTCTCATTGGTTTCTGAGTTTATTAAACATTTTGGGTTCCCCATTTTTACTGGTTATATGTAGTGAGAGTATCTTCCAGTTTAAGAGCTCTCTTTAGAGAGTCATTTGATAAGCAGAATTTATTCATCTTTTCCTTTGTAAGTTATGCTTTACTCTAAAATTTATTTTAGAAAATCTTACCCTATTTCAAAGGGTAAATTCTTATCTAATTTTTTTTGATGATGCCTTTCACATAAGGCCTTAACATACCTGGAGTTGATTTTTATGCAGGGAGTACAGGAGGGGCCCAATTTCATATTTTTACAAGTGCATAACCTCACTAATTTGGAGTCCACTTTTCTCATAAAACTTTCCATTTATGTGTGGGTCTGTTTCTGAATTTCCTCTTCTTCTCCACTGAACTACTTGCCTACCCCTGTTCTGATATCACACTATCTTAATTGCTAGAGTTTTTAAGAAGCTGATATCTGGTAGGGAAATCTGTTCTCTCTCCCATTATTTTTTCACAATCTTGAGCATTCATCTTTAACTAACTGTCAAATTCAACTACCATTGGGAGTTTTGAATGGAATTACACTGATCTATAAAGAAACTTGGGATAAATTATATTTTTATGATATTAATGTTTTTATCCTGCCATGTAGTTGAAGAATGCCTATCAAAATGGTTTCCCATTTTTTTTCCTTAAAGATCTGGCAGATATTCTGTTTGGTTTACTCCTATTTGTTTTATGTTTTATGTTGCTACCATCATCATATTTTTTATACTTTCTAGCTGCTAATGGTGTTTATAAAGGCTATTCACCTCTATATTTTGTAACAGGAAACTTTTAAAACTCTTTTTAATTTTTGTAACTTTTTTGTAGATAAAAAGACTGCATATTGTATGAAATGTCCAAAACAGGCAAATCTACAGGCAAATCTATAGTAGATTCTTGTTTGCCTAGGCCTGGGGTAGAGGGTTGCAGGGAAATGGGGAATGCTACTAGTAGGTATGAGGTTTCTTTTGGAAGATTGGAAATGTCATAAAATTGATTTGGTGATGGCTGCAAAACTCTGTGATATAGTCAAAATCATTGTATACTTTAACAGGTAAATTGTACAACATAAGAGTTATGTCTCAATAAAGCTTTTTATATAAGAAGAAACTAGACAAATGTCATATGATTGGATGTTAGAAACCATACTCTGCATAATCATGAATCAAGGATGAAATCTTAATAGAAATTAAAATATATTTAGACCTAAATAGTAAAAATACTATATAAAAACTTGTGAGATTAGATAAAGTTTCCTTAGATGAAAAGTTGCAGACATTTTACAAGTGGTTGTATAAAAAATAAGAGGCTGGCTGATATTGAATAAGCTAAACACTCAACTTGATTTGACAATAACAAACCCCAAGATAGAAGGATAAAAAAAGTAACGGCAGGTTTTAAAGAGATGGAAAGTAACTTTACACTATAGAGTCTCATTAAAACCAAATACTTGTTTTCTTAAAGGACTAATAAAATTAACAAACTTTCGACAAGACTTATGATGAATAAAAGCAGGAAAGGAGCCAATAAATACATCAGAAATAACAATGAGAATAACCACAGGGCTGTCAAGATTAGAAAGATAATAAAATTAGTAATGATTTAGTCTAAGATATTTGAAAATAGATATTATAGACAAATTCTTAGAAAAAGTATAACTAATAATTTGACTCAGAAGAAATAGAAAATTAGGATAACCTTTTAATCATTAAAGAAACTGAGACTATGTAATATAAATTTATTTTCCACCTCATTAAAATCTGATGCTATTTTTATTATTCTCATCCTCCAATTTTTAGATTTGTTATTGTCAAACTAAGTTGAATGTTTAGTTTTTCAGTGGACACATGCCTTTTGTATTGAAGATTTGTGTTTTTCATAAATTTTGGAAAACTCTTAGCCTTCAATATTGCCTCTCCCTCAGTTTCTCATCTTGTGTTTCAGGAAACTAGATTAAACATGTGTTGTGTCTTCTATTTCTATCCTCTGAACCTCTTCCTTTTTCTCTTATTTTCTTCACTCCCCATGATGCATTCTGGAAAATTCCTTCAGAGTGAGCATCTAATTCATAATATCTTTAGTTATTTAGAATTTTTCAATGAAAAACATCCATTGAGCTTTTAAATTCAAATACTGTGTATTAATTCTTTTTTCAATTTTAGAAATTCAGTTTGATACTTTTCCAAATCTACTTTATTATTTGTATTGTCTCTTGCTCCTAACTTATATTTTAATTCCCTGTTACATTTTTCTAATTATACTACACATGGTTTGTTTATGTTTTGCATTTTATGATTTTATTACCAAAGCTTTGTTGTTGTCATTCTATGGCTTTTATTTTAACTAGCTCAAATTCCACTTGTTGCTGTGATGTTCCACTGTGAACACATATTTCTTAGAATTCTTCCCTTCCAGAGAATATTTTGTTTGCTTCTGCCTGTTGTCTGGAGGCTCAATAAAATTGGGATCGATTTAAAACAAGTTCTTACCCTGAGGGACTTTTGGACAACAATGAGACAAGTTTCATGATTAAAAATCCTCTTTATCCATTCTCAAACTAGAGCAACCCAGTTCAGTTTCCTTGATGTTTCCAGATGTAGCACATGTATACAAAGAACACTTCTATTTTATCCTTCCAGTAAGGATAAGGTGCTTTGAAGTTCTTTTTTCTTTCATGCCTTGTGTCTTCCGTAGCCATTTATGAGGAAAAAGCCAGATTCAGTATTACCTACCTTTCTAGATCCCTCTTTCCTTTGTGTTTCCTTTTCTCTGGGAATCTTTTAGTTTTAAAAGAAGGAAACTCAGTAATTCAACTAAAAATATGAGAATTTTCTCCTCATATATTTCAGTATAGTTTTTGAAAATTTCAGTGTGAGCATCCTTTTGTGTGTAATTATAGGGATGTGTATGCGTGCATGCACGCGCACGCACGCACATTCCTGCACACATGCACACAGTGAATTAGCTATTCCACCATACTTCTGGGAGCAGGAAGTCTTTTAGACTATGATTTTTCTATGTCTTCTGAAAGTATCCCTTGCTCTACGGTATAAAACAATCTGTGTGTGAGATTAAATTGTCTGCTAGTATCTTATTGATGCATGTTCATGAATTCGCATTTGCCAAACAAATAAGGAGAAAAATTCAACTCTCAGACTTCCTGGATAATATGTATAGTTTTTACTTTCAGATTTCAAGTACACTATGCTTAGCAATGGCATCCCACTCCAGTACTCTTTCCTGGAAAATCCCATGGACGCAGGAGCCTGGTAGGCTGCAGTCCAGGGGGTCGCTAAGATTCAGACACGACTGAGTGACTTCACTTTCACTTTTCACTTTAAGGCATTGGAGAAGGAAATGGCAACCCACTCCAGTGTTCTTGCCTGGAGAATCCCAGGGATGGGGGAGCTTGGTGGGCTGTCGTCTATGGGGTCGCACAGAGTCAGACATGACTGAAGCAACTTAGCAGCAGTAGCAGCAGCAGCATGCTTACATACTATAACTTAACTCTTTAATGCCTAGGGGAAGACGAACCTATGTTGTGATATAGGCAAACTTTTAGGTTCTGAAACAGAACTTGTTGTCTATTAGCAGCCCCAAAGAGCTCTCAAAGTTTAAAAATTTTGTTGATTAGAAATAAAATTTCAGTATCCTATCATGGCAGCAAATAAACAAAAGAGGAGATGGTACAGGAAAATAGAAATTTTATACTAGTATCTTGAGCCCTCATACCAGTTTGATGTTTGAAGCAAGTAATTTGATTCAATCAAACATATTAGTAGAGAATTAGCAACAGTGGTTCCACAAGGAATTTGTAGTCTTTAGTAATCTAAGGATAGGGACAATATTGATGTGCCCTGCTTGAGGGAATTATACCAACCTGATCAAGATCATGGACTTGGAAATCATAGAGGCCTCAGTTTGAATTCCTTAATCTGTTGCTTGACCTCTCTAAGCCTTCCTTTCCTGTTTGGAAAATAGGGATGCTATTAGAAATTATATATGTGACTGTTGTAAGAACTGACAACACTGTGTTTGCTAAGAATTGACAAGCCCTTATCACAGTTTATGATATTGTGAAAGCTCAAAAAATTGTGTTTCATGATAATTATGATTCAGGACTGTTTTCCAGGATGGAGTGATACTAGCCATCCCTTCAATGATGAACTCACTGGACAGGGGCTAAGGTTAACTCTTATATTTCCAGAATAGTGATTAGGGGTGCTCCAAAAGATGCTGGAAAATTCCCCAGATATCCTTGAAATAAACATGTGTTCCAGTCCATAACACAAGACAACTGCATTATAAGACATCATGTTGAAAGGAAGAAAATTATTAAGAGAACTGAAAAAACAAACAGCTAGACTGCATCCCAGTTTCTAAATAGTAGAGACCACCCTTGCATAGAGAGGGACAAAATGATACCCCATTATTTAACATAGTCAATGTTCAGCAAAGCAAGGAGTGAATTTCCTTTTTATCTGTTGCTGGATGACAAGGCTAGTTTGAAAAGGACAACGAAATGTATATTAAGAAATCAAGAGATCTAAAATGTGTTTAATTGTAGAGATGCTAAAAGCAAGGCAAAATATGTGTGCCAATAGTGCAACTTGATCCAAACTGCATTTGGACTGAGCCTGTAATAAATTGTCAGAGCCAGACTTTGCATTCACTTAAGCTAATACCGTGTGTCTCATTTCTACAAAGTAAATCACAGTGGCTTTGGTACTTTATTTTCCATCTTGTGTATAAGTAAACTGCAGGATCAATTGGGAGGTAGAATCAATCTGCTATTTATTACCTTGAAATGTGACACCCTATTTTAAGTGCCCTATTCCCTTATGATTTTGCTTGAGAACAGTATTATGTCCAAACAATATAGAAACCAGCTTTACAGCTCCTGGGTTTTTTTACATCAGCCTGGATGGATTTATATTGTATATAACTTTCAGAACCTAAATAAGTTACTTAGTGGTTTTGAAACAAGCATGTAAACGAGGAAGAGTCATTTGGGATTTTGGGAGTCTTAAATCTTAGCAGAATGCACTCATGACCAGAGCATTTTTTTTTTCATCATCAAAAAAAAAAAAAAATATGTGTAGGACTCCCATTGACCCACCGATCATGGCTTAATGTTCCAAAGCAAATAAATAAAAATCTCATGTCTAGGGAAAAGAGTTAGGCTTCATGGGGATTCTGTCATCTTGTCATTACACTTTGCAAAGAAACCTTGGCCTCTAATTTATGGGTTTCAGAAAGAATGCCTCCTCACACTGCTGGGAGGTTGAAAGGGCAAGAGATCTGATGTATATCAGAAAGGTTAAACCTAATCTTTGTGACCTGCCACCCGCTTTTCCTGATTAAAACATGAGGCACTGGGGCCCAGCAAAGATTCTTACTCTAAAGGACTGTCTGTATCTTAGTCCTTGATCTTAGTCTTGAGTCTTGGTTTATTTCAAAATGGTCATTATTGGGCTTGGTGGTGACTGCACAGAAAGTCTCTAGCAAGTGTGATAAAACATTTTTAAATGCCCCAAACTGAGTTAGATGAAACTGAAGAGAAACTGACAGTAATGAAAAGCTGGTGACAAGCTTGATCCCCATAAATTTGTATTTTATTAGGGCTTAAACTTAAGGTTAACCAGAAAGAGAAGGGAAGAAAAGAGACGAAAACCTTAAAGGTGGTTCAAGAAAGATCACAGCAACATCAAGTTTCTCCTTAGCCAGCTAAGATGGCAGTGGACGGTTTCTTTCTTTCCCTCTCTATAAATGTGGGCATTCCATTATATGTAAGTTCTTAAACCTTTCATGATAACAGCATCTCATATTGAATTCATCCAGGACTTCTTGGAAGATATACTTAAGAAGGAAGGATGGTTTCTTCCTTTATAATAGTGTATTAATCCTCTAATATTTCAGGACACAACTCACTTTAGCCTCTCCTTATCCTTCAGAAAGCCTGAACTGTATATTCTAAGCTTTGGCATCATCTCCCATGGACCAAGTCCTTTAGTACAAAACATGAATTAAAAAGGCATTAATAGTAATTTAAACTAGAGGGCAATTGTATGTGTATGAAAAAGTTCCTTTTTTCCTCTTCATCCTTTTAGACCCCCAAAACTTTGTCTAAAACAGTTAATGTGTTCTGGGATTTATAGGAAAATTTATTATCTTAAAGATAAAATAAAATTTTACATTGTATACAGCCTAGGACAGGCTCTGAGAATAAACGTAATTCTCCTAAATTAAAAGGAAACATAATTTCTGGGTAAGTTCTTGTATCACTGCCATGTAACCTTCAGTCAACCTAGAAATCACAAGGGACTTTTGATTCTAAACAGTAAAGTTTGAGAGAGTCTTATAGCCACAGGGACCAAATTCATAAGTTTACTTAAAGACAAAATGGGGGTGGGAGTGGGGAAATGAACAGAACACAAAAACAGACAAACTAGTCATCTCTTATCACAGGAGCCAATGTTAATTAAAACATCATTGCGCATGTAAATCAGCAAGGAAACTTCTGCCAGTTTAGGAAGCATGTACCTATATAATCATAAAGATATCTTGGTTATTTATCAGCTGCTTGGATCTTATCCTTTGCCTCAGCAAGCAAGTCACCGCTCTCATTTTATTACAATCACTCGACATAATCCAACATAAAGAGGAGGGAAACGTATGGGACCTTGTTTGGACTTCTGTAATGAATCCTTCAGAATGATTCCTTCAGAAGGAATACTATTTCCTTCAAAAATTCTTTTGGATTTTATTGCAATCTGTTTGTGTATTCTCCCCAGTAATCACTTGAACAATATTCATATTGGTAAAATGACTTTGAAGGGTTCTTGCCTCTGAGAAAATCGCTGATTGACAGGGCATGCCAGTGATTAAGGGTATTCTTGTATAGCTGAGCTCCTCTGACATACTGGCTGCTTCTTGCATGAGGAGGGTGTAGGATGGCCTCTTTCCCAGAGCCCAGGGCTCCTCCCCATTGTTGTTTTGTTTGGTTTTCTTTTCAATGAAAGATTTGCCACTAGTGATTCTCACTCTCCATCTGCCAAAATCCCTTTAACTCCTCTCTGGTACACAAACCAGAGGTTTGAATCTGAGGGCCCATGTGCCAGGTTTGGCTCACAGCTGGGTTTTGCTGGTTGTGCACAGTTAAAAAATACTGCTAAAAGAATGTGTAAATGCTTAAAAATGATAAGTTTTCACATCTAATGCTGGGTTTATAGAGTAGTTGTTAGATTTTATCCCCCCAAACCATGGAAACCACTGTACCAAATTTTCCTCTTGAAAGATTGGAAGAACTAGCAAGCTGGGCCCACCTTCCTGCATGGCAGCCAACCTCATCCTGCATGGTGAAGGGTATTTAAATGCAGCACCATTATTTAGGATAGTTGATTTTAATCATTGAAGTACCTACCTGGCCCTTTTATAGGCACTGGATTTGGTGCCTATATCTGAGATAACCAGTTCTAGAGATAAGGCAGTTTGTTGTTGAACTAATAGGAGATTAAGCAATAGATATGTGAATTTCAATTTGTTTCATGTTGCCTTTAAAGTTTCTTAGGACTCCTTTTCCAGGCATGCCTAACTCTTCTAAGAGATATTTTGTAGTCCTAATCATTAAAAATAACTTATTTGAGGACTTCTGTGATGGTCCAGTGGTTAAGACTTCACCTTCCAATGTCAGGGGTGTGGGTTCAATCCCTGGAACTAAGATGCCACATGCCTTATGGCAAAAAAAATCAGAACATAAAACAGAAGCAGTATTGTAACAAATTCAATAAAGACTTTTTAAAAATGGTTCACATCAAAAAGTATTAAAAAAGCAAAAACAGGCTTATTCATCTTTCCCTCCCTCAGCCCCAGACATGAGGGCTAATTCCATGCACTATGTGTATTCTATGATTTGATGAATGAAGGAGTGAGTGAGTGAATGAGACTCTTGTTAGAGGCTAACAGAATTTACATCTGATATGTATATGAAAATATATTACTTGAAGACTTCCTCTACCTCTTGCTCTAATGACGACTGCTGAATCTCCCCTCTAACCTATACTCATTCCTCTGAAACTCCAGTGCCAAAAACAGGAGGCATGTAATCCTTCTTAGACAAATTAATTATTAATAGTTGATGAAGTTTCAAAAATGGTAGCTAACTTCTACTGAACATGTACCATGTACCAGGCACTGATCTAAGTACTTTCTATGAATTAACTCAAAACTTTAGTACCATTTTACACATGAGAAAACCACAACAGAAAGATTTTTTTTTTTTTTTTTATCTGAGTCTAGTAAAATTTGGAACTGGCCTATGAACCAGGTACTTAGGCTTTGGTTTTTATTTGTTCATTTCTGATTTTGGCTTTATAAATAAGGTATTATTTTTTGAACTGCAATCATATATTGGCTATGCATCTCTGTAGGGGAGGGTATACTTCCTTAAGCCTGACTTCATTGTCTCAAGCAGTTTAATCTTATGAGTAAAAAATGTAAACCTACCTAATATGACTGAAACTTTCATTTTAAGAGGATTTTAAAGAACCAGTGGGCAGTAGGAACAGGAATCACATGAGCCCAGAGTATCTGGCCTTTAGAGAGTTGCTCCTTTTGATATAGAGGCTCTTGGTACTGTTAGACGATACTAACTGCTGTAAGTAATACCCCCAGTCTATATATATAATGGCACAAATGTAGAAGTATAGTTTTCCCTTATGTAGACTTAGGTAGGCATTCTAGGTGAAGGGGGCAGTTCTCTTCCATACAAATATGCAGGGATTCAGACTGATGAAGCCTCTTTCATTTTCAACCCATTATGTAAGATGTTGTGAGAATGCTGCCCTTTCATCCAAGCAGAAGCAGAGAGTATAGAGGAACCCACAGATGAAGATTTTATGGACCAATCCTGGAAGTGACTCATATTACAAAAATAATGTAAATTTTATTATTTGACCACGCCTAACTTTAAATGAAATCCCATGGACGAAGGAACCTGGTAGGCTGCAGTCCATGGGGTCTCTAGGAGTCAGATACGACTGAGCAACTTCACTTTCACTTTTCACTTTCATGCATTGGAGAAGGAAATGGCAACCCACTCCAGTGTTCTTGCCTGGAGAATCCCAGGGACTGGGGAGCCTGGTGCCTTGGGCACGACTGAAGTCGGACACAACTGAAGCGACTTAGCAGCAGCAGCAGCAACTTTAAATGAACACTGAGAAATGTAGGTTTGCTGTTTGCCAGGAAAAACAGAAAACAAGGACTTTGGTGGACAGTTCACCACCATGTCTTATCATTCCTGAAGTGGAAGATATTTATGTAAGGAAGATTTGCCTGGACTATATGTTTAAGAAACACCAACATTATACAACCAATTCTCTCAGAGTCTTTGAAAGTTTGTAGGCATACTGTATTTTAGAAATTGTGCTGAGAGGTATCTTTGGAAAACACTTTAGTACCAGCAGTATGCACTGAAAGATCAACACTCTAAAACTCTAGGGAATGAATCTTTATAGAGAATATCAGAGAATTTTTTAAAAACTTAGAGAAAACAGAATATTTTTTCAGAGTCCTTTCCATACATCCCAAATTAACAGATATAGCTCTAGGGTCTCTACTAATGCAATCAGAGAGCTGGTCAGTTTCCGCTTCCTTCTTAGGGGGCAAGAGATAGCAAAACAAAATTGCATACATTTGACTTTTGATATTGATAGTGCTTCCCAGGAAGATTTTATTTTATCTTTCTTAGTTTGTCTTGCTTTTCCATGAAGTCTTAAGGATGAAATGAAGGAAAGACAAGTCGTGAAAACTTGGTCAACCTGAAAATTTATCTATTGGGCATTATTTCTTTGCTTTAACTGGCAGAAACTAAGACCAAATAGAAATTTTTCTGACTCATCTTCAATTTGATGTTTTCACACCACTGTTTGTCTTCTGATGAAAGCTGTGTAAGACATCCTTAGCTCTGAGAGTATGGTCTCTAACTATCATTTCCACTGAAGAAATGGTTTATTCCAAGTCTTATGGTCAAATAAGGTCTATTTCCTTAGCAAGGTATGCCTAGACTAATTTTTTTTATTCAAGAAAGCAAAAAAGATGTAAAAGATTACTGAGTTTATGTCAAAAGGACTCAGAAGTCAGAGAACTCAGAAGATTCCCAATAGCCAAAAAATGGGATAACTGGAGCATTAAATGCATAACAAGTACAATAGATTAAATATATTATAAATGCTGAAATCCATGAGATCATATTGTTATGAAAACCACCATACAAACACATAAATAGCTAACAACCAAAGTCTCAGTGCTCATCTTCGGATGTTGATAAGAAGCACATTATTTTGAAAAATAATAAAGAAAATAATTAAGCATTGGTCCTGCATTTCATCTATGAATTGTTCATTAAGGTAATCAAGTAGTTAATTATTAAGGCTGCTGCTAAGTCACTTCAGTAGTGTCTGACTCTGTGCGACCCTATAGACGGCAGCCCACCAGCCTCCGCCGTCCCCGGGACTCTCCAGGCAAGAACACTAGAGTGGGTTGCCATTTAATTATTAATAGTAAATGGCAGTTTCTCTTTATAGAAGTATCACAGCTTCTGGAACAAATGAATGATAGAATTAGAACAGCACTGTTTTGTGGTCCCTAATGAGATAATTGGAGAAGGAAATGGCAAACCCACTCCAGTATTCTTACCTGGGAAATCCCATGGACAGAAAGGCTTAGTGGGCTATAGTTCCTAGGGTCACAAAAGAGTCAGATACAACTTAGCACCTAAGCAACATCGAGTAATGGGTTTAGGTACTAATTATCAATGACTGCTAAGATCCCAGAAAGAAAGACACCAGATTTTAGGTGCCTCCCACTGGAAGAATACATTTCTTAACAAGTAACCTTGATGATATTTTGTTTTGTTTTTTAATTGACTCCTCTTAAATACAGAGAACAGAATGGTGGTTTCCACAGGCAGGGGTAAGCAGTGAGGGAAATGAGTGAAGGTAAAAAAAAAAAAAAAATAGCAAGAGTCTCTGAAATTTTAGTAAAAGGCTTTAAAAATATACTCTATTTCTCTTTCAATGTCCTTTTAAATTTCTGTATTCTAAGTTGCTTATTGAGATCAAAGCTCTGAAAAACCCCCTTTCCTAGTGATTTGCTATGCTTCCTGGTATTGTGTAACATGCACTGTGTAGCTTCTTTAGATTTCTTTGCCTTAGCGGTCAGGAAGCTCAAGTTTTATGCTTAATTTAGATTTTATTGCATATAAATTCCTACTGAAAAAATTTAATATGATCAGACCTCTAGAAATAGCTACCAACATACTAGAAACGTAAGGAGCAGAGGAAATCTTCAAAAACACTATGGAAATATAAACAGTAAAATCCAAATTGTGGGAAACACATAGGACAAATAATACAGTTTCTTCTACAAATGAATTGCAAAAATATAGCTTAAACTAGTTGTAAAGAGCAATCAAATACAATGCATGAATGTTGCATGGATCCAAATTTAAATAAAAACATATTTACTTTTATGCAGAATTTATGAGAGAATTGGAGAAATGTGACTACTGATTGGCTATTGAATGTAATTAAAAATGATTGTCAATTCTGACTGCAAAAGTGGTATTATGTGTGTGTTTTATGAGTCTTTATATTTTAGAGATACATGCTAAAATATTTATGGCTCAAATTACATATGCCTGGGATTGGCTTCAAAATAACTGAGGAGTGAGAAAGATCAGGGTAAAATGAGATTGACCATGAAGTAATAATTGCTAAAGATAGGTAATTGGTATGAGGGCTCCTTGTTGAATAAATGTTTAACATTTTAGAAGTTTAGAGAGAAAGAAATGAAAATAAAAGAAAAAAAAACAAGAGTGGTTAAGAGGGAAGGCTCAAAGCCAAGCTGCCTGGGGTCAAACCTTATTTTTGTCATTATGAGCTGTGTGATCCCAGGCAAGGGGGTCCTGACAATTACCTAAGCTTTTTCTGCCTTGGATTCCTGACCTGTAAAATGGGTGTAATCATAGCACTCATTTCTTTAGGTTGTTGTTGTTTTTTAATTTATCTAAATCTGTGGTGAGTCTTCATTGCTGTGCAGGCTTTCTCTAGTTCCAGGCGGCAGGGACCACTCTGGCTGTGGTGTGAGGGATTCTCGCTGCGGCCGCTTCTCTTGGTGTGGAGCACCGGCTCTAAGTGCAAGGCTCAGCAGCTGTGGTACATGGGCTTAGTTGTTCCACAGCATGTGGGATCTTCCTGGACCAGGGATCGAACTGGCAGCCCTTACATTGCAAGGTGGATTCTTAACCACTGGACCACTAGGGAAGCCCACTCATTAGGTAAGAAATAAGCTGGGAAGCAGTTTATACATTTCTGACATGAAACAGGTGTTCGTGTTTGCTATTATTATAATTATCGTTAGACACACCATCATTAGACATGGCTTTAGACATGCCATTTACCCTGGAACTGATCGTGTCATGGGGAACACATCCATGGTACCAGGGCAGGCTTTGGTTTCCTGAACCAGAATGGACCCCTGTGGGCCTCCAAGGTAACCAAATCTTCTTCTTTAGCCAAGATGGCACACAGAATTTAGGCAATAATTTCGAAACCTGCTCTCTGGCCTTTTGGTGTTCTGGCTTCCCAATTCAATCTGTTTCCAGTAACACATTAACCCTTCATCCATTCTTGTCTTTGTTTCTTTGCTTTTGTTGATATCTCATCTCTTCAAGAAAATTAGAGATACCAAGGGAACATTTCATGCAAAGATAGACACAACAAAGGAGATAAATGGCATGGAGTTAACAGAAGCAGAAAATATTAAGAAGAGGTGGCAAGAATACACAGAACTATATAAAAAAGATCTTAATGACCCAGATAACCACGATAGTATATTCAGTCACCTAGAGCCAGACATCCTGGAGTATGAAGTCAAGTGGGCCTTAGGAAGCATCACAGTGACCAAAGCTAGTTGAGGTGATGGAATTCCAGCTGAGCTATTTCAAATCTTAAAAGATGATGCTGTGAAAGTGCTGCACACAATATGCTAGCAAATTTGGTAACCTTGGCAGTAGCAACAGAACTGGAAAAGGTCAGTTTTCATTCCAATCTCAAAGAAAGGCAAGGCCAAAGAATGTTCAAACTCCTGCACAATTGCATTCAATTCACCTGCTAGCAAAGTAATGCTCAAAATCCTTCAAGCTAGGCTTCAACAATATGTGAACCAAGAACTTCCAGATGTTCAGGTTGGATTTAGAAAAGGCAGAGGGACAAGAGATCAAATTGCCAACACCCATTATATGATAGAAAAAGCTAGAGAATTCCAGAAAAAAAAAAATCTTCTACTTCATTGACTATGCTAAAACCTTTGACCGTGTAGATCACAGCAAACTGTGGAAAATTCTTAAAGAGATGGGAATACTAGATCACCTGACCTGCCTCCTGAGAAATCTGTATGCAGGTCAAGGAGCAACAGTTAAAACAGGACATGGAAAAATGGACTAGTTCCACATTGGGAAAAGAGTACCTCAAGGCTGTATATTGTCACCTTGCTTATTTAACCTATATGCATAGTACATCATGTGAAATGCCTGGCTGGGTGAAGCACAAATTGGAATCAAGATAGCAGGGAGAAATATCAATAATCTTTGGTATGCAGATGGCACCACCCTTATGGCAGAAAGCAAAAAAACTAAGATCATGGCATCTGGTCCCATTCCTTCATGGCAAATAGATGGGGAAGCAGTGGAAACAGTGACAAAATTTATTTTCTTAGGGTCCAAAATAACTGTGGATGATGACTGCAGCCGTGAAATTAAAAGTCTCTTGCTCCTTGGAAGAAAAGCAATGACAAACCTAGACAGCATATTAAAAAAGAGAGATGATACTTCGCCTACAATGGTCCATCTAATCAAAGCTATGGTATTTCCAGTAGTCGTATGGATGTGAGAACTGGACAGTAAAAAAGGCTGAGCACTGAAGAACTGATAATGCCTTCAAACCGTAGCGTTGAAGAAGACTCTTGAGAGTCCCTTGGACAGCAAGGAGATCAAATCCGTCAATCCTAAAGGAATCAACCCTGGATATTCATTGGAGGGACTGATGCTGAAGCTCTAATACTCTGGCCTCCTGATGTGAGGAGCCGACTCATTGGAAAAGATCCTGATGCTGAGAAGGATTGAAGGCAGGAGGAGAAGGGGACAACAGAGGATGAGATGGCTGGATGGCATCACTGAGTCAATGGATGTAAGTTTTAGCAAATTCCAGGAGATGGTGAAGGGCAGGGAAGCCTGGCATGCTGCAGTCCATGGGGTCTCAAAGAGTTGGACACAACTGAGCGAATGAACAACAACTGGTCTAGAAAGTCTTTCTTCCTCCTCTGCCAAGCTTGGTCATCCTGAATGTCTAGGTCCTATCCGTGTTGCCCGAAGAACCCTTTCCTGAATGAAAGTCTACTCTGACCTCCTCCTCCTCCTCCAAACTGCAAGATACTGACTGCACGTACCATGCAATCTAGTTTTTCATTATGTTGAGCTCAAAAGAGATCCTACTGTGCAATATCTTCCCAACCCTCCTTTCTGTGACATCACTTTGGTAGCTTGACATTGGCTGTATCCATGTTGAAAGTATTTGTTTTTCATTGTTCAGTTGCCAAGTTGTATCCGACTTTTCACGACCCCATGAACTGCAGCATGCCAGGCTTCCCTACCCGTCACCAACTCCTGGAGTTTGCCCAAGTTCATGTCCATTGCATTGGTGATGCCATCCAACCATTTCATCCTCTGTCACCCTCTTCTCCTTCTGCCTTCAATCTTCCCCAGCATCAGGGTCTTTTCCAACGAGTTGGCTGTATCAGGTGGCCAAAGCATGGGGAGTATTTATACCACAGCAAAGACTACAAGCCAGTGAGTTTCTTCCTTCCCTGTGAGCAGGTTATTAAACATTTACCATCACAAGAGTAGTTATATATCCCCACAGGTATCTATAATGGACTGAATGTTTGTGTCCCCTCCAAAAAATAATTTATATGCTGAAATTCCAACTCCCAATGTGATAGTGTTAAGAGGTCAGGTTTTAAAGGTGATTAGATCTTGGAAAGTGGGGCCTTCATGAACAAAACTAGTGCCCTTATGAAGACCCCAAAGCGTTGTCTAGTGCCTTCTCTGCCATATGAGGACACAGTGAGCAGTAAACAGTCTGCATCTCAGAAACATGCTCTCACCAGAAGCTGCCCATGCTGACTTCCAGCCTTTAAAATGTGAAACATAAATGATGTTGTGCATAAACCACCTGGTCAATGATAATGTATGATAGAAGCCTGAATATTTCCCCTCTCTCCATCTGCCTATCTACCCTGTGCCTCACACTGAGTGGCCCATCGAAGTCTCCAATAATTGCATGAATGATTGCTGAATGCTACCTCTAGTTTTTACTTCTTCTCCCAAGTTGGCGGACATGCGTGCTAAGTTGCCTCAGTCGTGTCTGACTCTGTGAGACCCTACGGACTGTAGCCCACAAGGCTCCTCTGTCCATGGGACTCTCCAGGCAAGAATACTGGAGTGGATTGCCATGCCCTGCTCCAGGGCATCTTCCCAACTGAGGGATCGAACATGCGTCTCTTATGTCTCATGCATTGACAGGCTGGTTCTTTACACTTGGGAAGCCCCCTCCCAAGTTTAAAACACCTTAAAAGTAGAAACCATGTCTCATTCTCCATACTGCCTAAGAGAGTAGTGCACGCAGTAGGTGGTCAGGAAAAACATTATCGATCGATTATAGAAAGCAGTTTAATAACATCCTCCAGTGTGAAGCAGAAGATCCACTTTTCTTGTTTTTATGGTTGACAATGCACAGATACTCAGACCTAAAGATGTGAGGGACAGTTTTACAGCTTTTAAAAGTAAACCAAAATCCTCTTTAGGCAGCATCTTTCAAGTCTTTGAACAGCCCAACAAGGTTTCCTCTATGCCAAGCTATGATCACCTTGGGGGATTTATGATGAGGTCCTTTCTCATAATTGCAGGGCTGAGCTTGAAGCAAAGTTCCTGTGCAAAGCTTTGCCTGCTTTTGGAGGCTTTATTAATCTTGGCAAATGGGAACAAGGCCAGAAGCCAGGACTGCAGCTGAGGGCCACAGGTCCCCTCCCTGTTCCTTCAGACTCAGGCACAGGCTTGGCCAGCTTCAGAGAGGCGGGGGAGAGAAGTCACTCCCACGTAAGGTCTCTGCCCCGTTCAGACCCCACACCTGGCCACACTGGGAAGTAGTGGGTGGCTGTCCCTTGAAGAGGCCATTCGCCTTTAATATTTTACTTGAGGATTCTTTCTTTAATGTTTTCCCATGATGTATGGAATGTGCAGTTTATGAAAGAAGCAATTAAGTGGGTGGAACCTGTAAATCAGGCTGATACTTAAAAGTATGCTCATTTACTGCTGTGCCATTATAATTATTCTGCTCACCCTCTCCCAGCCCACCCCTCTCCCAATCCCACTGACTCCTCAGGGGTGCAGGGTTTCTGCTTCTGAGGCTCCCTCACTCTTCCTTCTATACATCTGAGCTTTGGGGACCATCTGAACTCAGGCTGCTTCTCCAGTGGGTAAAACTGGCCTGCCCTGTCTTTTCACCATTATTGTCATAACCAGCCTCTGCACATTTCCTTCTTAAATGTTTATAAATCTGTTCCTCTCCATGAACTCATCAAACCTCAAATTCTTGTACTATCTATGGGGCTTACTTGAAAGATTCCAAGTATTAAATAAAGATTAAGGTCTTTGGAAATGGAGGCAGCTTTCAAACTCCATCACCTTCCAAAGCAGAGCCTGGAAAATCCCATGAACAGAGGAGCCTGGCAGCCCATAGTCCATGGAGTCATAAAGAGTCAGACATGACTGAAGCAACTTAGCACAGTTATTGTTGGTATTATCACAATTATGTTTATCTCTTTCTACTCTGGACTACAGAATCCTGGGAGGCAGGAAACATGTTGCCTTTACTAGCTTTCTTGCTTCCCCACCCTAATCCACAGCCCATTCCCAAACACACACACACATTCACAAGCACACTACCAGCCATTACGAAGTGTCAACAAATTTTTGTGTAATGGATAGCTGGGTGGATGGTGGTGGGAGGGTTGGTCCCCTGTGCCCTGACAATTACATCCATCAGGAGATTGTTTCTGAGAGAGGCCAGCCTCTGAAAGGAAAATTTTCCAACAGCAATTTGCTCTTGTACGTTAACCATAGCAATGGCCTATGGTTAATGGCGATGTGATGAAACTTTACTAGAAGCCCAGCAAGTTTAATAGCACCTCTCACCAGACAGTCTCATGCATGGAGAGAAAACAAGCTCAGAATAAGGTAGACCTCTCCTGAACTAGCACCTCTACCATTAACTCCATGACCTCTAGTTATTTGCTTCTCGAAGCCCAGTGGTCACACAAGTAAAATGGGGACCATATCTCCAATTCATGGCTGCTGTGAGACAAAACATGTCTATTTCATGGCACAGGGCTTTAGACTCAGTCATGAGCAGTTAATATTATTATTACTGTAAATATTATCCTGCGGTGGGACACACTGGCAGGTATCTACTCAAAGTGACTTTGCCAGACACAGACAGCTGCGTCAGTCCCCTGAGTGTCCCCTCACTCTTGTGCTTCTTTCTAAGGGCAGGGCCAGGATTCTCTATGCTGCTGGGTGATGGAGTCCAGTTTAAGAATTTATCCAAGATTTATTGAATGAATATACATTAAGAAGTACGTGTATATAGACATTGTACTAGATGCTGGAAAGTGAAAGTGTTAGTCACTCAGTTGTATCCCACTCTTTGCCACCCATGGACTGTAACCCACCAGGCTCTTCTGTCCATGGAGTTCTCCAGGAAAGAACACTGGAGTGGGTTGCCATTCCTCTCTCCAGGGGATCTTCCCAACACAGGGACTAAACCCAGGTTTCCTGCGTTGCAGGTGGATTCTTTACTGTCTGAGCCACCAATGAAGCCCACTAGATTCTAGGGACAATAGCGATGGAAGGAAACAGAATCCTCATTGACCAGAGCATACAGTGGGGAAGGTCACTGGACAGATGGCTAAATAAACATTATCCGGGGTAGGGTCGTCCTAAGTGAGGGGTCAAAACATGTGACCAGAGCTCCAGCGTGCCATGTGACCCTTGCCAGTCACTCCATTCCTCTGAGCCTGAGCTCCTCTTATATAAGGTCATCCTCAACCTTCTTTGCTCTAATTGAGCTTTTCAGGATTGCGTGAACGCTTCCGTCTCTAGGAAGGGCTTTGGAAGGAAAGAGAATCCTGGGAAGGCCAGGGGTTCAGAAGACCCCTCTGAACACAGCCCTTTCTTGTAGGATATTTTTCAAGCAGAGTTTCCAACCAAGTGTCCCTTCAGAGAGCAAGTAGGCTTGGATGTCCGGAGAGCCCCTTCTGGGAAGAAATGGATGCTGTTTCTCATTCTCCTGTAGGACCTGCTGTAGAATTGCTGCTCCAAGTTAGCTTTCCTTGACTGTGTGATCAGATGCTCTACCTGTCTCCTTATCATCCCATCTCTTCCCACGAAGGTCATTTCTCACCTGGCACTTCGATGCCAGGGAGTTAAATATGACGTGTTTGTGTTTGTGTGGTGTGTTCGTGTGTGCGAGAGCATGTACGCATGTGTGTGTGTGTGTGGAGGGGTATGGGTTTGCTTTTATACGTTAGCTCTGCTGAGAATTCCATCTGCAGAACTTTGGGTGGGTCTTGTGGATGCTCAAGGACATTCAATGGCGGGGGGGGGGCGTGATTTGTGGACATGGTCCTCTAACAATGACGATAATGGCAGCAGCAACGATGACCTCCATAAATTGCTCTTAAATCTTTTCTCCTCTGTGGACCCATTTCAGGTCTCTTGTCTTACTTACTTGGCAACTCAACAAGGTAAGTAATGCTGTCATTCCTTTAGCTGCATTATTTCAGTGAATCTCCAGGACACTACATGAGATAATAACAGAGTGGTTATCATTTACAGAGCCCTTGGTTAGGAGTAAGCACTGTTCTCTACACATTATGTCTTGACTCAAATAATATCCTATAACATCCCCATGTTTCAGATGGGGAAACTAGGGCACAAAAAGGTGATATAATTTGCTAGACTACCAGCCAAGCAGTGGCATACTGGTAAATCCCAGGGCAGTCTGACTCTGAGCCACACTTGTAAGCTCCACCTATATGCATCGGTTGTTTATTTTCTGGAGATTGTGGGAGGTGGGGGTATGTGGATCTTGGGTCTCCTTTTGAAGCAACTCTTTTAATCTACACAGCAGGAACATCTCTGTCATTTCCCCTAACGTTAGTCTGACATACCTGCCTTTTGAAGGCACTTTCTGATCTGCACAGCTCATTCTTCCTCCTCTATATTCCCTCCTCAGAGCTGGGGATGCTGGGGTAAGCATGGCCACGATACAGATTCGGAGAGCATTTTTATTTAGTCTTGGTCCACCTTGGAATCTCCTTCAAATGCAGATTCTCCTTCAGTGGTTCTGGAGAGGGGCCTGAGTGTGTCCAACCAGCTCCCAGGTAGTGTTGAGGCTGCCGTTCTGGGACTGCACACTGGGGAATGAGTCTTCCCATTCATTCCCCTTTACCCCACCTCGTGGCTCTGCCTTCAGCGTGCTCACAGGGCTCCCTGGCATTTTCCTTAAATCCAGCTCTTGACTCCAGCAGGTCCTACGGTGTGGACAGGGATGGCTGACCTCATCACCGGATGAGTCAGAAAATCCAGGGTGCCTCTCCTGGGAAGGTGAGGGCAGAAGGAGCCAGAACACTCCTTGGTGCCCATGCCCCCGGGTCTTGTCACACCTCCAGCCCTCTTCCCTTGGGTGAGCTCTTTCCACTTTGGATTTCCACTTTAAAGCACAAGTGGTCACCTCCAGGTCAGTTTCTAATCCTCCCCTAGGTAATTGGCCTCAATGAGGTGAGGGCTGGACAATTATACAGCCGTGGGGCTGCCCCTCCCCTTTCTGCATGCCTCAGACAGAGCTCATTTTATTTCTGGTTTTATGGGGTGCATTTATTGTTGGCCTTTGGGTTGTTGGTGTCTCCTATGCCCAGTGTGGGGGTTTTATATGGATACTAGGTCCGATTGCCCTTTAGAAAGGTTCTGCTTTTAATTAAGCTTTTTACTCTAGTTGAGCATGGGGTTTCAGCATTTTAGTGCTTTAAAAATAAACATCTATAATCAGTTTTTAAATGGCCTTTATTATTACATATCCATAATCCAAGCTAAAATTAATCACCACAAATCTCTGCTCTCATCACAGGAAAAGTCTTTGTATTTCCCAATGAAAACAGGGAGTCATTCTTTTCTAGATGGCAAGAGAAGAAATATAGAATGCCCTGTACACAAAGCGGCCTGGTACTCTTTTCACTGTTTCTCCTTAATAGGAGTTTCCAGAGAAAGGCCAAGACCAGCCTCTCCCTCCTGCTCAGTTCAGCTCCAGACACACAGATACACTCTATGCAAGGCTTCTCCGGTTCCCCTTCAGTCACCACATTCCCTCACCTTCAGATCCATCCAACCATCCAAAGTTTTGCAATCTCTTCTGTCCTATTGCAACTATTGGGTTACATGTTTTTTTGTTTTACCTATGTGTCCAGTCTCCCTAACAGGATTCATTCAACACTCACTCATGCGTTTGGTTAACAAATATTTGTTGAGTATTTACTATGTATTAGACCATTAAAGCAGGGAAGGCAATGGCAACCCACTCCAGTACTCTTGCCTGGAAAATCCTGTGGACGGAGGAGCCTGGTAGGCTGTAGTCCATGGGGTCACTAAGAGTCGGACACAACTAAAGCGACTTAGCAGCAGCAGCAGACCATTAAAGGGGCTACCCTGGTGGCTCAGATGGTAAAGAATCTGCCTTTAATGCAGAGATCTGGGTTTGATCCCTGGATTGGGAAGATCCTCTGGAGAAGGGAATGGCTACCTACTCCAGTATTCTTGCCTGGAGAATTCCATGGACAGAGGAGCCATGGGGTGGCAAAGAGACGGACACGACTGAGCAACTAACTCTATACTATACTATAGACTATTAAAGATGCTGAGATATAGGTGTAACCAAGGCAAACACAGATCCCCAAATGGCGCTAGTGGTAAAGAACCCACCTGCCAATGCAGGAAACGTGACACGGGTTTAATCCCTGGCTTGGGAAGATTCTCCTGGAGGAGGGCATGGCAACCCACTCCAGTGTTCTTTCCTAAAGAATCCCATGGACAGAAGAGCCTGGAGGGCTATGATCCATAGGGTCACAAAGAGTCAAATACGGCTAAGCTACTTAGCATGTATGCATGCAAGGCAAACACACTCTACCCTCACAGAGTTTATAGTCTCACTTAATTAATTAATTACAATTGTTGTTGTTGAGTCCCTAGTTCATATCCGACTCTTTTGCAGCTCTGTTGACTATAGCTTTCCAGGTTCCTGTGTCCATGGGATTTCCCAGGCAAGCATACTGGAGTGAGCTGCCATTTCCTTCTTCAGGTGATCTTTCCAACCCAGAGACTGAACCTGTGTCTCCTGCATTGGCAGGCAGATTCTTTACCACTGAGCCACCAGGGAAGCCTTAATTGCAATTACCACAGCTATTATGACAGGAAAGCATGTAAAGGTGGCCTGACCCGTTTGGAACTGTGCACTTCTTGAGTCCAGGCACCAGATTTTCTCTCTTTGAGCCAAGAGATGATTTTAGTCTTCCTATGGAACAAGAAACATGATATAACTGATAGATCCCTGGGATAACTTTCCAGTATCTCCGTCTTCAGCACAAATAGAAACCATACCCCCATCTCTTACTTTCTGTGCCAAATATATTTTATATATTGTGGCCTCTCATCTCACATCCATTCTTCTGTTTGCTCTGTACCTCTTAATCTGAAAGTCTGAAAGCTCTCTTTACTTAAATCTCCTTGCCTACTTGGTTCCAGGAGGCAGCATTCTCAACAGGGTAGAAGGCAGAGACAATCTAGAAGCTTGTCTACTTCTGGTGACACTTCTGCAAACAGTAGCAGAGGTGACTCTCACACAGCTTCAACATCTGGGTTTCCAGCAGCATCTCAGCAGCAGCTCCACCAGTATTAGGGTCAACTGCATAGATCGCTGGTTAGCACCATAAGTTTATGCTTCCAGTAACAGGAGCAGTGAATCGGAGTTTTGGGGCTCCATCCCAGAGGCAGTAGTAGGTTTGCAGTTTCCAGATAATATCTATTTCCTGTTTTGATGTTCCAGGTTTCCCCAAAATGTTATAACTAATACCTTGAGCTAAACTCCTCTCAGCTTAAAAATCTAAAGTGGTTCATGTTTTCCTGACAGGGCATAGACTGATAAGCTCATCACCACCACAGTCATTTGGCTGCCAACCCACAATTCCTATCACACGCACTTCCTAATCATTTTTGAAGTCTACCCTTCCTCTCCACTATCATTCTCATGTACTGAATCTGAAATGTATTTTCTGGACTATAGCTAGTGCAACTCAAATGGCATCCTCTAAGTGCTAGCTTCTCTTTCTATCTCACCTCCCACCTATCTTCACAATTTTTCTGTAAATCTGAAACTGTTATATAAAATATAAAGTTTAATATGTAAAGTAAAAAAAGATTTTTTTTTCAGAAAAGCAAAATCTTGGAGGAGACTCACAGTGTAAGAAACATTAAAGTAAGTCCTTCCGGCAGATAGAAGTAGTACAAAATATGGATATGGATCTATACACACACACACACAAATTCAGAGTTACAGAAATGGTAACCACATGGATAAATAACTAAGTTTTTTTTGTTATTTAAGTATCTTTAAAGTATAACTAACTCTTTATATGAGAATTGATACTAATGTGATATAAAGTTAATAATGTGATATAAAGTTTATAGCATATATAGAAATAAAACATATGGAACAATAACACAATGACTGAGAAAGGAGAAGTGAAGGTAATTGTTCAAAAGTATTTTTAGGCTACATGAGTTGGTATAATATTACTTGAAGGTGGATAGTGGTAAGTTTAAAATGCACAGAAACTCTAAAGCAGCCAGTAAAATAACAAAATAGTTATGGTTAAAAAATCAGCAAAGGAGATAAAAAAGGATTGATAAAAAAGGATTAATTAAAAGTACTTAATACCAAACTCTTAGAAAAATGAATATGAATAAATGAAATCAGTAAAAAGCAACTAGTAAAATAATATATTTATATTAATTATGCCAATAATTATAATAAATGTAAATGGTCTAAACACTCTAATTAAAAAGCAGAGGTTGTCAAGTTGGATGAACAAACAAGAACCCAACTATATGCTGCCTACAATAGTTGTACTTTAAAGTGAAAGTGAAAGTCTCTCAGTCCTGCCATGGACTATATATTCCATGGAATTCTCCAGGCCAGAATACTGGAGTGGATAGCCTTTCCCTTCTTCAGTGGATCTTCCCAACCCAGGGATCAAACCCAAGTCTCCCACATTGCAGGCAGAGTCTTAAGCAGCTGAGGCACTGAATAGACATAAGTAGGCTAAAAGCAAAAGAATAGGAATGCCAGGCAAAGTAGATTTCAGAGCAAACAGCATTACTAAACACAAGAAAGTAACTTTGTAATGATAAAGAAGTTAATTTCATCAGGAATACTTAAGTGATGTTAAGAGTTTATACATTTAGTAGTAGATGTTCAAAATAGATGAAGTAAAACTGATAAAACTGTAAAAAAAAAAAAAAAAGATCCACAGTAACATTTGGAGATTTCAATAATTCTTAATAATCAATATAGCAAGTAGAGAGAAAATCAGTAAGAACATAAACGACTTTAAGAGTACCATTAGCCAACTAGATCTAATTTTGAATTTATAGAAAACTATGCAACAAAAGCAGAATTCACATTGTTTTCCACATTGTGCATATGGAATGTTTAACAAGATAAACCATAATCTTCCAAAACTGATTTAGTTACAATTTGGCACACAAACTCTGAGTATTTGTGCCTTTGTGTCTTTTCACAGTTTCCTTTGGCATGAAATACTTTTCCCTGCTTACCCATCCTCACCTCCCCAACTCCTCTTCATCTTTCAAATCTGCTCAGCCATTACCTCCATTATAAGGCCTTCCTCAACTACTCCCTTTTCTTTTGGATGATTGTAATACTTTGTGCATACATTTATCTTTGCTTGTATCATAGTATGTGAAATCATATGTATAATTCTAATGCTTCTCCCACTGGATTATAAAGATTAGATTTAGGACAAAAACCACATTATTATAATTAATAGCATATGATATAATTTCCTTATTAAAAATAGCTGTTTTTTAATGAGTACCTAGTATGTGCCAAACACAAATATACATTTTTTAAAATGTAGAGACACTGTTAAGAAACATTTATTAAATAACTTTTATGTGTTAGACCCTGGGATACTTATAGAAAATGTCCTCCAAAATACATCTGGAAGGAGGTCTTATGGGCAAGATGTGACTCTGCTAAATGACCTTTATTTTGTAGACTCACAAATCACTATAATTTTCCAAATCAAACCAGGCTGTGTAAGGATGGCATTTGTCCCCACACACTAAGTAACTCATCTGAGTATTAGGAAACATAGCAATTTACTGTCTTTCAGCAACTTTTACTTCCAATAACACTACAAGTTAGGGATGTTGACTATGTCCTACTATAGAGAGTCCCTTGGGTGGCCCCAGACAGAACTGTCTTGCAGTGAGGGAGCTAATGAAGCAAGAACCATTCCCTGACCTCTTGTGCCACTGATGAGAATAAATTACCCCATTCAACAGAGAAGAATATTTTTCATTCATTGATTGTTACAGTTATCCAATAATCTGGATTGCCTCTTGCACTTAATCTTTCACTTCAGAAGAAGAAAAGTGTCCCTACAAAGGGACACCTATTGTGATTCTCACAAACTTTGCATTTGATTTATCTGTGGCAGGCCAAGGAGAAAAACTAGATTTTTCATCAGGCATGCCCTTAAATTGTCTGAATCCTTGTCAACAGCATCATTCTCACAAGGAAAAAGCCATGATTTGATATAGGACACAGGCCTAGATGGTTAGTAACATGATCCTAATGTCCTTTTTGGCTTGACTAGGTGGATCAAAAAGTTAGATTCACTTTTCTTGCTGCAGAAGTCCTGTATTATTGGACTAGAAATGAAAACCATTTTTCTTCCTCAGTCAGGGAAGAAGAAATACATTTGCCAAGTCATTATATATAACAGATTGTAGCAGGAAGGTGCTTAGGAAAATGCCCAAGGCAGGCAGTTACCACACAACACCAAGACAGCAAAACCTAATTGGCCTGGCAAGGGGAATTTGTTGTCTTTTCTGATGATGACACTTTTGAGGGTTTGCCACTTAAAGTGTCAAGAAAATGACTGACATGTAAATTGGCATCATGGAAGTCCAGAGAACCTTAATACCTGCTGCTTGGAAATGAGTTCCTACTTCAGTTAGGTTCTCATGTGGGAAGACCTTATGAAAAATGCTTTCCTTTGTAAGTTCATGGCCTTTGAGGTGGCTAGATCTGATGGTTTCAGGAACAAGTTCAGGCACACGGAAAGCTGAATTTTCAAACCTAAAGTTATAGGGCTAGGAGCATAATGAAAACAAGCATAATACATACAAATCAAGGTCAACAATTACAAAGGTCAAGCTAGTAGTTTCCTTCTTGGACAGACTATTTGGACAGGTCCCCCATACTAGTTAAACTGTGTTTATTAGATGATGATTAGACTGTTTTCCCATTTATAATTCCAGCTAGAACTCCAGCCCCATGTTACAATTAACCATTGTCAACTGATCCTGAGTAAAACTGTCCTTCCGTCTCTCCTTCCTTTCCTTCCTTCCTGAGACCTTTGTGGCTTGTAGGCCACAAGCCTACTATCTTCATGGAACAAAACTGGGAATGAAGAAGCCTCAGGTTTTGATGCTTAAAGAGAAATTTACTTCATTTCTGCTGCTGCTGCTGCTAAGTCGCTTTAGTCGTGTCCGACTCTGTGCGACCCCATAGATGGCAGCCCACCAGGCTCCCCCATCCCTGGGATTCTCCAGGCAAGAACACTGGAGTGGGTTGCCATTTCCTTCTCCAATGCATGAAAGTGAAAAGTGAAAGTGAATTCACTCAGTCATGTCCGACTCTTAGCGACCCCATGGACTGCAGCCTACCAGGCTCCTTCATCCATGGGATTTTCCAGGCAAGAGTACTGGAGTGGGGTGCCATTGCCTTCTCCATTCTACATGCCTTTATTTCAAACTAGACTAATAATTTTTCATGAGATTATGAGGTTCCAGAGGGCAAACACATTAGCATTTTGGCATGTTGGCACCTAACACGATGCCTTGGCACACAGTAGATGCTTAATAAATATTTCTTAAATAATTCTGCATTCACCTCATCTCAGGATGTTTCATAAGAGATAAAGTATATGAAATTATTTTGAAAATTTAAGAATGTTGGGAACAAATATAGCCATTTTCAATAACTGCAGCTAAAGATCTGTGTCTTTACAGCAAAAGAGGGAAAAATGACCTAATCAATCAGAAAATGTTATAAGTAGAAAGATCCATTTAAAAAAGAAAAAAACTCCATTTTTTTTCTAGCTCCTTACTGTCTGGATAGATGAGAAAACCAAGGCTTAAGGAAATGTATTGTTGCTGCTCCTAATAACTCCTAATATTTATTGAGTAAATAAGTAAAGTAAATAAAGCCCTTCTATTATGGGCTTCCCAGGTGGCTCAGTGGTAAAGAATCTGCCTGCAATGCAGGAGATGCAGGTTCGATTCCTGGGTTGGGAAGATCCCCTGGAAAAAGAAATGGCAACCGACACGAGCATTCCTGCCTGAGAAATCCCATGGACAGTGGAGCCTGGTAGTTATAGTCCATGGGGTCACAAAAGAGTTGGACATGACTTAGTGAGTAAAAAACAACAACAACCTTCTATTATAGTGGCTGCCACAGAGCTAAATTGTTGTGTAATTACCAGAGGTGGCCCTGCGTCTCGTGTTCATTTCTTATGTGCTTTTTTTATCTCTAAGGAAAGGTATGTATATCAGCTCAGTTTTTGCAAATAACTCATAAAGCTGTAATGTGTCTGTTAAATTATATATAAGCTGGAAATGCAACTGAAATAAGTTTAAAAATGAGTACAAAATAAATGTTATCAATACAATTTTAAAAATAGCGTGTTCCAGTGCTATTTCAAGTACTTCACACATGTCATCTTGCATAAACCTCACAGCAACCACACAAGGTAGACACCATTATTACCATCCTGTTTAGCAAAGAAATCACAGAGAAGTTAGGAAATTTGACCAAAGTTGCCCAACTAGTAAGAGGTTCAGCCAGGATGCATGTTTTAATCAGAAAGAGATGGAAGCATGCCCTTACTAAGTCATGTTTACATACATTTCTATCAAATATAATTATTTATTGGGCCTAAATCCGACTCTTTGCGACCCCATGGACTATAGCCTACCAGGCTCCTCCATGCATGGAATTTCCCAGGCAAGAACACTGGAGTGGGTTGCCATTTCCTTCTCCAGGGGATCTTCCTGACCCAGGGATCGAACCCAGGTCTCCTGCATTGAAGGCAGATGCTTTACCATCTGAGCTTCCAGGGAAGTCCAAGATTTTCTAAATCAATATAACTAAAGTTCATCAGAAATGGCAGAGTCCTCCAGTTCCTATGAGTATGTTAGAATTATGACTCTCCAAGCAAGATTCTACATCAATCATAAGAATCAATTCTGTTGTTTTCCTGAGAAAGAGATGCTTCCACAAATGTCACTTTTACAACTTGGTTTTTTGACACTAAAAATTAGTTACATCATGTGACATTAAGGTGCTTCCAGATGCCACTGAAGTTTAAGTCTCTCTTCTTCCCAGCTTATAGGCAGATCTGAATCGAAAGTCATGGGTAATTGATTCCGCCATTTGATCCGCAGTTTCCTTCTCTATAAGAGGGAAATAAACATCTGCAAGGTGGGAATTAGCCCAGCATGTTACTGTGGAGATTGTAGTTCCTGTGTTGTGCTCAGTCACGTCTGACTCTTTGCAATCCCATGGACTGTAGCCTGCCAGGCTCCTCTGTCCTTGGGATTATTCAGGTAAGAATAATGGAGTGGGTTGCTGTGCCTTCCTCCAGGGTATCTTCTCGACCCAGGGATCAAACCTGCATGTCTTGTGTCTCCTGCATGGGCAGGCAGATCCTTTACCACAAACGCCACCAGGGAAGCCCAGGAAAATGTAAACCTGTAAACGATATCTGTCTAAAGAAACTCAAAGGATGTCCCTAAATTCCACTTTCAGCACACTTGAAGTTACTTGGACAAAGTTTAGGCTTATTATATCCCCTTTCAGAGATATTTTAAATATTTAATATATTTAATATATCAAATATTATATTGACAGAGAGAAAAATTAAAGATTTCCAGGAAATACTCAGTGTTTTAAGTACTTCAAAGTTTTAAGTCTTCTAAAATTATGTATTACTGCATACTTTTACCTCTTTATTACAGTTTCCAATCTCCTGGATGTTATCTATTTGTGTGGTTTCAGGTATACCTCAGATGACTCTATTCAAGTGCATTTATTTTAAGCCATACTAAAATGTAGATTTTCACTCCTTGAAGCTCTACTTCCCCATAGTCCATTCAGATCCTGTGAGATTTTAAAACAAATCAAATAATCCTTCAGAGTACGTCACCACCCTCTTACCACACACCTCAGTTCAGTTCAGTTAAGTCACTCAGTCATATTCGATTTATTGCAACCCCATGGACTACAGCAAGCCATACTTCCCTGTCCATCACCAATTCCAGGAGATTGCTCAAAATCATGTCCATTGAGTTGGTGATGCTACCCAACCATCTCATCCTCTGTTGTCCCCTTCTCCTCCTGCCTTCAGTCTTTCCCAACATCAGGGTCTTCTCCAGTGAGTCAGTTCTTCACATCAGGTGACCAAAGTATTGGAATTTCAGCTTCAGCATCAGTCCTTCCAGTGAATATTCAGGACTGATTTCCTTTAGGATTGACTGATTTGATCTCCTTACACTCCAAGGGACTCTCAAGAGTCTTCTCCAACACCACAGTTCAACAGCATCAATTCTTCAGCATTCACCTTTGTTCATGGTCCAACTCTCACATCCATGCATGACTACTGTCAAAACCATAGCTTTGATTAGATGGACCTTAGTCGGCAAAGTAATGTCTCTGCTTTTGAATAAGCTATCTAGGTTGGTCATAACTTTTCTTCCAAGGAGCAAGTGTCTTTTAATTTCATGGCTGCAGTCACCACTTGCAGTGATTTTGGAGCCCCCAAAATAAAGTCTATCACTGTTTCCATTGCCATCTATTTGCCATGAAGTGATGGGACTGGATGCCATGATCTTCTTTATTTGAATGTTGAATTTTAAGCTAGCTTTTTCACTTTCCTCTTTCACTTTCATCAAGAGGCTCTTTGGTTTGTCTTCGTTTTCTGCCATAAGGGTGGTGTCATCTGCATATCTGAGGTTATTGATATTTCTCCCAGCAATCTTGATTCTAGCTTGTGCTTCATCCAGCCTGGTATTTTGCATGATGTATTTTGCATATAAGTTGAACAAGCAAGGTGGCAATATAAGCCTTGACGTACTCCTTTTCCTATTTGGAACCAGTCTGTTGTTCCTTGTCCAGTTCTAACTGTTGCTTCCTGACCTGCATACAGATTTCTCAGGAGACAGGTCAGGTGGTCTGGTATTCCCATCTCTTGAAGACTTTTCCACAGTTTGTTGTGATCTACACAGTCAAAGGCTTTGGCATAGTCAATAAAGCAGAAGTAGATATTTTTCTGGAACTCTCTTGCATTTTTGATGATCCAATGGATGTTGGCAATCTGATCTCTGGTTCCTTTGCCTTTTCTAAATTCAGCTTGACATTGGGAATTACTCAGTATTGAAGCCTGGCTTGGAGAATTTTGAGCATTACTTTGCTAGCATGTGAGATGAGTGCAATTGTTCACTAGTTTGACATTCTTTGGCATTGCCTTTCTTTAGGATTGGAATGAAAACTAACGTTTTCCAGTCCTGTGGCCACTGCTGAGTTTTCCAAATTTGCTGGCATATTGAGTGCAGCATCATCTTTTTGGATTTGAAATAGCTGAACTGGAATTCCATCAGCTCCACTAGCTTTGCTTATAGTGATGCTTCCTAAGGCCCACTTGACTTCTCATTCTGGGATGTCTGGCTCTAGGTGGTTATCTGGGTCATTAAGATATTTTTTGTATAGTTCTTCTGTGTATTCTGGCCACCTCTTCTTAATATCTTCTCTTCTATTAGATCCACACCATTTCTGTTCTTTATTGTGTTCATCTTTACATGAAATGTCCCCTTGGTATTTCTAGTTTTCTTGAAGAGATCTCTAGTCTTTCCCATTCTATTTTCTTTGCATTGATCATTGAGGAAGGCTTTTTTTTTTTTTTTTTAATCTCTCCGTGCTATTCTTTGGAACTCTGCATTCAGATGGGTATATCTTTCCTTTTCCCCTTTGCCTTTCGCTTCTCTTCTTTTCATAGCTGTTTGTAAGACCTCCTCAGACAACCATTTTGCTTTTTTGCATTTCTCTTTCTTGGGGATGGTCTAGATCACCACCTCCTGAACAATGTCATGAACTTCCATCCATAGTTCTTCAGGCACTCTGTCTATCAGATCAAATCCCTTGAATCTATTTGTCACTTCCACCGTATAATCATAAGAATTTGATTTAGGTCATACGTGAATGGTTTTCCCTAGTTTCTTCAATTTACGTCTGAATTTTGCAATAAGGAGTTCATGATCTGAGCCACAGTCAGCACTTAGTCTTATTTTTGCTGATTGTATAGAGCTTCTCCATATTTGGCTGTGAAGAATATAATTGATCTGATTTCAGTATTGACCATCTGGTGATGTCCACGTGTAGAGTCATCTCTTGTGTTGTTGGACAAGGGTGATTGCTATGACCAGTGCGTTCTCTTGGCAAAACTCTGTTAGCCTTTGCCCTGTTTCATTTTGTACTCTAAGGCCAAACTTATGTGTGCTCCAAGTATCCCTTGACTTCCTACTTTTGCATTCCAGTCCCCTATGATGAAAAGGATATCTTTTTTGGTGTTAGTTCTACAAGGTCTTATAGGTCATCATAGAACCATTTAACTTAAGCTTCTTCAGCATTAGTGGTTGAGGCATAATCTTGGATTACTGTGATATTGATTGGTTTGCCTTGGAAATGAACAGAAATCATTCTGTTGTTTTTGAGATTGTACTCAAATACTGCATTTCGGTCTCTTTTGTTGACTATGAGGGCTATTCCATTTCTTCTAAGGAATTCTTGCCCACGATAGTAGATATAATGGTGATCTGAATTAAATTTGCCCATTCTCGTCCATTGTAGTTCACTGATTCCTAAAATGTCGTTGTTCACTCTTGCCGTCTCCTGTTTGACCACTTCTAATTTACCTTGATTCATGGACCTAACATTCCAGATTCCTATGCAATTTTGTTCTTTACAGCACTGGATTTTACTTCCATTACCAGTCACATTACAATTGGGCATTGTTTTTGCTTTGGCTCCATCTCTTCATTCTTTCTGGAGTTAATTCTCTACTCTTCTCCAAGAGCATATTAGGGAACTACCGACCTGGGGAGTTCATCTTTCAGTGTCATATCTTTTTGCCTTTTCATGCTGTTCATGGGGTTCTCAAGGCAAGAATACTGAAGTGGTCTGCCATTCCCTTCTCCAAATACACCTAGTAGCTGCCATATTATTGACACAAGCCCAGAGATGTGCTCGCTGAGAGCAAGCCATCAAAAAGTGCTTTCAGGGACTTCACAATCTAAGAGAAACATTTTGACATCTCATGGCAAAAAGCGTAGAAACAAATCAGAGCATATACACAGTAAGAATATGCGAGACATTTCTGATTCACATTCTTAAGGTCATTCATTTCCTGAATTATAACACAAAAGCTTCAAAATCCTAAGAGAAGAGAAACAGGGAAACAGAACAGAAGTTCTCCATTAATCAACCTTCTATAACCAATGACTGTAGGATTTCTCATATATGTGTGTTTGCATGCCTGTGTGTTTATATAGGTGTGTTTGTGTGTGTATGCGTATACATAGCAAACATATACATGTAGTGAATGTATGGATATAGGCACATATAAACACAAGCATACTTTTGTTTTTTAAATAAAAACTAAATAACACTGTGCAAACTATTCTGTAACCCACATTTGTCCCTTAGCCATCTGTCTTGAGAGGGATTGTATCTTGCTTTTATTTATTGGGATCTTCAGACAGAAGGGAACAACTGATGTGTAAGTTAGGTTTTCGTTAGTGAGCTAGTAGTACCAGAAAGCTGTAGGTGAGGGGAAAAGAGTTTGAGGTGGAGAAAACAGGCAGAGAATACAAATAAAAATTATTTCCAACAAGAAAATGATATTTTAGAAAAGAAGTGGGGAGGGAGATAAAGGTTAAGGGACTGAATAACAGCTTTTAAAGCTATGAATCAATTCTATGTCCACAACCAGAATCTAAAGCTGAGCTAACTCATTTAAAACAGTATCAGAGTTTTCACATATGATCTTTGACCTCGTCAAGGAAACAACTAGATACCAAAGGATGGGGCCCATCCTTCTAATAGTCCCAGATTGGGACCACTACACCCGTGAACAACGTCAGAGTGGAAGGGAATGAGGGATGGAGGGGAGGGAAAAGAAACTTGCTATTTCTTGTCAGTGAACACAGTGGAAATGGGTTAAGTTAGCACAGAAAAGACTCAAGTCCCTGCTGCACTAATTGTGTTTCAGTATCGAGAAGGAGATGGGATTTTGTGACTCTCTGTTGGCTTCCACTATTAGCCGAAAAAGAGCCAGAGAATTTTTTTAATAGAGGCTCTTCTGTAAAGAAAGCGGGGAAACAATAGCTAGCTGTCACAGCCAGCTGATATCTGCCTTTGATCAGCCAAATGAATGTTGCAGGCATTTCTTATAGAAAGGAGATTGCTTATCGATCTATATCAAAATATGCATGCTAATCCCGGGCAGCAGAGAGTATTTTCAAGTGGAGTTAATAATCTGATTGCTGCCCTGTCTGGAGCAATTCTCTGAACTCGGAGCTCTAATCAGTCTAGGGTCTTGCAGTCAAATGTACTTTGCTGTTTAAATTTGGATTTGTGACATTGATTGAGGAGCCCTTGTAAAGGTGTTGACAAATCAAATTGTTTGTTCCAGTAGTGTTTTGCCAGAGATCAAGTCCAAAGTAATACGCAGTGAATTTGTTCATTACCAGTAGGGTGAAAGGAATGATAAAATTCACCTGCATCATTATCACAGACACAAGCCCAATAAAAGATATGTTTTGTCTGAAGAAAATGTAGTTTTGTGGGCACTCCAGTGAGTTATACAAGGGGTGGTTTAGCACTTCTAAACCTGGAGGGTATTAGATATGTTTAAAAAAAATAGGCAAATAATTTTTTTCACCATGTTTGAGATCAGAGCACTTTATTTAGTTGGCAAAGAAACAACAAAAAAAGATGGAGAGATAGATGTCATGCATTATTGGAAGAAGCCCTTCACCACTCAGACCTGTGTAGGGTCAGAGGCTTCATCCATGAAAAGAGGAAATGACAAAGGGGAAAAGCAGCTAAGTCCTCAAGGTTGGCCTCTGCTCAAGGCGAGGACTGGTGCACCATCTTTACTTGTTCCCAGCGAGGACCAGAGCCAGCGTGAGTGAAAGTAGCTTCGATAAGTCTATAGGTCCCAAACAGAACAGTGAGCAGGCCCGAACATTCCTAGTTTTTACTTTAATAATTTATAATTTGCCACACATTGAGTGATGTTCATAGCCATTATCATGGATGTGTGCTAAGTCGTGTCCGACTATTTGCGACCCCAAGAACTGCAGCCTGCTAGGCTCCTCTGTCCATGGGATTCTCCAGGCAAGAATACTGGAGTGGGTTGTCATTTCCTCCTCCAGGGGATCTTCGTAACCCAGGGATCAAACCTGCATCTCCTGTGTCTCTTGCATTGGCAGGAGGATTCTTTATCACTGAGCCACCTGTCCTATTACCCCTCTATCTGCCCTGAGGCTGATTTCACAGGCACTTTACAGATAGATTATGTGCAGGGGACTCTCTGAAGATACGTTCTCCCAGAAGTAGACTCTGAGACAAGAGTGTGAGTGCAAGTAAGTAGTTTGGTTTTGTTTTTTGTTTTTTTGAAGGTGATCCCAAGGAACACGGGTAGGGGAGGAGGGAAGAGAAATGGGGAAGGAAACAGTCTAATACAGGGTGCATTCATAAACAGAGTAGCTCACTGTCATGGACATGGGGGGTTGGTCCTGCTGGTGATACTACACTGGGCTGGACATTGGAAAGACTAAAATGCTACTGCTTTTGTTAGTAGATAGAATTCGAGGTTAGGAAAGAACTAGCCTACTGACTGGGTTTGTGGGAGCGGATTGATGTGGTTTTATATTCTACTTCTTCACATCACTTTGCCACAATCAATAATAATGCCACTGATCACCATATTATCTGCTAGCATTTACTGCATAACTTTCACCTGTCAGCACTTTTTTCTGTATTTAAATACACTATCTTGATTTTACTCATTTAATTTATGAATACATTTAATTTATGTGTACATGGTGCAATCTAATTAGTCAAGTCAGTCGTCTTGGTCAAAGCAACCACGTAAGTCAAACTGACTTTGCAAGAAAAGTCTGGCTTCTTTTCTCCCCGAATTCTCTTGAATTCTGGTTCTGATCTGGTCTGATTTCTGGTAGGGCCGAGTTCCAGTCCCCTCTTCTCTGGAGGCCCAGGGAAAAGTCCCATAACGCCTGGGTATCTATAGGTGGCAGGAGATGTCTGTAAGGCCACCCCTTTCGCCCCCCTCTCATGCCTCCTCCTCCTTCTTCTTTCACCCTGGCTTCCTTTCCTCCCTTGAAATCTTTGATGTTAGTACTTGGAGGTTTACTGAGAGATTGTATTCTTTTACTTAAGGGCTTCCCTAGTGGTGCAGAGGTTAAAGCATCTGCCTGCAATGTGGGAAACCTGGGTTCAATCCCTGGGTCAGGAAGATCCTCTGGAGAAGGAAATGGCAAGCCACTCCAGTATTCTTGCCTGGAGAATCCCATGGATGGAGGAGCTTGGTGGGTTACAGTCCACAGGTCACAAAGAGTCGGACACAAGTGAGTGACTTCACTTTTCTCCCCACTAACTTTATTTTCAACACATATGCAGTATGTGTTTTTGTGTTTCAAAAATAAATCAATAAACAATAAATAAATGAATAAACAATCTTTGTGTTTTTTTCTTTTTTTTTTCAAATTTTAACTTTTTATTTTGCATTGGTGTATAGCTGATTAACAATGTTGTGGTAGTTTCAGGTGAACAGTGAAGGGGATCAGCCAAACATACACATGTATCCATTCTCCCCCAGACGCACCTCCTATCCAGGCTGCCACATAAATTGAGGAGAGTTCCATGTGCTATACAATAGGTCCTTGTTAGTTATCCATTTTGAATATAGCAGTGTGTACATCTGCAGATTGTAAGCCTTTGCTGCTGCTGCTGCTAAGTCGCTTCAGTCATGTCCGACTCTGTGCGACCCCATAGAAGGCAGCCCACCAGGCTTCCCCGTTCCTGGGATTCTCCAGGCAAGAACACTGGAGTGGGTTGCCATTTCCTTCTCCACTGCATAAAGTGAAAAGTCAAAGTGAAGCCTTTAGTGGATCTAAAATGAGTTCCTGGATTGCCTGTGAAACAGAGAGGAGAAAACAGTATAGATTAGAATAGATTGTATTAGGATAGAAAATATCAAAGTATATCATGCATTGCAAGGATTAGCTTTGCTAATGAAAGCCTTGTTTCCATTATGTGTGTGAGTGTGTATGTGCATTAGGTCAAGGGGAAAATATATTCCTCCTTGGAACTCAAGGGCAGTTAGAGGAACCCTGAGTTTTCTCATTTATATCTTGAGGTTGATGTTTTTACCCCCATTTTACAGGTGACAAAACTGAGATTCCAAGACATTAAGTAACCTACCAAAGTTCACACAGCAAGAAAGTGACAGGCCAGGGTTTAAACATCCCCACCCAATGTTTGCTCTCCCGCATAGCAGCCATAACTCAGTCAACTCTTTAGAGCAAAGAAAATGTAAACCCTGTAACTTTCACAGCAAGCCAGCGTTGGGAAGCCTCCGAGACCATCTGCTCCTCCAGAAGGCTTACAACTGTTCTTTTCTTGTTTGTAAGGAGAGTTTGGTAACAAAACCCATTTAATATCAAACTGGAAGACAGCAGAGTGCTCCTTGGCGTTGTAGCATTGTTGATGTCGCCTTAATTTATAACATGGCAAATGGTTAGGCAGATGGCATTTAATATATTCCCAGACATAAACATGAGGCTTAAGTTGTATATGGTATATGTTCCTGAGCTTCCATAAACTCTGTTGGGGGTAAGACTATCTCCTCCCCCTCCCCCGTCCCCCTTCTGCCCATGAGCAGTTGTTAACCATTAAGAGATGTGGGCAGGAGGTACAGAATTGGCCCAACTCATAAGAAGATACAAAGTGACCTATGTGATGAGCTTTCCAGCTCATCCTAGATAGCACTGGCTATAACTGAAATAGTTCATATCAGTCACTAATGGCAAAAGGCAAGGACGTGTGACAGAAGGAGCTTGGTCTTAGGAGTGTGAGGTACCTGCGGGCTGGGCCATCCTGAATTTCACAAGTCAAGTCACTCTGTTTTTTAATCAATAGGCCTTGTTTTTAGTATAGTTTTAGATTTACAGGAAAAAAATCAGCAGATAGTATCAGTTTTCCCATATTAACACACAATTTTCCCTATTAGTAATATCTCACATTAGGTATTGGATGTCTGCACAATTAATGAACCAATAGTAATACATTACTATTGTTAGCTAAAGTCCATTGTTGTTTAGTCCCTAAGTCATGTCTGACTCTTTGTGACGCCATGAACTCTAGTCTACCAGGCTCCTCTGTCCGTGGGATTTTCTCGACAAGAATACTGGTGTGGGTTGCCATTTTCTTCTCCAGGGGATCCTCCCAAGCAAGGGATGGAACCTGTGTCTCCCGCATTGCAGGCGGATTCTTTACTGCTGAGCCATTGGGAGTATTTGGACAATTAATGAACCAATAGTGATACATTATTATTATTAATTAACGTCCACAGTTTACTCAGATTTCCCTTGATTTTACCTGGCAATCTTTTTTCTATTGCAGAATCCCGTTCAGGATTCCATGTTACATGTGATTGTTATGTCTCCTGAGACTTCTCTTGGCTATGACAGTTTTTTCAGACTTTTCCTTGTTTTTGTTAAAGTGTTAAAACCCTTAACACTTTTGAGAAATACTGGTAAAGTATATTGTTGCGTGTTCCTTGACTGGAACTTGTCTGATGTTTTTCTCCTGGTAAGACTGGGATCATAGACTTGGAGAAAGAAGATCACAGAGGTAAAATCTCATGTTCAGTTTTAGTTCAGTTGCTCAGTCGTGTCTGACTCTTTGTGACCTGATGGACTGCAGCAGGCCAGGTTTCCCTGTCCATCACCAACTCCAGGAACTGGCTCAAACTCATGTCCATCCAGTCGGTGATGCCATCCAACCATCTCATCCTCTGTCATCCCCTTCTCCTCCCACCTTAATCTTTCCCAGCATCAGGGTCTTTTCTAATGAGTCAGTTCTTCACATCAGGTGGCCAAAGTATTGGAGTTTCAGCATCAGTATCAGTCCTTCCAATGAATATTCAGGACTGATTTCCTTTAGAATTGACTGGTTTGATCTCCTTGCAGTCCAAGGCACTCTCAAGAGTTTTCTTCAACACCATAGTTCCTAAGCATCAATTCTTCAGACCTCAGCCTTCTTTACAGTCCAATTCTCACTTTGCCGACTAAGGTCCATCTAGTCAAGGCTATGGTTTTTCCTGTGGTCATGTATGGATGTGAGAGTTGGGCTGTGAAGAAGGCTGAGCACTGAAGAATTGATGCTTCTGAACTGTCGTGTTGGAGAAGACTCTTGAGAGTCCCTTGGACTGCAAGGAGATCCAACCAGACCATTCTGAAGGAGATCAGCCCTGGGATTTCTTTGGAAGGACTGATGCTAAAGCTGAAGCTCCAATACTTTGGCCACCTCATGCGAAGAGTTGACTCATTGGAAAAGACTCTGATACTGGGAGGGATTGGGGGCAGGAGGAGAAGGGGACGACAGAGGATGAGATGGCTGGATGGCATCACTGACTCGATGGACGTGAGTCTGAGTGAAGTCCGGGAGTTGGTGATGGACAGGGAGGCCAGGTGTGCTGCGATTCATGTGGTTGCAAAGAGTCGGACATGACTGAGTGACTGAACTGAACTGAATGGAGGGTATTATTGCATCTGAACCGCCTAAGTTGACAGGGCAAAGGAGTATCTGTATTTTATATTAACCGGTGTATATACACATATCTATAAATATTTCTCTATGTTACCATCTCTATTTTAAGATATACACGACCTCTTACTGGTATCTCTAACTCTGATCCATTACCATATGGATCATTCTGTTCTTCTCCCCTTGTTTATGTAAGTTCCCACAACAGTGTCAAGAAACCTGCCTCCCCAAATTCCCCATCCACTTAATGAATTGTTCTGTTCCAATGTGCATGTACACCGTTGTCAGAATTGTTAACCGAGACCCCCATCAGAAGGGCTTCCCAGCTGGGACTAGTGGTAAAGGATCTGCATGCCAGTGCAGGAGACGTAGGGGGTGTGAGTTCAACCCCTGGGTCTGGAAGAGCCCCTGGAGGAGGGCACAGCAACCCACTCCATATTCTTGCCTGGAGAATCCCCTGGACAACGGAGCCTGGTGGGCTGCAGTCCATGAGGTCGCAAAGAGTCAGACACGACTGAAACGACTTACCATGCACACACCCCTGTCAGAAACAGCTTTATCAATGAGTACAGAGCTTATGTGAAGCTCCTTTTGCTTTTAGTCTTACAGATTCCATTTCCAAAATGACTTAGTTCAGTACCTTTTCCCCCATTCCCTTCCACAAGCTTGTTTCATACTATAGTGAGAATCTCATTGCAGTCTGCTTTCATTCCTGGGACCCTCTGATATTCTAAATTATTGTTTCAAATTTTTATACATTAAGGTTGACTCTTTGTGCCATAAAGTTCTACAGGTTTTTACAAATATGTAATGTCATGTATCCACCATCACACCATCATACTGAATATTTTTACCACCACTCCCCTGTGCTCCATCTATTCATTCCTCTCACCTCCTCACCAAACTCCTGGCAATCACTGACCTTTCTAGTATCTTCATTATTTTACCTTTCCCAGAATGACATATAACTGGAATCATACAGAAGGCAGCCTTTTCAGAATGGCTTTTTTCACCAAAGAATATACATTTAAGTTTCTTCCATAGCCTTATGTGGCTTGGAAGCTCATTTCTTTTTATCACTGAAAATATTCCATTGTTTGGAGGAACCACGATTTATTTGGCTTCTCTGATGGCTCAGATGGTAAAGAATCTGCCTTCAATGCAGGAGGCTCAAGTTTGATTCCTGGGTGAGGAAGATCCCCTGAAGAATGGTATGGCTCCCCACTCCAGTATTCTTGCCTGGGGAATCCCATGGATGGAGGAGCCTGGCGGGTTGCAAAGAGTCTGACACGACAGAGCAGCTGTCACTTTCACAATTTATTTATTCATCCATGAAAGGACAACACAGTTTCTCGCAGTTTGGGGTGAATAATCAAAATATAGCTGTTATAAGCATTCATGTGCATATTTTGATGAACAAATGTTTTCGACTCAATTGAGTAAATACCTAGGAGTGCAATTACTCTGTCATATGGTAAAATATGCTTAGCTGTGTAAGAAACTGCCAAATTGTCTTCTAAAATAGCTATGTCATTTTGCATTCCAGTCAGCAATGAGTGAGTGTTCCTGTTACTCCACATCCTCACTAGCATTTGGTGTTTTCAGTTTTGAATCTTAGCCATGCTAATCGTATGATGGTATCTTGTTTTAATTTGCAGCTCCCTAATGACAAATGATGTGGAACATCTTTTATATGCTTATTATCCATCTGTATATCTTTTCTAGTAAAGTGTCTGTTCATATCTTTCCCCCATTTTTACTTGGGCTGTGTGTTTCTTTTGTTGTTGAGTTTTAAGAGTTCTTTGTATATTTTGGATACCAGTTCTTTTGTCAGATCTGTGTTTTACAAAGATTCTCTCCCAATCTGTGATTTGTCTTTTCATTTGCAAAACAGTCTCTTTTTCAAAGCAGAAGGTTTTAACTTTAATAAAGACCAACTAATCAATCATTTCTTTTATGAATTGTGCTTTCGGTGCTGTATCTAAAACTTATTACCAAATTTAAGATTTTCTCCTATGTTATACTCCCAAAGTTTTCTTTTAGATCTGTGATTCATTTTGAGTTAGTTTTTTGAAAAGTGTAAAGTCTGTGTTTAAATACATTTTTTGCTTACCCAAATCAAAATGTTTCCAAGCACATTTGTTTAAAAGACTATCTTCTATCTTCTCCTGATTAAATAGCCTTTGCTCTTTCGTCAAGGATTGGTTGACTATAGTTGTGTGGGTCTGTTTCTGGGCTTTCTCTTCTGTCCCACTGAACTATGTGTCTATTCTTTTTCTAATACCGTGCTGCCTTGATTACTATAGGTTTATAGTAAGTTTTGAAGCTCACTGCTGTCAGTCCTCCAAATTTGTTTTTTATTTTCAGCATTATGTTGACTATTCTGAGTCTTTTACTTTCTTTTTTTTTTTTTTCCTGGGTATATACTTTTAATATTTTTTTCTATTTATTGTTTTAGTTAGAGGAAAATTGCTTTACAATGTTGTATTCATTTCTGCCATACAATGACATGAATTAGTAATAATTATACATATATCTGTCTAGTCAAGGCTATGATTTTTCCTGTGGTCATGTATGTATGTGAGAGTTGGACTGTGAAGAAGGCTGAGTGCCAAAGAATTGATGCTTTTGAACTGTGGTGTTGGAGAAGACTCTTGAGAATCCCTTGGACTGCAAGGAGATCCAACCAGTCCATTCTGAAGGAGATCAGCCCTGGGATTTCTTTGGAAGGAATGATGCTAAAGCTGAAACTCCAGTACTTTGGCCACCTCATGAGAAGAGTTGACTCATTGGAAAAAACTCTGACGCTGGGAGGGATTGGGGGCAGGAGGAGAAGGGGACGACAGAGGATGAGATGGCTGGATGGCATCACTGACTCGATGGACGTGAGTCTGAGTGAACTCTGGGAGATGGTGATGAACAGGGAGGCCTGGTGTGCTGCGATTCATGTGGTCGCAAAGAGTTGGACACGACTGAGCGACTGAACTGAACTGAACTGAACTAATACATATATCCCCTTCCTCTCGAGCCTCTCTCCTCTCCCTCTAGCCCACCCCTCTAGATTCCCCCAGAGTACCAGTATGTGCTCCCTTGGTTACATAGCAACTTCTCACCAGCTATGTATTTTACACATGGTTATATATATATATGTTGATACTACTTTCTCCATTCATCCCACTCTCTCCTTCCCCCACTGTGTCCACAAGTGCATTCTCTACAGCTGAGCCTCCATTCTTTCCCTGCAAGTAGATTCATCACAACTGAGTAAGTTCTAGTGAGGTGGATGAACCTGGAGCCTGTTATACAGAGTGAGGTAAGTCAGAAAGAGAAAAACAAATATCGCATATTAACACATATATATGAACTCTAGAAAAAAATTTTTAACATATATAAACCCCAGAATCAGTTTGTCTGTATCTACAAAGTAGTGTGCTGGCATTATGTTAAAACTATATATCAAATTGGGAAGAATTGACATTGGGCTTCCTGGTGTCTCAGATGGTAAAGGCTCTGCCTGCAAGATGGGAGACCTGGATTCAGTCCCGGGGTTGAGAAGATCCCCTGGAGAAGGGAATGGCAACCCACTCCAATATACATGCCTGGAGAATTCCATGGATAGAGGAGCCTGGTGAACTACAGTCCATGGGGTCACGAAGAGCTGGACACAACTAAGCAACTAACACACACACACAGATTCTAGAAAAAAATGGTTTTGCTTTTTTTAATATATAAACTTTAGAATCCATTTGTCTGTATTTATAAAATGATGCGCTAGGATTATGTTAAATCTAGCAAACACACTCTTCCAACAACACGAGAAGACTCTATACATGGACTTGACCAGATGCTCAATACTGAAATCAGATTGATTACATTCTTTGCAACCAAAGATGGAGAAGCTCTATATAGTCAGCAAAAACAAGACAGGGAGCTGACTGTGGCTCAGATCATGAACTCCTTATTGCCAAATTCAGGCTGAAAATTGAAGAAAGCAGGGAAAACTACTAGACCATTCAAACATGACCTAAAACAAATCCCTTACAACCATACATTGCAAGTGACAAATAGATTCAAGGGATTAGATCTGATAGACAGAGTGCCTGAAGAACTATGGATGAAAGTTCATGACATTGTACAGAAGGCAGTGACTGAGACCATTCCCCAAAAAAAAGAAATGCAAAAAGGCAAAATGGTTGTCTGAGGAGGCCTTACAAACAGCTATGAAAAGAAGAGAAGCAAAAGGCAAAGGAAAAAAGGAAAGCTATACCCATGTGAATGAAGAGTTCCAAAGAATAGCAAGGAGAGATAAGAAAGCCTTTCTCAGTGATCAGTGTAAACAAATTGAGGAAAACAATAGAATGGGAAAGACTAGAGATCTCTTTAAGAAAATTCGAGATACCAAGGGAACTTTTCTTGCAAAGATGGGCACAATAAAGTACAGAAATGGTATGGACCTAACAGAAGCAGAAGATATTAAGAAGAGGTGGCAAGAATACACAGAAGAACTATAAAAAATAACATCTTCATGATCCAGATAACCACGATGGTGTGATCACTCAGCTAGAGGCAGAATTCTTGAAATGCAAAGTGAAGTGGGCCTCAGGAAGTGTCACTACCAACAAAGCTCATGAAGGTGATGGAGCTCCAGTTGAGCTCTTTCAAATCCTAAAAGATGATGCTTTGAAAGTGCTGCACTCAATGTGCCAGCAAATTTGGAAGACTCAGCAGTGGCCACAGGACTGGAAAAGGTCAGTTTTCATTCCAGTCCCAAAGAAAGGCAATGCCAAAGAATGCTCAAACTACCACAAAATTGCACTCATCTCACACATTAGCAATGTAATGCTCAAAATTCTCCAAGACAGGCTTCAACAGTACATGAACGGTGAACTTCCAGATGCTCAAGCTGGATTTAGAAAAGGCAGAGGAACCAGAGGTCAAATTGCCAACATTTGCTGGATCATCAAAAAATCAAAAACATCTATTTCTGCTTTATTAACTATGCCAAAGCCTTTGACTGTGTGGATCACAACAAACTTTGGAAAATTCTTCAAGAGATGGGAATGCCAGGCCAACTGACCTGCCTCGTGAGAAATCTGTATACAGTTCAAGAAGCAACAGTTAGAACTGGACATGGAACAACAGACTGGTTTCAAATAGGGAAAGGAGTATGTCAAGGCTGTATATTGTCACCCTGCTTATTTAACTTATATTCAGAGTACATCAAGAGAAATGCTGGGCTGGATGAAGCACAAGCTGGAATCAAGATTGCTGGGAGAAATATCAATAACCTCAGATATGCAGATGACACCACACTTATGGCAGGAAATGAAGAGGAGGAACTAAAAAGCCTCTTGATGAAAGTGAAAGAGGAAAGTGAAAAAGTTGGCTTAAAACTCAACATTCAGAAAACAAAGATCCTACCATCTGGTCCCATCACTTCATGGTAAATAGATGGGGAGACAGTGACAGATTTATTTTAGGGGGCTCCACAATCACTACAAATGGTGACTGCAGCCATGAAATTAAAAGACACTTACTCCTTAGAAGAAAAGCTATGACCAAACTAGACAGCTTATTAAAAAACAGAGATGCTACTTTGCCAACAAAGGTCTATCTAGTCAAAGCTATGGTTTTTCCAGTAGTCATGTGTGGGTGTGAGAGTTGGACTATAAAGAAAGCTGAGTGCCAAAAAATTGATGCTTTTAAACTGTCATATTGGAGGACTCTTGAGAGTCCCTTGGACTGCAAAGAGATCTAACCATTCCATCCTAAAGGAAATCAGTCCTGAATATTCATTGGAAGGACTGATATTGAAGCTGAAAGTCCAATACTTTGGCCACCTGATGCAAAGAACTGACTCATTGAAAAAGACCCTGATGCTGGGAAAGATTGAAGGTGGGAGGAGAAGGAGACAACAGAGGATGAGATGGCTGATGGCATCACTGACTCAATGGACATGAGTTTGAGTAGACTCTGGGAGATGGTGATGCAGAGGGAGGCATGAGACTGAAAAAAGTTTGACATGACTGAGCAACTGAACTGAACTGAACTGATAGATAAAGTTGGGAAGAATTGGATTTTTGAACAAGTTTTTTTTTTTTTAAACCAGCTTTACTAGGGCATAATTGACATAAACTAAGCTACTCATTTAATGTGCACAATTTGATAAATTTTGATGTATATATGCATTCCTGCAGCCATCACTACACACAATATAATGAACAAATTCATCAGTCCCCAAAGTTTCTTCATGTCTCATTTTAATTTCTTCCTTCTTACCTCTCCAAATAACCAATATTATTCAGTTTACATTTCCTATACTTTCATATAAATGGAGTAATACAGCATACATATTTTTTGGTCTCATTTATCACTTTCACTCAATATAATTATTAAGAGATTCATAAATGTCATAGTACATGTCCATAGAGTATTTCTTTTAATCCTTAGGTAATATCCAGTTGTATAGATATACTACAACTTGTTTATTCATCCATCTGTTGAAGAACACTGGATTGTTTCCAGCTTTCAGCTATTCCAAATAGCAGCTGTAAACACTTGCATATAAGTCTTCATATGGACATATGCTTCCATATTTCTTGGGTAAATACCTGGGAGTAGAATGATTGGATCAACTGATAAGCATAATTTTATATTCTTAAGCAACTGCCATCCCATGCTCATCAATACATTCATTTGTTGCAACTCAATTCCAGAGAACATTGTGAGATGTTAAAAATAGACATCTTCAAGCTGTTCTCTGACAGAAGAAGGAAGTGGTATGACAGCAATTAGAAACACTGGCCTCAAAGGTTGAGAAAGTTCAGTCCAAGTCAGACACTTCTTTCACTGCAGTCTTCTCTACTCTTGTTAGAGATATTTATTATTATGGACAGAAACATGTGGTTTTTGTGATTCTGTTCACTCCCTTCATGACAATGGATTCATAATTTTGCCATAGGTTTTAAATCTCAAGGGGGTTTAGATTGATTCTTTTCTAGTTTCAATAGCATGTTACTTAAAGTATTTCTCTAGACAACACTTTTGGGAAAACTTTCACATATTGTTCTTGCTTCCCGAAGATATGTTAGGATCTCTTTCCAAAAAAAAAAAAAAAAATGTATATATATGCAGTCTTCTTTTTTACATCTCCTTCTATAAAGTTCTAGGCCCCTTGGTTCTTCTTTTTTAAGTTGTTTCTTTCCCATCCCTCTCTTCTACATTTCTTGGACTAAGTAAGGGTTTATATTGAGAACTTCTTCTTTTCCCTTTAAGCCACTACCACAATAGTTTCCAGATAATGGGGACACATTTAAAAAAATTATTTGATATGTTTTTAAAGTTACACTACATTTGGAGTTATTACAAAATATTGGCTACATTCACCATGCTGTTCAACACATCCTGTCTTACACCCAAAAGTTTGTACCCCTCACTCCCTCATCCCTGGTATATTGCCCCTTCCCCACCTCCAATAACACTTCGTTTGCTCTCTGTATCTGTTGAGTTTGCTTATTTTATGCTATATTCATTAATCTGTTGTACTTTTTAGATTCCACATATAAACAACATCATACAGTATTTCTCTGTCTGATTCATTTCACTTAGTATAATGCCCTCCAGTTCCATCCATGTTACTGCAAATGGCAAAATTCCATTCTTTTCTATCGAGTAGTACTCCATTATATACATGCCACATCCGCTTTATCCATTCGTGTGTTGATGGACATTTAGATTGCTTCCATGTCTTGGCTGTTGTCAATCATTCTGCTATGAACACTGGGTTACATGTATCTTTTCGCATTAGTGTTTTTGAAGTGATGTTTCTGTTTTTCCTTTTTGGTTAGGCCCTAAAATTATCTTTCTTTTTTAACCTAAGGATATTTCAGCACATTTTGATGTAAGAGATTTTGCTGGCTGAAAGCCAGTCAGTCTTGGATGGTGTTTCCCTTGTCAGCACGGGTACTTAATGGCGTCAGCACAGGTGGAGGTGGGCTGGGGTGGCATGAAGGCTATAGATGCTGTGAGCTGTAAGAGTCTTCCTTTTCTCCTTCCCTCCCTTCTCTTGAAAACAAGAACTTTCCTCCTGTTCTTTATAAAATAACAATATAACGCATCTCTTTTTGAACCGTCTTTGTGCTGGGTTTGAAGCTTTGTGGAACTCTCCCATGGACGGAGGAGCCTGGTAGGCTGCAGTCCATGGGGTCACTAAGAGTTCAGCACTACTGAGCAACTTCACTTTCACTTTTCACTTTCATGCATTGGAGAAGGAAATGGCAACCCACTCCAGTGTTCTTACCTGGAGAATCCCAGGGATGGGGGAGCCTGGTGGGCTGCTGTCTATGGGGTCGCACAGAGTTGGACACGACTGAAGTGACTTAGCAACAGCAGCAGCAGCAGAGCAAGAATTGGTACACATTTTCTTATAATAAATATTTTAGGCTTTTCCAGTCAGGAGTTAAAAGTTAAGGTTATTATGTAGGTACTTGTATAACCATTTAAAATGTAACTATTTCAGAATGTAAAAAAAAAATTCTTACCTCTTGGATCATAAACCAACAGGTAGCTGGCCAGCTTTGGCTCCCATAGTTTTGCTGAACTTTGCTCTAGAGAACTGGATAAGATCTAAGTTCTCATGGAATTGGGGGTGTGCTCAACTATAGAGAGGAGGACAGAATAGTTGGAAAAATTTACGTTCGAATACAGAATGAATTCACATCAAATCTATCTCTATCAAATGCTATCTGTTAAAATTCATCTGAAATAATTTTCTCTGCAAATGAAAAAGCTATTATTTAATTTCTCACTGAGCTGGGCCTGATATGTACAAGGGGGAGGTAGTGACTGGTTGCTGACTGGTTGTAAACTTTTCTCCTACTTTAGAAAATTCTACAGCCTCATTTTTCTCCATTCCAGTTAATCAGTTCACACGCATCTTCCCATTCAACCTCTTTGCCCTGACATCCACACGTTTACTGTGGTCTCTCTGTGGCTGGCTCATACCTCCCCCACCTCCACATGCCCTCTGTCCTCTGCCACCTGAGCCAAGTTAAGTCTATCTGCATCCTTAATGTGAGGAATTGCCAACGTGTAAAACCTGAACCCTAAGAGGAAGAACGTTGATTTCAGAGAGTGCAGTGGTGTGAACAGACATGGAATGTGGCCTCACACAATTTCCACCTTTAGGTACTCACGCCCTTGAATAATCCACTGCCTATGGAGTCTGGGCTAGAACTAGTGACTTGCTTCTAAAGTACTGAGCTGTCACGTTCAAGATGTGGTTGATTACAAAAATCTGTGACTGTCTCATTAGCATGCCTTCTCTTGCTTTCTGACTTGTTCAGTTCAGTGAAGACAGTTGTCAAGTTGTGAGCTGCCCTATGGAGAGGCCCGGATGGCCCGGAACTGAGGGTGGCCTCTGGCCCACTGCCATCAAGGAGCTGAGGTCCTCAGTGCAACCCCTGTGTGAAACTGAATCCTGCCAAAAACCACGGAGAGAACTTGGAAGCAAATTCTTCCTTAGTCCAGCTTTGAGACCACAGTAACCCCAATGGACACCTCAACTGCAGCCTCCTAAGAGACCACAGGCTTAGAACTCAGCCAAGCTACACCTGGATTCCTGAGCCATGGAAACCATGAGATAGTAAATGTTGTTTTAAGTCAGTAAGTTTTGGGGCTATTTTGTTACACAGCAATAGATAATTCCAGTAACCTCAAATTTATTATAATGTGTAGTGGGAGAAAACTTGCACGTACTAAACATTTGTATTTGTATGTACTCAGCTAGGTCCAATCTTTGTGACCCCTTGGACCGTAGCCCATTAGGCTCCTCTGTCCATGGATTTCCCAGGCAAGAATACTGGAATGGGCTTCCATTTCCTTTTCCAGGGATCTTCCTGAGCCAGGGATTGAACCTGCATCTCCTGAATTGGCAGGTGGATTCTTTACCAGTGAGCTACCACTAAATATTTAATCTTCTTTTCAGATGAATTTAAGTAAAAAAAAGAAAGAAAAAAAGCTTTACTACAGATGAAAACAGTCAAATGTGACACATATTTCAAAAATTATGGAAATGACTGTTTTAGGCAATGGCTTTGAATTCATCACCATCAATAATCTGTCATGATTTAAGACCCCCACCCCTGCTCTCTTCTCCATCTCTATCACTTCATTATGCCACAATTTTGTGTAGTTGCCTTGTGATGGCAAGGCGGGATGGCAAGTATCCACTCAGCATTTTGTTGTTTTGAGATCTATTTTAGGACCTGAAGGAGAAAGATACAAGATAATTTCATGTCTGGGTTCATGGGTTTAATGTTGTAGTGAAGCATCAGAATTTATTTTCATGAAACAATTTATATGCACGTAGGCATAAGAAATTGTGCAATGAACATGGGGGTTGGATAAATGTTCAAGATTTGGGGGAGATCTGGATTATCAATTCAGTTCATTTCAGTCGCTCACTCAGTCATGCTTGATTCTTTGAGGCCCCATAGACTGCAGCACGCCAGGCTTCCCTGTTGATTACCAAGTCCCAGAGCTTGCTCAAACTCATGTCTGTCGAGTCAGGGATGCCATCCAACCATCTCATCCTCTGTTGTCCTCTTCTCCTCCTGCCTTCAATCTTTCCCAGCATCAGGGTCTGTTCAAATGAGTCAGCTCTTCACATCAGGTGGCCAAAGTATTGGAACTTCAGCTTCAGTCCTTTCAATGAATATTCAGGACTGATTCCTTTAGCATGGACTGGTTGGACTTCTTGCCAATCTGGATCATAAAGGGAGATTACAGAGATTAGAAGAGTCTAGAGAGACTTTAAGGAGAGGTCATTTCAGCTCTGGAAGAAGGGTCAATTTAGCACTCATTGTGTGCTACTGTAAATAAGGTACCATGCGCCTACAGGAAGCAGTAAAGGGACACACTGTCCTGGTTTGTCTGCATCTGAGAGTTTCCTGGGATAGGGAATTTTCCATGCAAACACCAGGAAAGCCCCTGGATGGCTGGCCTCCCTATGTGGTGGCCTCTGTACTTGTGGTGCTTTGAGTCTGTGAAAAGTCACAGTTGGGCAAACCTTGTGAGAGATGTTGTGGAAAACTGAACAATGGTTCCCACGTATCTCCACCTCACCCCTGTAACCTACAAATAGTACCTTATATGTCAAAAGCAGGTGGTTCAGTGGCAAAGAATTTGTCTGCCAATGCAGGAGACCTAAGAGACGGGGTTTCATCCTTGGGTCAGGAAGATTCCCTTCAGGAGGGCATGGCAACCCATTCCAGTATTGTTGCTTGGAGAATCCCATGGACAGAGGAGTCTGGTGGGCTATAGTAAATAGGGTTGCAAAAAGTCAGACATGACTGAAGTAACTTCGTGCACACACACATGCCTGCAAAGGTTAATTTTATGTGTCAGTTTGACCAGCCATGGGCTACCCAGATTAAACTTTGTCTCTGGGGTCATCTTTGGGAGTGTCTCCTTATGAACTAGCATTTGAATTGGTGGACTAGGGAAAGTAGTGTGTGAGGGAGAGCATCCATTTCTTTCTTGCTTGCCTGACTAAGCAATATATAGGTCTTCTGCCTTTGGGCTGGGATTTACACCATCATCGGCTCCCCTGATTCTCTGGCTTTAAGACCTGAATGGAATTACAGGACCAGGCTCACTGGGTCCCCCATTCTCTTCCCCAGGCTTCAGTTTGCACATGGTGGATTGTGGAACTTCTCAGGCTCCATGATCTTGTGAGTCAATGCATCATAATCAGTCTCTCTCCATCAGTAAATAGGTGGATGATAGATAGATAGATACAGATATATCTACCATTGGAGATATATTATACACACAAGCATCCACGCACACACACATACCCATATTCTGTTTCTCTCAAGAACCCAGACTAATATACCTCCCAAACCTAGGACATGTCAGAATGAAATGCATGCTGGTTAAGTACTTATCTCCAATGTGGGAAAAATTCACACCTTGAAAAATGGAAATAATCCATTTTAGTGTGAAGAAAATAGGAATATTTCCATATTTTTCTCTATCTCATTATTTTCATATTTCTACTTGGAGTTTTGTTATATACAGTAAATACTATAGTCATGCTTGTATATCATTTATAAATTAATAAGTAGATAGTGATGGAAGTGTCTCTTCACGCAGTTTCTTTATAATGGGATGTGCAATAAAAAGGTCTGATGATCAGAAATCTCTATAGTGTTACACTTGGGTTGATTTAGAGCAACCCCCACTTGCCTCCTATTGGATTCAGGAGATGTTTTACAACCTCTCCCATCCTCCACATGTCCAATCTGTGAAATGGGATGGCAACCATGATACTAATATTTTAACTCACGATGTCGGATGAGGGCTAAAATTGATGGTGCATGTGAGAGCTGGGACTACAGTGAGCTCTCAGGGTGTGTAAACACAGAGTTTGCCCCTGAGAGTTCACATTCTACTGCCCATGAGCACTTTGCATGTACTAGCCACTAGTAGCTGCTAGAATTGATACTCACTCTCAGTCCAGCCCCAGACTGGAACCCCCTCCAACCAAGGCCCTCTCCCAGGAAACCTCAAATACTCAGTTTCCCATATCCCCAATCCCTGCAGTTCAGAGAGGAATTTGGTTGGCCTTTCCAGAGTGAAGGCTCAACCCTGCCAAGCCTCGCACTGGAGGCCAGCTCTCCCCACATCAGGCACACTCTTAAACATCTGTCTGTGGCGTGATTTATTCTATTTTAAAATGAGGTTTTCAAACAACTCACTATCTTAATTTTAGCAGTTCAGCTCCTTTGTATGCTAACAATACCAAACATGCAAATGAGCTACCACTTTGCTTTCTAGCAAAAATGTTTCTGTGCAAACACTTGATTTTATAACGCACTTTGCAGCTTTCTCCTATAATTAGTTGTTAAATCTATATTTGACTTTGTCTAAGTGGTTGCATCGCAAGGCTGTTTTTCTTGCCTCTCACTTCGGCTGGTTCATCTTACCCCTGCTCATGTATCTGTCTGCATGGGGTTATAGATTTTTGGCTAGTTTCTAGCTGGAAGGCAAACATCAAGAAACACGCCCAAAGTCAGGGCCCGGTTGCCCCCAGAGACGCTAAAGACTCCTGGGTATGTCAGGTTCACATCACGTGTCTCTCATCCACTTTTTTTTTTTTCTTTTAAAGAGAGTATGGCCAATCAACAATGTAGTGATAATTTTGGGTGAACAGCAAAAGGACTCAACCATACATGTATATGTATCCCTTCTCCCCCAAACTTTCTCCCATCCATGCTGCCATTGAGCAGAATTGCCTGAGATATGCATGCTGGTTCAGTGCAGTTCAGTCGCTCAGTCGTGTCCGACTCTTTGCGACCATGTGAATCGCAGCACGCCAGGCCTCCCTGTCCATCACCAACTCCTGGAGTTCACTCAGACTCATGTCCATCGAGTCCGTGATGCCATCCAGCCATCTCACCCTCTGTCGTCCCCTTCTCCTCCTGCCCCCAATCCCTCCCAGGGTCAGAGTTTTTTCCAATGAGTCAACTCTTCACATGAGGTGCCCAAAGTACTGGAGTTTCAGCTTTAGCATCAGTCCTTCCAAAGAAATCCCAGGGCTGATCTCCTTCAGAATGGACTGGTTGGATCTCCTTGCAGTCCAAGGGACTCTCAAAAGTCTTCTCCAACACCACAGTTCAAAAGCATCAATTCTTCGGCGCTCAGCCTTCTTCACAGTCCAACTCTCACATCCATACATGACTACTGGAAAAGCCATAGCCTTGACTAGACAGACCTTAGTCAGCAAAGTAATGTCTCTGCTTTTGAATATGCTATCTAGGTTGGTCATAACTTTTCCTCCAAGGAGTAAGCGTGTTGGTTATCCATTTTAAATATAGCAGTGTGAACATACTGATCCTGAACTCCCTAACTATCCCTTCCCCCATACTGCCCCCCAGCTGAGTCCCTTTCTGTTTTGTAAATACCTTCATCTATATCACTTCTTTTTAGATTTCACATATAAGGGATGTCATATGATGTTCCTCCTTCTCTGACTTGCTTCACTCAGTATGGCAATCTCTAGTTCCACCCACATTTCTGCAAATGGCATTATTTCATTCTCTTTAATGGCTGAGTAGTATTCCATTTTATATATGCACCACATCTTCTTTATCCATTCCTCTGTCAATGGACATCTCATCCTCTTTGGATCAGCAGAGTAACCATGACCTGCCCTTTTTCATGGTGAGATGAGAGCAGAAGTACAAGAGGATGGGGTGAACCATGAAGCTCATCTCTAGCTTCTGCCTGCATCATGTCTTCCAGCACCCAATACCAAGGGACAGCAGGTGTATGGCCAAGTTCAATGGCAGTCAGTGGGGAAGTATATTGCTCCTTTGGCAGTGAGGGTGGGAAGAAAGTGAATATTTTTGAACAACAATCTCCCATAAGTACCAAAAAACAGAGCTCAAAGTGTTGTCCATTCATGCTCAGTCATGGGAAAGGTTTTTTGAGTGACTACTTGACACCTGTTACTGCAGGTACAACAGTGATTTAAGGGTTTAGACAGAAGATACCATGAACTCACCTTTCCTGTGCGTGCAGTCTAGACTAATCAGGTCACTGAAGCTGACCTCAAACTCTCCAGTCTCCTACAAATGGTGGAGCCTGAAACCTGTGCAGTTTGGGAGTCCTTGATGGCTCAGTGGTAAAGAATCCACCTGCAATACAGGAAACTCAGTTTCGAGCCCTGAGTCAGGAAGATCCCCTGGAGATGGAAATGGCAACCCACTCCAGTGTTCCTGCCTGGAGAATCCCATGGGTAGAGGAGCCTGGACTACAGTGCATGTGGTCACAAAGAGTCAGATGTGAATGACTTAGGGACTAAAATAACAACATCAAGTAAAAGAATGCAAAAGCATGAACATAAACTTAGGCATGAGAGTCATGTTTATTTAAAACAAGAAAAGAAATCATGACAAGATATTAATTTTAAGAAGCTGATTGACCAATTTTTTAATAAAAACTTCCAGACAAAGAAAGAATTTTTAAATTAATTAGCTGCCTGGAACACCTATAGTACTTTTTCTTACAATTTTGGCTTCACACTCTTAGATTGCCTCTTATGATAATAACTTTGTCATATTTTCAATGGAGAGACTAGAAAGACAGGTCAGTCTTTCCTCTCTATGGTTGATTAAAATAGTAAAACATGATATTTGGGCTGTGTGAAACATGCAAATTCACTGAAAGAAGTCCTCACTGAAAGATACAGGTTTGAACTCTTCAAACACAATATTTCTGATAAATTATATTTCATGAGATGTTCATATAAATGATGGGGGGGGTTATAATTATATTGTCAATAAAATGCTGCTCTATTTGGCATATTCTGACAGGAAAGAGCTTCTATTTTGACTAGGAATTAATGTGAACAGAAATTTCTGCTTATAATTTTGCACATTTGACTAGCATAGAATTTTTCACAGCCTTGTTCTGACTCACTGGTTTTCAAAAGTGTTTCTTCTCTCCTCTTCTCTCCTCCTAATTCTGGGACTGGGGACCACAGACATGCTCCTATCTCAATACAGTGTCTGTCTTTGCACTATCTTGTCACGATACAGTGAGCTGGCCCACGGGCAGGAGCTGAACCCACACTCACCCTGGGGCAGCCATCAATCGCTTACTCTCCATGGGCCCTCTGTACCACAAAAATTTATCTCACTAAATACAGGTGAAAGTGTCCTCAACTCAGTGTCCTCTTGACCAGCTCCTGAAAAACGTTGTGACCAACCAACACATGGACAAGTGTAATGCGAGGAAAGTTGAAACAGAAAGAAATAACAGCCCTGTTGCTGCTAAGCCACTTCAGTCGTGTCTGACTCTGTGCGATCCCATAGATGGCAGCCCACTAGGCTCCTCTGTCCCTGGGATTCTCCAGGCAAGAACACTGGAGTGGGTTGCCATTTCCTTCTCCAATGCATGAAAGTGAAAAGTGAAAGTGAAGTCCCTCAGTCGTGCCCAACTCTTAGCGACCCCATGGACTGCAGTCTACCAGCCTTCTCCATCCATGGGATTTTCCAGGCAAGAGTACTGGAGTGGGTTGCCATTGTGACCCAAGGGCAATTAAAATACATAATTTTGCAAATTTCATAAAAACATGCTGCCTTAGTCTATTCAGGCTACTGAAACAAAATGCCATATACTGGGTAGCCTGGAAACAGCAAATATTTCTTTCTCAGAGTTCTGGAGTTTGGGAAGTTCAAGATCAAGATGCCAGCAGATTGATGTCTGGTGAGGGCCACTTCCTAGTTCATGAACAGCCATCTTCTATCCAGCCATCTTCTAGCCGTCTTTCATTCCAATCCCAAAGAAAGACAATGCCAAAGAATGCTCAAACTACCGCACAATTGCATTCATCTCACACACTAGTAAAGTAATGCTCAAAATTCTCCAAGTCAGGCTTCAGCAATACATGAACTGTGAATTTCCAGATGTTTAAGCTGGTTTTCAAAAAGGCAGAGGAGCCAGAGATCAAATTGCCAACACCTGCTGGATCATCAAAAAAGTAGGAGAGTTCCAGAAAAACATCTATTTCTGCTTTATTGACTATGCCAAAGGCTTTGACTGTGTGGATCACAATAAACTGTGTAAAATTCTGAAACAGATAGGAATATCAGACCACCTGACTTGCCTCTTGAGAAACCTATATGCAGGTCAAGAAGCAACAGTTAGAACTGGACATGGAACAACAGACTGGTTCCAAATAGGAAAAGGAGTTTGTCAAGGCTGTATATTGTCACCCTGCTTATTTAACTTCTATGCAGAGTACATCACGAGAAATGCTGGGCTGGAAGAAGCACAAGCTGGAATCAAGATTGCCGGGAGAAATATCAATAACCTCAGATATGCAGATGACACCACCCTTATGACAGAAAGTGAAGAGGAACTAAAAAGCCTCTTGATGAAAGTGAAAGAGGAGAGTGAAAAAGTTGCCTTAAAGCTCAACGTTCAGAAAACTAAGATCATGGCATCTGGTCCATCACTTCATGGGAAATAGATGGGGAAACAGTGGAAACAGTGTCAGACTCTGTTTTGGGGGGCTCCAAAATCACTGCAGATGGTGACTGCAGCCATGTAATTAAAAGACACTTACTCCTTGGAAGGAAAGTTATGACCAACCTAGACAGCATATTAAAAAGCAGAGACATTACTTTACAACAAAGGTCCGTCTAGTCAAGGCTATGGTTTTTTCAGTGGTCATGTATGGATGTGAGAGTTGGACTGTGGAGAAAGCTGAGCACTGAAGAATTGATGCTTTTGACCTGTTTTGTTGGAGAAGACTCTTGAGAGTCCCTTGGACTGCAAGGAGATCCAACCAGTCCATCCTAAAGGAGATCAGTCCTGGGATTTCATTGGAAGGACTGATGCTAAAGCTGAAACTCCAGTACTTTGGCCACCTCATGCAAAGAGTTGACTCATTGGAAAAGACCCTGATGCTGGGAGGGATTAGGGGTAGGAGAAGAAGGGGTTGACAGAGGATGAGATGGCTGGATGGCATCACCGACTCAATGGACATGAGTTTGGGTGAACTCCGGGAGTTGGTGATGGACAGGGAGCCCTGGCGTGCTGTAATTCATGGGGTCGCAAAGAGTCGGACACGACTGAGCGACTGGACTGAAGTGAACATGATGGGAGATTCCTCGTACCTCCGTTATAAAGACACGAATCCCATTCATGACCTAATCACCTCCCAAAGGTCTCATGTGCTAACACCATCTCTTGGGGGTTAGGATTTTCACGTATGGATTTGGAGGGGACACAATCGCTATACAACACGTGATCACGTGAACCCACTGTTAAGCCCCTCTCTGGGCTGTGGAAGGGGCTTGTGCAAGTGAGCAGTGCTAAGAATCAAGCTTCATGAACTTCATGGTAAGCCCAAACCTCCTTGAGCTCCCCCAGCACAGACTCCATCCTCAGAGTTTCATGCCAGGGGGCATCGCTCCTTGAAGGAGCTACTTCTGTAATATGTCCTGGGAACTGTGACAAGGGAGGGTCTGTAGTTTTCTTTCCCTTTATAGTTTGTATCAACAAGAATCTGACATAGCCTGGTCCCATCCTCTCTCTGTTTCTCTTTCTTTCCTCCTCTAGCCTCTGACCTTGTTACTGATTCTTCCTTTTGGCTTCCCCTTGCCTTCCTGACTTGACTGCATAAACCACAGGCTTCCTAGAGAAAGCCTGCCCCAGCCCCAGGGGCCCTTCCTGTAAAGCCCTCTCCCAGGGACTTTAGGAAGTTCTTTCTAGATAAGATGCTAATAAAGGCTTATATGCATATGAGAAAATACTCAAACTCATTGCTAATGAGGAAAATGTAGATTGAAAATCACAGTAAAGGAATTCTCTAGCAGTCTAATGGTTAAGACTCTGCACTTCCGATGGAGGGGTATGGGTTCATTCCCTGGCTGGAGAAATGAGATCCCCCATGCCACGCAGCTTGGCCAAAAAAAAAAAAAAAAAAAAATTAAAAATAAGAAAATGCAGATTGAAATAACAGTGAGACACTATCTTGGTCTTATAATACTGGCAAAACCCTAAATTCAATCATTTCAACAATCCACACAGTTGCTGGCAAATAGGCATCACCATGCAATACAGTTATGAAAGTGAAAGTGAAGTCGCTCAGTCGTGTCCAACTCTTTGTAACCCCATGGATTGTAGCCTACCAGGCTCTTCAGTCCATGGAATATTCCAGGCAAGAATGCAGGAGTGGGTTGCTATTTCCTTCTCCAGGGGTCTTCCCAACCCAGGGATCAAACCCGGGTCTCCCGCATTGCAGGCAGATGCTTTACTGTCTGAGCCACGGAGGCCCTTATTGGGCTGTCAAAATTTATAATGTGCCTACCTACACACGTATGTATGTTTCAAAGAGTCTGTTTTACAGAAATAATCTCATTTGCTCAAAGATATATTACAGGGACTATTTTTTTGTTCCCTGTGCTATACAGTAGGTTTTTGTTATCTATTTTATATATTGATAGTGTGTGAATAGATGTATTATAAGGTTTTTGTTAGGTAGGTAGAACAGGGAAAAGGAGTCCAAAATGGCGGTGGCTGCAAGACAAGGAAAGGAAAAGCCCGCAAAAATGAAACAAAAGAAGGTCCGAGGACAGGAGTGAGGACCTCACGTAAAACAAACAAAACTCCTGGCTGGCCCAATTTACATAGGACAGGCCCAGGGAGAGATAAACATATAAATAGAAGAGCCAAAGCTAGCTCTCTCTGTCCCGCGCGCGCCCTGGGGCGCTCTTCTCCTCGTGTCTTTAGATCGACATGCCCTCACACCTCGAAGATGGATTTTCCTGCTATCTTCTAAATAAAATAGAGCTGTAACACTGAGCTGTAACACTGATTTGTCTAAGAGCTATAACACAGTGTATCCAAGACCTGAGAGCTGTGACACGCCGAGGGGCTTTAATGTCCGTCACTCCAAATCTTTGTTGTGACAAGACAAAGAATCGAGGAACATACACTCGCATTAGTTTTCTTAATTGCAACATTAAAATAATGAAAAACCAATGAAACTGGAGCTGATTATACGGAGTGACGTAAGCCAGAAAGAAGAACACCAATATAGTATATTAACGCATATATATGGAATTTAGAAAGATGGTAACGATAACCTTGTATGTGAGACAGCAAAAGAGACACAGATGTATAGAACAGTCTTTTAGACTCTGTGGGAGAGGGAGAGGATGGGATGATTTGGGAGAATGGCATTGAAATATGTGTAATATCATATAAGAATCGAATCGCCAGTCTAGGTTCGAGGCAAGGTGCAGGATGCTTGAGGCTGGTGCACTGGGATGACCTGGAGGGATGGTGTGGGCGGGGGGAGGTGGGAGGGGGGTTCGGGATTGGGAATATGTGTACACCCGTGGTGGATTCATGTTGATGTGTGGCAAAACCAATACAATATTGTAAAGTAAAAAATAATAATAATAAATAAAGAAATAAAGAAAATAAAAAATAAAATAATGAAAAACCAGAAAGTGAAAGTATTAGTCACTTAGTATGTCTGACTCTTTGGGACCCCATTAACTGTAACCTGCCAGGCTAGTCTGTCCATAGGATTCTCCAGGCAAGAATGCTGCAGTGGGTTGCCATTCCCTTCTCCAGGGACTCTTATCAACCCAGGGATGAACCCAGGTCTCCTGAATTGCAGGCAGATTCTTTACTGTCTGAGCTGCTAGGGAAGCCCCAATGAAAAAGTTGAGGGAACATAAAAATCCATAAATGGGAAACATGTTAAATAAATTATGATTCATTCATACTGTGAAATCATCTGCAACTATTTGTTTTTTAATGATTGTTCTGTCGTAGAAGTATTCCCAGGACATATTAAAATGTGAGGAAATCAGGTCAAAACACCACGCGTGTGGTATGGGCACATTTCTATGCACTGAAAAATTGGACAAGTGAAATAACCTCTTGGGGCCTCAGTCTTCTCATCTGGAGAGGATCTTTCCATTTCCCAGATGTTAGCAAATTAAAAGGGACAGTGGGTATAGAAGAATCCTATAAACTGTAAAGTTCTATGTAATTCACCGATTGAAATTTATCAACTAAAAAGGGAATATCGCTCAAGGGCACGAATCCTCATTTTACTATAGGATGTCTTTTAATCCCCAAAGTCTTCGATAGTTTATTAAAGCCATCTTAAGAAATAAATTGTTTTACTTTCAGCAGTAGCTGACTGTCACGTAGTGTAAGTAGATTGGAGCATACTTAGCAAAGTGCTCAGTGCATAGTAGGCATTTAAAAAGGAGTTGTGGAATGAATGACTAAACCATTGAATGGAAGTAGGAATGCCAGGGTGAACTGGGTTAAACCAAAAGACAGTGCTGGTCTTGGAGGCCAGAATCACACATGAATGACTCCAGAACCATAGATGAAGTTCACCTTGATGGAGTATTTCCCCATTATTTACAAGATCATCAGGGTGAAATATTAACTGAAAAGAACAATGCCAACATAGAATGTACTCTATGACTACAACTATAAGGAAATGAAATATTTCTAGAGATCAGTCCTGGGAGGCAAACACTAAATTGGAAACAGTTGGTTTGTTTAGTGTGGTGATATTGTGGGTAAATTTTCTTTTTAATTCTAAGACTGTTATAATGTTTCAGGCAATCCACACTTCACTTACTTAAGTGGATTTAGAAAAAGAATAGGTATTCATTGAAGAAAATTAGGAAATTTTAGAAAAACTAAAAGGGGAAAAGAACTTCATTCTTAGAACCATTACTAAACAATACTTGTTATTAATATGTTGTGTCTTTCACTGAAGTCTTGCTACTACATTTTTTCCTTATATTTTGGAGATAGATATTTAACATATGTGAGTGTTCTATGTGCCTTTCTCCCTAGTCTGCAATAAAATGTGGATGAGCCTGTGTTTTTGGTGAAAGGCTTGTGTTCAGAGTTTCTGAATTCTGGTTCAGTCACTTACCAGCTCTCCCACATGCTGGGCAACATTCTGACTCCATTCAAGCTTCAGGTTCTGCATTTGTAACATGAGGATATTCTCAGTAGATGCTTCCTAAGTGAATTATATCCTGGAAACTTGTTCACCTCAAATTCAGGCAGATAATACACACTCTGAAAAGAGTAATTCTAGGAAGAAAAGAATAAAGGAACCAAGTAGGGCAACTTGGCCTGGTCTAGGAGACCAGGGAGGGCTTTCCGGAAGAAGTGGCGTTTGACAGAGTGGCATTTGGCATCTGAAGACAGAGCAGAAATTTACCATCAGTGAGAAACAGGTTAGATAGAGTATGGTTGATCTGTACTGTGAAATATCACTGGGAACTCAGAGGTAGAGAATGAATTTCAGAAACAGCTGCAACATCCTTCCTGGGCACAGGGTCACTGGCACTGAAGAAGGGAAGGCAGAGGGGAGCAATCAGGCCAGATGACAGACCCAAAGTCACAGGGGGATTCAGAGGTGGGAGGGACCCAAAAAGAGGTCAGTGAGAAAGAGAATCAGGGAGCAAAGGGTTCTGTGACCCACAGAGGTCACAGGGAATCATCAGGGCAGATGGTGCAGGGCCCCAGATCCCTCAGGGAGAGGTGGACCTTGATCCTAGAGAACAATGGGGGACCATCAGAAGGATTTAAGAAGAGGAACTCTGGTCAGATTTGTGTATTTAGAAGAGTATGCTACCTGCCTTGTAGGGCATGGCTCAGCAGGGGAGTGGGGAGCAGGGGTGGGAGTGACGAGTGGGCAGAGTGGGAATGAGAAGCCTTCTAAGAAGTCATCCTTCTCCTGGCAAGAAATGGCTGTAGCTTGAGCCAGTTGGTTCTTCAGTCATGAATTTCCCCTTCATAAGTAAACACATCTTGCTGTATACTTGGTCGCTCAGTTGTGTCCTACTCTTTGTGATCCTTTGAACTATGGCCTGCCAGGCTCTTCTGTCCATGGAATTCTCCAGGCAAGAATACAGGAGTGGGTTGCCATTCTCCTCCTCTAGGGAATCTTTCCCACCCAGGGATCAAAGCTGCTTCTCCTGTCTCACCTGCATTGCAGGCAGATTCTTCACCTGTGGAGCTATTGAGGAAGCCTGTGTAAACAAACACCAGAACTCATTATTACCAGTCGTTGCCCAGCTCTTTGCTTCCAATGCATTTAAAAATGCACCTTGCTCAGCCTACTTTGGGCTTCCCAGATGGCACTAGTGGTAAAGAACCCTCCTGCCAATGTAGGAGACGTAGATTTGATCCCTGGGTCAGGAAGATTCCCTGGAGGAGGGCATGGCAACCTATTCCAGAATTCTTGCCTGGGGAATCCCCATGGACAGAGGAGCCTGGCAGGCTAAAGTCCATAGAGTCACAAAGAGTCAGACACGACTGAAGCGACTTAGCATGCACGGATGCAGCCTACCTTAGAATCTGCAGGTGTCCAATAAGTTGGGTTGAGAGGGTCAGGAGGAGTATTTCTGCTGAGTCTGAGAAATGTACAGAGCGCTGCCATGGATAGAAGAGAAGGCTGACCTGCAAGCCTGCAGCAAGCACCCTGGGTTTATATTCCAGACCACCAGCCACTGTAATTATACATTAGTGGGCCTCAGAACGGCACAGTGTAGATGCTTGCAGCCAGGGTCCCTGTTATAAAGACCCTGGTTGTGGTTGGTTATTAACTATACTGTACAAAGCCTCATAAACACCTTTTTACACATACAGTGCACCTTTCAATACAACAATCAAATGGTTTTCAACAAATTACAGTCTCCTAGAAAAGAGACCCCTTGATTGCTTCCCAGAAAGAGGTGGAAGGAAACTTTAGACAGAACTCATTTGAAGCCTGATGTTTAGAGCCGTGTTTGCTTTGGGGTGGAAATGCTAGCCTAGAGTTCAGACCCCAAGTGACTCTGGGGAAATCAGTACCGATGAATCCAAACCTGGCCAGAGAAGAAAGCAAGACCACTGAAATAATCTAACCAATCTACTTTACAGATGAGCAGAATGAGCTCCGGATCTAGAAAAATGGTATAGACGATCTTATTTGTGAAACAGAAATAGAGACACAGACGTAGAGAAAAGTGTGTGGACACCAAGGAGAGAAAGAGGGGTGGGATGAACTGAGAGATTGGGATTGACATGTAAACACTATTGATACTATGTGTAAAATAGATAACTAATGAGCACCGACTCTATGAGGATAAGTTTGAGCAAACTCTGCAAGATGGTGAAAGACAGGGAAGCCTGATGTGCTGCATACAGTCCCTGGAGTCACAAAGAGTTGGACACAACTCAGCGACTGAATAGCAACAATGAGAACTTACTGTTTAGCTCAGGGAACTCTACTCAGTGCTCTGCAGTGACCTATATGGGAAGAAAATTCAAAAAAAGAGGACTGATTTACGTATAGCTGATCCATTTTGCCGTACAGTAGATGCTAACACAATATTGTAAAGCAAATATCCTCCAATTAAAATTAATTTTAAAAAAATACAAGAAAAGAGCAGCCACTGTCTGAGGCCTCTTGGGAACTCAAAGATGGACCTTTTAAGTCAAATTCACTCAAAAGTGAATTTCGGAACCAGCTGCCAGCATCATCCTTGGGCAGAGCTTACTGATCAACATGCTACGTACAGAGTCTTATACACAGAACGTTGAATCCTTACTCCCAACACTTTCTTCGCATAATTCTTTCTCTTTTGTTCCCAGTCAAGCAAATCATTTCACTCTTATAAAGATAGATTTTTAGATTTCATAGATCAGTAAAAGGTCCAGACCTAAGTTTGCAATATTTTTGCTTTGCCAGATAAGAACACTGGAGAAAAACAAACTGACAAGATGATGATCCAAGAATGTGTGTGATTTGCAATTACCAGCATTCCTACAAGGGGAAAATGCTACTATCACTAGAAAAGGAGACAATAAAGGGGGAAGAGAGAAGAAAATATCAAAATTATATTGGCAGTTACCTGGCCTGGGTGGGGGTTGTAGTTTGGCTGCAGACAGAAACGGGGAACTTTTCTGGGGAGATGGGCATATCCCATCTTTATTTTGATTGAGATAGTGGTTATATGACCGTATCCATTTAAAAAATCATTGCTGTTTGTTAGAAGATGTTCCTCCTGATACAAAAATAAGGCAATATATAAGTAACAAGAAAACCCATATCCTGATCAGGCAAATCTTTCTTGGACCCAGACTTGTGTCCCAGTTTGGAGCTGGATTGAGGGACACAGAGGGAAAGAGACAAGGGTTGCCCCAGTATAGCTTCCCTCTGTCTTTCCAACCCACGTCACTCAAGAGAACACTGTCTCAGAGTATATTTCTACTCAGTGTCTCAGATGAACCTCAACTAAGGGCAAAGCCAAGGAATCCCTGTCCTTTACTTCGCCCTAAGGAATTGAGAAAGGGGTACAACCAGTCTTGGCTTCGGAGTCCTCATATGACCATTGAGAAAGTCATCACCCTCTAGGGGTAAATGTTCTAGGGGACTCCCTAGAACATGTCTTGAGAATTCAGGCTCTGACAAGGTCAAGGGAGCTAAGCAAAGCCGGCTGAAGCTAGTTTCCTTAGTTCCAGCCTTTCCTTGTTTGCTTATAAAATACAAAGCTTAAAGGGAGGTGACTAAATGCAGGCTTAGGCAGCAGAAAGACCTGAATATGAATATGAGCTGTGTGACACGGGGCAAGGAACGTCACCCTGATGAGCCTCCCTTTCCTGTGCTGTAAAATTACTGATCACAATAGTGACCATCCAGAAAGACTGAGGATGAAATAAGATAACATGCAAAAAGTTGCCAGCTCAGTGTCTGGCACCGAGTAGGTTCTGAATTAATATCTAGATACCGTTATAATTTCTCCTACCAGGCTTCCTAGCAACCAACAGGAATGGGAGAACTTGCATAAGGTAGGACAGGATTCTTGGAGGCTCTGTTTCCTCGACTCTAAAATGATGAGGATAAGATGAGGTGGTACGTGTGAAATGCTTATCCCATGCCCAACACATAGTAGGTGCTCATGTAGTGAGAATCCTGGTCGTCACAGTGTCAATGGAAGCTCAGATCACTTTTGGCCAAACATGACTGTGGAAGAGTCACATGTAATAGCCATGACAACTACACTACCTTTTGTCTGTCAATAACACATTTTCCTGAGTTTTCCCGAAGGGTTCAATAGGAACGACCAGATCCTGACACCGGTCGTATAATCAGCATCTTTTTCTTTTAGTCCTTCTGTTGGCAGGGACCCTGTCTGCTGGTTTGCAGCTGCACGCTCAGCTCCAGGAAAAGTGTTGAGTACATAACAGGTGCTCAATAAATATTTCCTAAATGAATGAGTTCACAAGTCAAAGAATGAATTAGAGTGATGTGTCTGAGACCTCTTAAGTTCTATATTCAGCCAAGTATGATTCTCTAAACGCCAAGGCAGAGAAGCAGATACAAACGTTGTAGAGAGATTCTCAAGTGAATGGCTGGCTATATAAAACAGCAAGCTCAGTGTTGCTTTTCCTAGAGCTGGAGTTCTGCGTATTTAGGTTTGGTGTGGGTTTTTGGCAGATAAGAGAAATGCATGCTATGTCTCTGTGATCCTCAGAGCACTTCATGCATAAGACTGTCCCAAGATCAGTGATCCCCAAGTGACCAAAAAAAAGTACAACCTGGTTAATTGCTGCCCCCCACCCCTAACTTAAACCTGAATGTAAAGTCATACTCAGGAGGATATGCAAAAACAGGCTCATAACATTGCAGAAAACCAAACCAAAGCCAAACCATCAGCAAAAATAAAAATCAAAACTAGCAAGCATTTCTGCCATTGCAGGACCCATTCTTATTTACACTTGGGTTTTAAAACTCCACAAGACAATGGGAGTACTCTAATTGGAGCCTGGGAGGAAAGACAGAATGGCCAGTCGCTAGTAAAACCAAAAGCATTTATTTATTATTTAATTTGTTTGCCCAGGAGACTTCGCTCCTGATGTAACATCTGGTTTTCATTGTAGCCCAACTTTTACCTAATTGTACAGCTGGGGAGATTAAGGCACTAGGGGTCACAGGCCGAGCCCAGCCAGGACCCTGGCCCCTATGAGAGCTTTGCTCCTCGCTTCAGGGTAGAGACCACACTCCTTGCCCCTGGTCCTCTGGTGGAGACCTATAAATAAGAAAGGAATTACTCTTTCAAGTCCCCACCTCTCCCTCCTTCTGATTCTCATTAATGGTGGGGATGGGGGCTGAGGGCAGAGGAGGGGGACTAGGGAGATGGAAGATGCAGGAGGTAGGGGCAGCAACCACAGAGGTTCCAGACCACAGGCAAGGGATGGGGGTGTGGCAGGGACGGAAGTGGCTCTTCCGGGGGGTCTTTTGTCAAAGGCTGGCTCCTCTGACCCCAAGTGACTGGTAAAGGGCAGGCAGCGTCCGTTTTCCAAGTTGGAGAGTGACAAGGAAGAAGCAGATTTCAACAGTCACATCAAGAGGCCGGAGTGGAAAAAGAATAAATTCCACCTGAGAGGAAGTTGCCTCCCAAGGGCTTGGGGAATGTTCTTTACTGGATTTGAATCCCATCTTTGCCAGTTCCAGTATGACCTTGGGCGAGTTGTTTTAACTTCTCTGAGCCTCCATTCCCGGGATTCTTGGGAAGATTAAATGAGATAATTTATGCAAAGAACCTAGGAGAAATAGCTGATGCTTGATAAACATTTTTAAAAAGGTAGTAATAACCAATCTAAAAAAACTGTTCCAGATGCCACACTTTATTCTGTGACTATTTAAAGAAGTGAGCATACCTTCAGGGCTACCTAGAGAATGTCACACAATGAACAAGGACTGGATAGGTATCAGAAGGCTTGTTTGAGCCTCCTGTCATGCTAGCCACTGGGGAGTCGAGGAAGGGTGGAGACACAGGAACTTGAAGATATATGATAATAACCAAGAAACTCCAAATCTGTCTGGTGAGACCAGAAGTGCTCACATGGAACTAAGCAGTGATAATTCAGGGCTGAGTAACCACTACAGCCAAAATGAAGGCTACTCAAGTCAGACTCAGAATCAGTCAGGGCTAGGATTGCTAGGAAACCCTTCAGAGCAGAAGTGGGACTAGATCAGGGTTTTTGAAGGATAGCTAGGAGTTGGAGAGGCAGAGTGACCTCAGTGGACTATTCCAGAATACAGATGACTTAGGTGAACAGGACCAGTGATGGTGGAGGAGCGGTGAGCTGAGTAGCCTGGATAGAGAGATGGTAGACAGATGGGGCATGGAGGACAGTGTGCTTTATTCTGGGAGGTCATGAAAGTCAGGTAAAGGTGTGTGCCTCCCAGGACAACAGGCTGTAGCTATTGGCTACTGTGCCAAAGAAGATGATGACTCTAGTACTTGAGAAAGCTCACATGCACTGACAACATGGATAGGATGAAGATAGACTAAACACTGTGATGCCCTTGGGTCTGATCTTCTGGGATTCCTGCCTCACCAAGACTCAGACCATCTTTCTCAACCTATGAAGCTTTGAGTCAGGGACTTCTCTCCTTGGTGAGCCTGGAACCACGCTCCATTTTCCTGTGTTTCCTGCACACCCCACTGGCCTTGGTTGGGGTACACTGCAATGTATTTATCCTGGCATCATAGCATCTAGGCCAGGTATAATCTAGCTTCAACAACAGCCCGAGACTACTCTTAGGGCTCTGATGTATTTGTTAGCCAAGATTTTCAGAACAATAAGAATGTAAAGCAAGAAAAACCAGACTGGGAACCAGATACCCTGTTCAGCTGACCCGTTGGCATTCCATTGTTTAGACCATAGAATTATGGCAGGAAGACAAGGCTACTGAGCCTGGCACAGAGACATTCATGTTGGACATTTCAGAGCGAGTGGAGATGTGGAGATGAATCGAGACTCTTCATGTGTTTGGCAGGGGGCTCTCATTCTTCCTGCTTTGGGATGACTTTACACTTCTCACCCGGATGCTTTCTAGAGTGGTGGGGTAGAAGACACACGTGCTTCAGAGGGGGCATAAGAATGAAGATTCTTATGCTACCACTGGTCAGGTCACTGGACTTCCTCTGCCTCTCATTTTTCTTGTCTGTGAGATGAAGAGTTTTTGTTTCAAGGGTCAAATGAAGTCATAAATGTTAAAGCACCCTGAAAGCAATAAAGATGCTGAAAATGACACTCTATGGAAGTCTAGGGACTTCCCTGGTGGTTCAGACGGTAAAGCATCTGTCTACAATGCAGGAGACCCCGGTTCGAGCCCTGGGTTGGGAAAATCCCCTGGAGAAGGAAATGGCAATCCACTCCAGTACTATTGCCTGGAAAATCCCATGGACAGAGGAGCCTGGTAGGCCCCAGTCTATGGGGTCACAAAGAGTCGGACACGACTGAGCGGCTTCACTTCACGGCTCGATGGTGTAGGGAAAAACTTTTGAGTAAATCTTTCCTAATTTTCATCTCCCACTTATATCCTAACCCTGCCTCCAACCTATGCAAACCCATCATTCTCCCTCAGAAAAGTATATGACGAGCACTCGGTATATGCTGTGCAATGTGCACTGTGCAATTTGCCAGGGGTGTGTGTGGGTAAAGTCAAAGCATTAAAGTATGGCTGATGACACATTTCCCAAACCATACTCTACAGAGAACCAAGTGAAGGGACGTCACCTGAACACATCTGTCCCATTGGCATATAAAGCACGATGTGCAGGATAACCAGATTTCCTCATTGCATGTTTCTCAAAACACGCAATGTGCTAATGTCACTGGAGATGTTGAAAGAACATAAAGTGTTTCTCATTCCACTCATGGAGCCCACAAAGCAGAGTGATTGTCAAGTGAAAAAGGGGGTTACTCACTTGTTGTCCTGGGCAAAGGGATGTTTCTAAGTTAGAGTCATTGACCTCGCCCAGAACAACAGCAAAGGAAGCTCTCTTTCCAATTTATTTCACCCCAGCAACATTTTTCTCAAGGGACATCCAAGTATCGCAAATAAAATATTTAGTTCAATATAATTTACAAATGAGAAAGTCACATGCTACTACTTTTTTCAAATCATGATTTTGAGCTTTTATTTAATAAGCAATAAAAAAATGCTTAAAATGACACTCTAAGACTTGATGATGCAGGGTAAAGCTTCTGAGTGAATATTTCCTAATTTTCATCTTCCATTTATATCCTAACCCTGCCTCCAACCTATACAAACCCATCACTCTCACTTGGAAAAATCAAGGGTTGTCAACATATTCAGACTATCTTGATCCAAGGGCAAGTTAACCATCGATGGTATTACACAGACCAGTTTCCCTTTTCCAAAAACTTTGGCTGAATAAAAGAGGGTTTTGTTGCCAAGTCTAGCTTCCAAGGTCTGGGAGCTTGTTCTAATTTGTCATTAACCCACCTGGTTTCCACTTAAATGTCTAAGAGAAAAATCAGCATTTCAAGGTGACCAAGATTGAGACTGGGATTTCTCCACCCTCCTTCCCTTGAACAATGGCCAAGGTTAAGGGAGAGTTCCAGTCTTAAATATTTGATAATGTTTAGTTCTGATGGGGGGGAAAGGTTGAGCTTTTTTTGAACCTTGTTCCCAAAAGGGCAACGGGTATTATTAAACACATCCATTAAGGCAGACATATGAGGGGTGAGGTTTATGACCCTGGAAGAGAATGCCTCTGAGACTTCTAGGAGACTTATCTCTGGAAATCTTCCTGGGGTCATCTGCTCTGGTCACTTCTAGTTCCATATCTTTCGGCTCAACTTGAAGGCAGTCTAGAGAACTAAGGTAAATGCATAGAGAATATATGCCCACTGCCCTTTACAAATGGAGTACCACGAGCATGACTTACATAGTCAAAATACCTTCACCAGCCCAGCACTCCTTCAGGAGGCAGCACTAAAGAGGGCTCCTGGAAGAGCAGGTGAGTGTACAGGTGGAATCTCCTGCCCATCAGAATGGGGAAGAACCAATGGGTCTATCACCTTCTTGTCCATCAGGTTTTTATCCTCACTCTCGGGTGATACTCAGTCCCTGGCCTTTTGCCTAAACCCTGCAGTTCAACCTCTTAAACACGACTTTTTCTTCTATATTCCTTCACAACTGGCCTCCCACCCAACTCTGAATTTGAAAAGAGTTGAGAAGCCCCTGTCAGCATTATCAGCAGCCACCTTTTCTTCTAATCGTTTTTTTGTGTATGTGTGTTAGATTTGCATCCTTACAAACTTCACGAAGGCTGAGACTTAATCTCGTCGACTACTTATACTACCTGACATTGATGGACACAGAGTAGACTCTTCTTTGGGGCTATCAACCAAGCGTCTGGAGATGGAAGTAATGCTAGCTTAATAGTGTCACTATATATCTGTTTCAATTTACAGAAGTCAAGTCAGGAGGAAGAAACTTACTCATTTCTTGTCCGTTTTTCTCCATTACATAATACATTACCTACCTTCACCTATCAACACGGTTGTTTAAATTTTTTCCAGAAACACATGTATTACGCACACACACACACATACACACACAATCACCATCTTTTAAAAAATCGTGTTTCTTTGTCTGCACAGGGAACACTAAATAATTTAATTCTCTGAGGAGGACTCTGGTCAAGCTTTAAAAAGCATGAGAAAGGACAACATGTAGATACTAGTGTCTGACTGTAGGAGGTGAAAGAATCTGTATTCTTGCCTCTCACAATTCACTCTGCATAGGAAAAAGTGTCATGCATTGTAGAAAGAGAAAATGCAAAAATCTGCCCTTCAGATAATACATCTCTGCTTAGGGAGGTAGAGATTGGGGGGGGGGCAAATACATTGAATCACTCCTTCTTTCATTATTTTTGACATTGATTTGTCATTAAGAAAATTTATTAGGCTCCAGATTAAATTGATTTGAAGAATCATTAATTCATGGGATGAAGCCAGAACCATTTGGCCTGCCCACACTGAAATGAGGCAGTATTGATAAAACAAAGGGGAAATATCAGAGCTATTTAAAATCCACTTTTTTCTTACCTGAAGGAACATGTTGAACATAATTTCAGGAGGATATCCTAATAGTTGACCTCAGTCAACTTTTTTCCAGAGAAGGATTTTTCCAATACCTAAATCAGAGGGAAAGGTGGATAATTAATTTCTGAAAAAAAGAAAATTACCAAGTGGCCTATTGCTCAAAACAGAGATTATAACAGGTTTCCAATGTGGTGCTAGGTGTAAAGACTCTGCCTGCTAATGCAGGAGACATAAGAAACCTGAGTTTGATCCCTGGGTCAGGAAGATCCCCTGGAGGAGTGCATGGCAACCCACTCCAATATTCTTGCCTGGAGGATCCGATGGACAGAGGGGCCTGGCAGGTTATAGTCCATAGGGTTGTAAAGAGGCAGACATGACTGAAGCTACTTAACACGTCATCACAGAGATTATAACACATCCTCCCTCCTCCCCTCATAAAAGAAAACCAGAATCCAATTTATCTGCACCCTAGTGCTGCCCCTCTCCAAACAATGTCGCTCTCTCCCAGATGACGACTTTTGCTCAAGCTAAGGGTAGCTATTTCATTTAAGGAAGCTAATCCTACTGTGAGGCAGGATTATTGTTGGTCTGATTCTCTCTTCAACTTCTCAAAAGTTATCAGAGAATATAAGTCACTGTGGAACATACCATAAAACATGTTTCTCTATCTTTCTCTTAGTCATGTTCTCCTATATTTTCAAAAGAAAAATAAGAATAATATTAAACTCCTCCAATCATTATATTAATCAAGACTTAAATCAACTGTTGGCAAATGATCAAAAAGACTTAAGGGGAAAAGGGGCAGCGCGGGGTTTTTGCTTCATATGGCAGAAAAGTCTAGTAGTATATTGGGCTCAGGCAGGGTTGGCAGGAGGTAGTTGAACAATGTCACCATCACTTGGTTCCTACTCTTTCTCTCTCTCCCCCTCCCATTCTTAATCCCCCTCTTCACTCAAAGGTCTCTCCATTACCTCTGGGTCTACATCCTCATTTTAACCAACACCACCTGTGGAAAATGGCTCCTATATTCCAGAGCTTGGACCAAAGTCCTTGAATTAAGTCCTTTGTCTTGGAAGTGAACTTTGAATCTACATTCAGCTGTCTCCATGTCCTTCCACCAGTCTCTATCCCACTCTCTATCACATGCTAAGTTTGGGGGCTCAGACAGAGCCCTCACCTTCAACCAATCTTTCTTTTGAAGCTAGTTCTTCCTTTCTGATATTCAAAGAACACAGCCCTCAAGTTTACCTGTTGTGAGCATCCATCCTCGGGGCAAATGAACGTGGTTAAGGGTGACATGCCCATTGTTTACCTCTCTAGACACTCCTCAAAGCAGCTTAGTTTTCCAACCAAATGCAGAAAGGTCTAGAAGGCAGACATTGGATCCGAGAAGTGATGAAGAGTTTGAAGAATGAGCTTTGCAATTAACTTTACCACTCGCTGACATGATGATATTTGGGACTTTTTTGGAGCACAGAGAAGCAGCTGAGGAGCGGGCAGCCTGGAGGGTTGAGTATGGCACTGAAGCGGAATGAAGTGAAGGCAGAAATTTCACGAAGAAGAGTTGGGGATGAAATGTTCAGAGACCAGATAAGAAGACTTATAGCTTCATGCAAACACACACACACATAAACAGGCACATACATACACACACACTGGGGTTTAAGTACACTGTGATCTCACTTAAGTTCTGCCTGTGTTTGAGTGTATGTGTGTCTGTGTTTAACTTGCATATTCTTCTCAAAGTTGGGAGAGTGGGGGAAAAAGCCAAGAGGCCCAGGCAGAGGGCAAAGTGCAGCCTCTTGGGTGCCAGTAGGGGGCTTCATCTATAAATGCTGCCTCGCCCCTGAAGCCTAGCTGGGTCCTGCCAGCCCTCTAGATTTACACCATCCCTGATGCCTTAGAACCTGGCTTGTCCTCTCTTGAGTGTTATTTTACTCCATTTGTGGGATTTATTTAGTTACCTGATAAAAGGAAAGGTCTAACACAGAAGACACTCAATGAACCTCTTTCTTTGCATATCCTTGGGACCCCCAACTTAGGAAAGATTCACAGAACTGAAAACACCATCACAACTGTGTAGAACGCCACAACTTCTACACCGCCTTTGCATCCATTGTATCATCAGCAAATATTTTCACACATTGGAAATCCACCATGATTAAACATTTGGCTACGTACTAGGCACTATGCTGAGTGAATGGTATATATCTTCTCCTGTTTAATGCATCTAAAAATTATGTGAGAATGAATATTATTATCCTCACTTGACAAAGTGTGAGAGAGGTTAAACAGCTTGCCCAAGGTCACACATCTCAGTAGCAAAGCCAAGATTCAGGCCCAATCCTTGTGCTCTTATCAAAAGTATTAACTCAATACTTTTGACCCAGGGCACTGAGAAAAGATTTGTCAAAATGAAAGAATGAATCAATGAATGAGCAATTACACATTGTGGATTACATATCAGTTCAGTGTCTCCTGTTGTGTTCCTGACTCTGATGCATAGACAGTGTCGGGGACTAAAAACTAAGAAGCTCATGACTCTAGCAGATTGTTCCACTTCCATTCTGTCTCTTAGGAGCTATTGACACACTGAGTCCCAGGCAGAGATTCTTCTTAGCTGAGCCTAATGGACCTTGGTTGGGTTCATTAATGCCATTGTGGTTCAAAGACAGTCAATACTCTAGCCACTGCCTCCGATCAGACTACATGAAAAAAAGGAATGCAACTTCTTCCTGTGTTTTGCCCAAGCACAGTATGTTGTGTGGGTAATTTCTGGTCTGGCCAGTAAAAACCTCCGGGAGCCTTCCTTTAGGTCTTTAATTATGAACTGTAGGGGACACCACAAAATAAATACTTAAAATGTCTAGACAACCAGTCATCAGAGTAGGATAATTAACTTCAAACATTCTAAATTGTTGGAGGAGTCGTTATTCACCTTCTGTAGTTCCTTTCTATATCCTTCCCTGGCCAATATGTTTGTAGCAACGAGGCTGGGGGACCAGTTGAAACCTTCTCCTGATACAAAGCAGCCTCTTTTCCCCGGCTCTTAAATGACAAGTCACAAAATGACCAGAGAACATACAATAAAGGAACATAAACTGAGACCATTAGTTTTTCCAAGGAAGGAAAAATCTCTCCACTTTTTAATTACATCGAAACACAAAACAGCAGGAAGGCAGATTGGAAGAAGAAGAATTACTATTTTACTTATTTAGTCTATTTTATGTATTTCTGTCTTAATTTTTTATTACTAGAAAAAAAATAATCAAGCCATCCTGATTCTTGATTAATACTCAGTAAGTTTGCCTGCTGACATCTAAAATGTGATTAGGCTGCTGTTGAACTTGGGGTGTTTCTCCCGTTACCCGTTCTCACCTCCCACATACTTCCTCCAAGGAAGGGGTTTTTTTTAGCATTGAGCACACATTAATTTTGTCATGATCCAAAACCAAAACACTTCATGAAAGAGATATGTATTTCACAATGAGAATTAGCTCCAAACATGTCTCAGACTCCAGCTCCCACTGCAGAAGGGGCATGTGGGGGCCTTGCTGTTAATCAAATCCAAAACCTGAACTCAAACAGCCTGTCTTCGGGCAACGAATGTATCTTAAAACTATGAGCCATGTGAGTGCAGCACTGAGCTTGCCTCTGAGGCAAAGGAAAGCTGTTCAAAACATCAGCAGCTTCATTCTACACACTCTTTCATATCATCGTCCAAACAATCTCTACTAAGACACCAAATAATTGATAAGAATTCTCATTGTTTGATTCTGATGTCATTTTCCTTTCAGTGAAAGAAATGCCATGTCAACTGTTACTGAGTGAAAATTTTATATTCCATTTATAATGACCATGTTTAATTGCTACAGCTCTAATTAAAAGTGATATCCGATTGCATGCATGTACTTTTTAAAAACCATAATTGTCTTGTGCAAGCCACTGAATAGGTTTAAGAATCTTCAATAACAAAATTACATTAATAGCATATGCTATTAAATATGATTGATGGCAAAATTGGACCCCTCCTGGTTCTCTACTACACAAAGAAACATTCTGCTTTTGAAGATGGCGCCTGGAGTGTCAACAAGAGAGCCAGGAGAAATAGACTGCACCACCAAGGCCTGCTTCCCCCTAAAGAAAGAGCAATGTCTTGGTAGGAATAAAAGGGGCCTCTAGCATTTGAGCTAAGTGCTGCTGTGTGCTGTGCTAAGTCACTTCATTCATGTCCGACCCTTTGTGACACCATGGACTGTAGCCCACCAGGGTCCTCTGTCCATGGGATTCTCCAGGAAAGAATACTGGATTGGGTTGCCATGCCCTACTCCAGGGGATCTTCCTGAGCCAGGGATCAAACCCAGGTTTCTTATGTCTCCTGTACTGGCAGGTGGGTTATTTAACACTAGCACTGCATGGGAAGCCTCTGAGCTAGGTGGGTTGATGGAAGTTTATTTGTCTAGGTGGGTTCTTGGGAATTTACCTGATTGGTTCTGTGTAGAAACCCTGCTCCCAGTAAGTGTCAGAGGAACCCATGATAGAAGGGCACTTCGAAGTGTGTTACATTTTTGAGAAATTTCTCTAGAATTTTCTCCTAGAGCCATATCTCTAGGAGAAAGCACAAGCCAGCAGCAAGGCTGCACTTAGTTGTATTGTACAAGTAAGTGATTATGAAATGTTGATGGTGTGTATGGCTCAGTCCTTCCACAACCATAGAACAGGAAACAGAGATAAGAGGAGACACACAAAAGAGATGCCAGATTCTAAGACTGATGATATGAACCAGAACTGAAAAGAAAAAGAATTAGAGAAGAGAGATGGAAGGGACTGTGATTTTTCTGTGGCTGATTTTTTCTTATTTGGATCTTTTTGCAATCCTCTGAGAGTAGAAGTGAAGAAATTGAGGCTCAGAGGAGAGTATGTAAACTTTAGACCCCAAATCCCACCCTCTTTCAATTCTAGCACATGCTGCCTCTCACAAGATCACAGCATGGATGCCTGTCAAGGAGACCCATTGTGCCTTGGATTCAACACATTCTTTGGATCCTCTGCTCCAGTTTCTGGGTTTATAGAGAGAACTCCTTATTGGAAAAGGCAACAGTAGTTAAACCATTTCAGACTAACACTTCAGTAGGGACTTGTTGATGGATGACGGGGATCAAGGCTAGGTGATTATGCAGCATCACTCAGAATCTAGTGAAAGTAAGTATGGAGACAAGACCTGATTCCAAAGACAGCACTGAACCGTCTAATTCTGATGAGAGCTTATTCGGTTTCTCTTGTTCTCTTCTTGTTTGGATCTGGTCGGGAGGAAAAGGCATAAATAAAACTCCTGAGCCCTGGATCCACTTTTATCCCATTAAGTGACGATAATAATGACAACCATTAGTTGGGTTGATCATCCTCAACAAGTACCAGATACCGTGCTTGATATTTTATAGATGGAATCTCATTGGCTTCTTCAGGAAGTACCTACTATTATTAATACTCGCTTTTGACAGCTGAGAAATCAAGGTTCCAGAAACTCAAACAACTTGAACCAGGTTTCATAGACCACTGTCAGAACCAGAATTTAAACCCAGGACCAGTTGATTTTAAAGATTTTGCCTGTAACCACAGAGCTGTGTGGTTTAGAGCAAGATGGATGAAACTTCTGGAGGAATGACCCTTTTTTTTCCAGCCTAGACAGGTGAATGGGTTTTGCCTGAGGGGCCTGGTTTGTTAACCTGAAACTAGCCTCATAAACGTTTATTGAAACAAGCTCATTAATTTTCATTGTATTGGTTCTGAGATGGCTAGGGAGAAGCAGTTTTCACAGTGAGAATAAGGCAGAAAGGACAAGAATGCCTTAGAAATGGAGTCTACAGTTTTTCAGGTCCCCACCCCTCCTATCTTAGTGTTCAGGCAGAAAGAACTAGAACCATCTTCTTTCCACCTTCGTGAACATGAGGTTGAACACTCTGGCTTAACGCCTACCTACTAGAGGCAGACCCTTCATCACACAGACAATGGGAGTGCCAATATAAACTAGAGTAGAGATGAGATGTCTTGGTCAAGTAAGCCTCCAAATACTAGATATTAATAGTAAAACCACATCACTGATTGGGAAGCAATGAGGACGGTGAGAAAAATATGAGTCTTGGTATATTTTTTCCAGTCTCACTGAGATATGATTGACAAATTTTAAACTGTATATATTTAGGTTGCACAATGTGGTTTTTTAAGGTATGCAATGTGGTGATCTAATACCCATATACATTGTGAGATGATGGCTACAATCAAGTTAATTAACACATCCATCACCTCATGTAGTTATCTTTTCTTTGTTGTGGTGAAACAATTAAGATTTACTTTCTTAGCAAATTTCAAGTATGTGATGCAGTATTTTTAACTATAATAATCATGCTGTACATCAGATCTCCTTAACATGTTCAGTTATGAGAGCCAACTCATTAGAAAAGACCCTGATGCTGGGAAAAACAGAAGGCAGGAGGAGAAGGGGACAACAGAGGATGAGATGGTTGGACGGCATCATCGACTCAATGGACATGAGTTTGAGCAAGCTCCAGGAGATAGTGAAGGACAGGGAAGCCTGGCGAGCTGCAGTCCATGGGATCAGAAAGAGTCGGACATGACTGAGTGACTGAACAACAAAATGTTAATCTTCTACCTGAGCGTTTGTGCCTTGGCCAACATCTTTCCATTGCCCCTAATCCTCTACCCCAGGCAACCCCTGATCTACCCTCTGGTTCTATGAATCTGACCTTTTTAATAGATTCCACATATAAGTGAAATCATAGAGTATTTATCTCTCTCATGGTATATTTTAAAGGAAGACAATGTGACTCTCTAGAAAGAATTCTACTAACCAGCGCATATAAAACATGTTTTGTTTCATTAGTAATAAAATAAATGTAAAATTTTAAAAGAAGAGTGGTAAAAATATCATTTTTAACAATAAAACCAGTGAAGATTTAAGAGAAATATATATTGCACAGCAATAAAAAGAAACTAACTCCTGATACATGCAATAACAATTATGAACCTCAAATAGGTGATGCTAAGTGTGAGACGCTCAAAAGGTTACATGCGGCATGATTTTATTTATGTGACAATCTGGAAAAAGCAAAACCGAAGGGACAATATAGGAGGTAAGGGTGGGGAGAAGAGGCGGCTACACAGGAACAGGAGGGAATGTTCTGTACCCTGATGGTGGTCGTGATTCCCTGACTACGTGCATCTGTCAGAGTTTAGGGAACTTAACATGAGAAGCAGTGAATTTTTCTGCTGTAAATTTTGCTTCAATCTTAAAATGGAAAAACCAGTATAATTTCAGTTCTGTAGAATGGAAAATATTTTAGAAAAATCGTATACACAGAATTTTAACAGTTATTATATATGGTGATAGTTAATGGGTGTTCTTTACTTTCTTTTATGACCTTTCAAAATTGTATAAATTCTTTTTAGAGTTAATAGATTATTTTATTAATAAGGTCAGGAAAATAAAATTATTTTCATGTTCATTAAAAAGGAAGAAAGATAATGCCCAGGATTAATATGTGGATAATAAAATTAGCACCTTGTACAGCTCTAGGAAAAGTTTATATTAACGACATAGTAATACATCTCAGAGACTTTGTAATATGTGTGCCTATTTTGGTATTTATGTAGGAGAAGTGAAAGTATTTGCACGTGGAAATTCATTGCATTGTTTATAATAGAAAAAACTTTGAAAATGTCTGAGTGTCTGATATGATAGAAAACTGGTTAAATGGATTATGATACATCAATTAAGTAGTAGTTATAATCATAAACATTAATCATGATTATAATGTAGGTGATTTGACATAGAAAAATGTTCAGTGATAAAGAAGCATATATGCATTTTCTTTGTTTTTCCCTTCTACTTTACCATTTTCTGTTGTATTTTGTTATCTTTCTTCATTTCTTAAAAATGTTCTCAGATAACTCTGGAATTTATCAACTACTTTTAATTTTTTTAATGATCCCCCTCCCATTTAAAGATAATTTAGGGAGATGTAAGAATCTTGGGTTGACCATTATTTTCCCTAGCACTTTGAAGATATCATTCCATTATTTCTCTATGAGTAGTCTGTTTTGGTTTGTTAGGTTTTATTAAACATTTTACTGTGAAATCATTGTGAGATTGATGTATAGTTAGTATAATGATAGAGAGAGATTCCATGTACCCTTTATCCAGGCTCTCCCAGTGGTAACTTGTACAAACTGGAGTACAGTTTCACATCCAGCATAATGACCTATATACATCAAGAAGCAGAACACTTCCATCACCTTAAGTTTCCCTCAAGTTTCCTTATATCCACAGCGATGTCTTTCCTGCTATACCTCCTCAATAATTCCTTGTATCCACTGTTTTCCATTGCTATACTTTTGTCACATAAGAGTCTTATAGAAATAAAGTCATATGGTAGGTAGTCTTTCGAGACTGACCTTTTTCATTCAATAATTTTCCAGAGTTTCAGGCAAATTATTTTGTATGTCAATAGTTCCTTTCCATTGCTGAGTAGTTTTCCTTGGTATGGCAACCCCAGTTGGTTTAACCATTCACCTATTGAAAGATATCTGTTTGAAGTTTGAGGCTAGTAGGAACTGCTGAGAGAATTCATGTTTTTGTGTGAAGAAATTTTCATTTCTCTGGGAAAATGCCCAGGAGTGCAGTAGTTTGGTTTTTATCAATCCTCTCAGCCCTTTAGATAAATTACTCTCTGAGAACTAAGGGCTTCAAATTTAGAAAATCCTCAGTCATTATGTTTTCTAAAATTGCTACTTCACTCTATATTCCATTTTTTTTCTTTTGGAACTCTGGAGCTTCTCAATGTCACGTTGTTTAACTGCTACTTTTTCTGTGTGCTTGAATTCTTCCATTCTATGCCATCAGTTTTTATGATTATTTCCAGTCAAACATTTTCCTATCTTTTAAGATTTGGGTTATTTCCCAATTTTATAATATTTCCTTCACATATCCTTATTCTATTTCTTTCTGCCTGTTTTATTTCATCATTATATTTTATTTTTTATATGAATAACTTACCTTGTAAACGATTCTAACTATGCTGACTTTAAGTCATTTTCAGGCATTTCTATTTTTCATTTCACCTTAAATAAATTCATTTTCCAAATACTGATTTTGGTCTCTACTGATTTTCCACAAGTGTTTGAGATTTTAGTCTGCAGACTCATTGTAAATGACAACCTCTTATTTTAATTTTTCATGTTTACCTTAGCCTATGAGTCTCTCTCTCTTTGTCCAGATGTTTTGTCTTATCACCTTTCAGAGCTCCTAGGTTCCCAGTCTAGGTCTTACCCAAATGACTTGGGACAGTGTTCCTCACATGACCTGTGATGATGAAGCATTTATTTCCCAGTCCTTCAAAGTCTAAAGGTGTTGTAAAATTTAGTAAAAAATAAATTACTAGAAAGACCATCACCATCATTATCAAGTCATGTACCAGTGACTGGGTATCAGCTAGGGTCCCATGCCACACTTTGGCTTGTGGCTTTTGGCCAAATGACCTTGAGGATTTTACAGATCCAATCACAGACCTGGCTGCAGCAGAGTGCATGTACTTCCATCTACTTTTCTTGGTAATCAGCATTTGGAAACCACAGCCCCCGGAGCAGACATGGCATTTCTTTTTCAGCCTCCTTTTATGGGAAGACACATTTTATCTGAGTTCTTAATTTTAAAAAGTGAAACTGATTTGGTTCTCATCCTCACTTGAGAAACTTCATAGAAGTCAAACTTCATACCCACAGACTGGGGCACTTATCCCTGCTCATTCTCTGTGCTTCTGTTTTGGTTCTGTCTGTGGACACAAGATGGTGTTCGGAGGAACAGTTTTATTTTTTCCTTTTTAATTGTGCATACTGTAGCAGATAAGAAACAGTTGCTTTCGAAAGCCATTTTTGTTCCTGCTCTATAACTGAACCCCAGCTATATATCCACTCTCTTATTCAGGGATAATTTCTTCAGGGAAGTCTACCTCCTGTCCCAGATTTGGGCAGGGGCAGTGATTAATTTATGGTTGATCATGTGACGCACTCTAGCTAATGAGATGGGAGGAGAGATCTGGAGAAGGTCTTTGAGAAAAGTTTCGTCTCTCCTAAAGATAATCAAAAGCATAAATAGTTTTATTTTCTATTTAAGCATGTTGATGTGATGGGAGGTATAGAAGCCACTATCTTATATACATGAGAGTCAACCTGAAGTCCATGATCAGGTTTAAAGAATTTGCTTATTGTCTGAGCTGATTAAAGTTGAGATTTTTCTTTCCTTGCAGCCAAAGACATCCTGACTCATATATCTGTTGTTATAGTATGTCTGGGACAGGGTGATGGTGTGACCCATACACCATGTTAGTTTTAAAATCATTCTCATTGATAAGCAACGGAGTTCTTGGCCTTCCCCAATCAATAGAAATTGACTAGAGGCCAGACAAGAAATTCAGGCAAGACTATATTGGAGCCCCTCCTGCAGCAGGGGGGAGCAAGAGCAAACAACATTTTCCCTTGCTTGCTCACTCCTTGAGAGAAGGGTGAGTTTGTTCCTTATATGGAGTGAAAGTTGAGGTGTGTCTGGGATCAGTTTGGAGGAGTGTTGTAGGTGGTTTGTACATCCTTTTGGGGTATTGAGTGCAGAAGGCACACTCAGTACCCTGCTTTTGCTCCCAATACCCAGCATTTTGCTCTGAACTCTTCAGATGTGGCAGTTGGTTTTTTGTTTTGTCTTTTGTATCTTTTTGTTCTAATTCGCCCCAACCATGCATGTATACAGCTGTTTTTAGTCCCATATAGTTTCTTTGTATTTTGTTGCTCAAGGAGAGGTATGTCCAGGTGCAAGCACTGGAGCACTGCAGGAGCAAAGGGTCCCAGGTTCCAGCCTGTCTCATGATGATGTGTGTAACTTTCAGGATAACTCATGGTAATACTTCCAAAGTATATGAAATAACTCCCAATAAGCTTTTAAAATATTCACAAATACTTTAGGGGGATTACTTAATGAATTGATGAGAACATGTTCAAGTTAGTACAATGATTTTGATTGGCAAATGAAAATTTCTGAAGGAACTTCCATTCTAGCCAACATTTATTTACCATTTGTTAAATACCAAACTCTACAATAGGAGCCATGAGGGTTATTAAAGAAGGTAATGCTGGGGCCTTTTCCTTTAACAAATTCAACGAGGGAATGTGCTTGATCAGTCATTCAGTTGTGTCCAACTCTTTACAACCCCTTGGACTGTAGCCCACCAGGCTCCTCTGTCCATGGGATTTTGCAGGCAAGAATACTTGAGCAGGTTGCCATTTCCTACCCCAGCAGATCTTCCTAACCAAGGGATCGAACTTGCATCCCTTGGGTCTCCTACATTGGCAGGCAGATTTTTTACTGCTGAACTACCAGGGAAGCCCAAGACTTATAATAAACAATAAACAGTAGAATGACCTGAACCCATGAGGAAGACATACAACAACTATGTAAGGGGTCAGAAAAGAGAATAAACGTAGTACTGTAAACATTATCAAAGTATGTTTGTTTACACTGATTGCTTGGTTACCAGATTCTCTACTAATCAAGGTTAAACCCCACCCCAGCCCACACTTGAGTGGTTATAAATGCTAAACGTAGGTAAAGCAGTGTTGAGAAATTTCTCTCTGTCATTAAATTGGCTGCAGAAGATTTTCCAACTAAACTTCAAGCCTCTAGTTAGCATACCTTTGAATGCAAGTGAGGCAGTTATCAAATTTGAAGAAATATTCCTTCAGGTGGTGTGTTCATTAAATGTGTAACTTTTTCAGAGTGCCACCGCATTACGGATTTTTTTTACAGCCAAGTGGTGAGAAAAGTACCTTTGGAATAGTTACTCGCTGACAACATAGAAAGTGAAAATTGCGCGTATTCTCAAATCTTTACACATTTCTCTGACTGATCATTGGTTCCTTGGAACACGGGAGATTTGTGTGAAGCATGCCTGCAGGCTACATATGTTATAAGTTAACAGGAAAATGTGTACCAGAAATCAAACGTAAGATTCTGTTCGATCACTCTGGTGTGCCTGCTTATCCAACTGGACAATTAGTGGTTTCTTTACAGCTGAAGATGGACCAACCCCCAGATGTTTATGTGGAGAAGAAATACCTGCAGAGCTGATCCATTCTATATGGTTGCTTGTGAAAATAAATGTCTACAAATTTTTATTTTTTCTACACTATTTACAGAATAGTTTGATACTTTTTTATTTAGAAAATGGTTATTATTTAAAAACTAAAGTAGAAAAAATAAATAGGAAGTTACACAAGGGATAAATGTCCATCTAATATATAGGCAGAAATATATTTTAGTCAAGTATCGTTGGAAATCAAAGAGATTTCCAAGTGGGAACCAACAGCCACTTGATTTTCAGCAGCTTTCACTCTTTCTGAAAACTGACAATAAGCAAAGCATCCTACTGAAGATCTATGCCATGTAAGCCAAGCTGTCAGTTACCGCTCTAATCAATTAGGTTTGTTTGTTCAGCAAACCCAACACGTGCCTTCAGCCCTATCAACGCAGATGCCAAGATTGGAAGCAACTGGACAGGAGAGCAAATAAGGAAAATCAAGTCTGAAAGCCCACCCAGGCCAAGATATAGAGACAGTGATTCTTTAGAGAATCGATCATCTGGTGGGAGTGGCAAATTGCATCGTCATTGTCAAAGTGTGATTCATTTGAGTACATATTTTAAAATTTAAATTGGGCTCACTCTGTATTACAGGAATTTACGTTTCAATATCTGTCCTTGAAAAATACATTTACACAAAAGCATGTACAAGAGATTCATTATAAAAAACAAAACAAAGCAAACAAAAAAACGGGTAATGACTTAAGCGTTCATCAATACAGTTCAGTTCAGTTCAGTCGCTCAGTCATGTCCGACTCTTTGCGACCCCATGAAACGCAGGCCTCCCTGTCCATCACCAACTCCCGGAGTTCACTCAGACTCACGTCCATTGAGTCAGTGATGCCATCCAGCCATCATCAGTACAAGGATGGTTAAATAACATGTAAATGTAATGAATGAATCAGCATTTGTCAACATGGGGTCTTCTTTAAGACACAAGGCTGAATGGACAAATAAAAATTGCCTTGAGTAATATACACAGTTGAACACTCTGTATGTTAAATCCATCACTCATTAAGCAATAGGATTTATTTTCCAGGAGTGCATTATTTTTCTATATGCAAAGCAAGGAAGAAGACTTGGAAGTTGACATCCCAAACTGGTTAACAGTGACTGCTTTTGTGGAGGTAAGAGGGGACAAGAATTGAAGATAAAAGTGTTTTAAAGGGGCACTGTATCTTTATGTGTGAGGTTTTAACTACATATATCCTTCACTTTTTACATATATTATGCATATGGTTTATAAAGTTAAAATAGATCAACAGAAAGCAAAGAAGCTCTATGAACTTCAACTTTAAACCTATTCTGTGTATAAGTAAGATTTGTTCCACATTTTTTTGAGATTTCTTTCTTGGGTTGATATCATGATTCTGAGCACTGAGGAGTCTTAGAAAGAGGAAACAGAGATACTACAATGAAAGCTTCTTCCCATCTCTCTTTTCATGCTGTTAGAGGGGCAAAATCAAACTACTCTGCAGAAATTAGGGTGGTCACATTGATCTTTGCTTCCTCAGTACCTTTTGGCTTTGAACCACCTCCAAGTTGTATCACATAACTCTTCAGCATTCTTCTCAGCTCCCCTAAGTCAACAATGGATTCTTGAAGCATCCATCAATGTATTGAGATGAAACAGGCATGACACACCGGCCAAATTGGCAAACAGTGACAGGGAATGTTGGCTAGACCAGAGGTCTTTGAAATGAACTAGGAATTTTCCAGTCCCTCCCATGGGAAATCTTGCCAGCAGATTACAGATGCACTGACAACTGGCCCAAGTAAAAGATGGGATGGTCGGGAGTTATTGAGAAGAGGGGATATCTCTTTCCCTTCCACTTGCTTAAACTATTGGTGGCTATGTTGCTACTGTAAGAGGATGCTTGAAAATGGATCCAGAAAGGACAGAAAGAGTAAGACATGGTAAAGAAGAAAACAGATTCTTAATAGCACTGGTTTGTTATTCTCGATCCAACCTTATTTTAGTGTAGTAACACCCATGAACTTTTTAATTATTTTATTGTTCAGTCACTAAATCTTGTCCGACTCTTTGCAACCCCATAGAGTGCAGCATGCCACCCTCCCCTGTCTTTCACTATCTCCTGGAGTTTGCCCAAATTCACATCTTATTCTTGCTGTTGTTGCTGTTATTGATTGGTATGTTATCAAGGTTCTACCAGAGAAACATAACCACAGGATACATGTACTGATATATATGCAGATACAAAGGGGTTTATTTCAAAGAATTAGCTTATGTGATTTTGAGGTCTGACAAGTCCACAATCTGTAGAGTTGGCCAGCAGGCTGGAAACTTGTAGGCTAGAACTAACACTTTCTTTTCCCTCACATTCTTCTTCCTCAGGGAAACCTCAGTGTTTCTGTTATGGACTTCCAGCTGATCAGGTGAAGCCCATCCAGACTGTCAAGGTCAACTGATTATAGGCTATTTAACCACATCTACCAAATACTTCACAGAAACACCTAGATTAATGTCATTCAAAGAGCTGACTCGTTGGAAAAGACCCTAATGCTGAGAAAGATGGAAGGCAGGAGGAGAAGGGGACAACAGACGATGAGCTGGTTGGATGTCATCACTGACTCAATGGGCATGAGTTTGAGCAAACTCTGAGAGATAGTGAAGGACAGGGAAGACTGGTGTGCTGCAGTTCTTGGGGTCACAAAGAGTCACATACAACTTAGCGACTAAACAATGATAGTGACCTATTTGTTCAAGTTGATACATGAAACTGGGGACTCTGCCATCACATCTGGGGGCTCCCTTGGGAAAGCAGTTTCCATGAGAAGTCTTCTCTATCTTGTATCCCTAAGTGCCTTGGCAGCCATTTTCCTCCAAATGGTCCAGACAAACCCAGGTAACATCTCAAGGTAGTCACAAGATGGCATCTGCCAGAGGGTTCCTGAGCAGCTGCCCACTGATCCCTAACTCAGAAGAAGCTGAGACTTGGTGCCAGGTGAACATCCCAGGGTAGTCCTAGCTGGCTGCCATGTGAGTTCTGATCTACCCTCAGTGAGTAGAGATGCTCCTTAGCCCTCCCAGCTTTGGACTCCTCAACCTCACTCAAGAAGTGCTTCTAAGACAAAAATCAGAATTTCTTAGAAAGCCTGCCAGGATGGAATCCTGAAAGCTGGCTTTAAAGACATCAGGCTATAAACCCAGGTTCGTGTGGAGGATGAGTGAAAGCATCTAGGGCTATTCCTTAAATGGAGCTGAGAGCAGATGCTCTTCAAACCAGGGCACCTGATAAACTACCGAGTAATGAGAGGTCCCTGTCACCAGAGAGCTCTCTGCCCTTCACAGTAGCGGGGGTACCACTGTGTTGCTTTGGGGGACCCTCTCCCCAGTGTCAGGGAAACCAAGAGAAGAATGTGCCCAGCAGAGGCAGATGTGAGCATCTTCATTTGCAATACCTTTATACTAGCATTATTATCACTGATTCAGATGTTATGCATCTTCCCTAATAGATTGTGATCACCTTGAGTAGAAGCATCTGGGCTGTTTTGTTAAACATTCTGTCATACCTGGAATGGTGTTTCACCACTGCAGGAACTCTACTGACATTTGAAGAAGGATAAAAAGAGGCAAGGAAAGAAAGGAGAGAGAGAAGGAAGGAGGGAGGAATCAGTTACTATTCACTGAACTAGCCTTAGAGGACTAGTTTAGGGGACCCTGAAATCTGGGCTCTGAGGAGGTCAGAGAGGCAAAGTGTTAGACTGTCTTTGAGTCCCCACATCCAGGAAGTTTTTCCTCTATTACTGAGTCAAAATGTTGCCACAGGGCTACAAGATGACTAGAATCATCCAAAACGAACTGAATATTAAACTAGACGGGTGAGTGTACAGTGAATCTGGTTACTGTGGTCTTTGGGGTTTTCATCACAGGGGTCAGAGATAACCCAGTACACTGATTGTGATGGGGAAAGAGGAGGGGTGTGCAGAGAAAAAGATGGAAAGGGGGATATCCTGGTTACTGGCCCCAGTTCTGTACCGGTGATTCTCGAGCAAATCTTTTTCACCATGCTTGGAGTCCCATCTTCAAAATGAAGGGGATGAAGAAAATCAGTGGCACTCAAGCTTTATTTTTAAACTGTGAAATCTTACAAGGAATCCCAATATCTAAAAGCAGAGCAGTAGAATGTAATTGGTATATACATATTATATATTTAAATGTACAACACTTATACAGATAATAATATGGCTTCATATAAACCACCTATTAAAATTTGGGGTAATGAAAGAAAGAGGTAGCTTTATATCTACTCTAATCATCTGATTTGTTTTTAATTTTTGTTTTCATGGCAAAACAAGTAAATTCTCACAGACAAGCACTTGCAAATGGTAAGTGCTCATTTTTCAGTCTTAGAATCTTCAGTTTCATCAAAATGGCAAGTTGAGCATTATTCCAAGGTCTTCAGAGAAGTGAGTTAGCCTGGCAACACAGTTTAACATCTATGGGGTCACCAGCAGGCTAAGATACATTTTATTAACTCATAAGCAGCTAAATGTTTAAATTTTCCACAATATATTTAAAAAAAATGGTTTCAGATGCTCTGAAACACCTCCAGGTAAACAATTTGAACATCATTAGGCTGGAGGATCTCAAAAGGTCCCTCTTTTTCTAAAAGGCTCTAAGTCTGAGTATGTATTTATTGAACATATATTATTTGCCAATCTTGTGTGTGCTAAATTGCCTCAGTTGCATCTGACTCTTTATGATCTTATGGACTGCAGCCTACAAGGATTCTCCAGGCAAGAATACTGGAGTGGTTTGCCTGCCGTTCTCCAGGGGATGTTCCGGACCCAGGGATCCAGAAACAGAGGTAATTATAACCCAAACAGTTCCTTTTATATAGAACATTTTTCAGATCTTTCTCTGTGAAGTGTTTTCATATATTGTTTTATTTCATCCTCCACCAAAACCTGTGATGCACAGATTATTATTTCCTTGTTTTACTAATGGGAAAACTGAGGTTTAGAAACCTTTAAGAATTTTTCCAAGGCCAATAAGAGTCAATGCTAGGACTAAAACCTGCATCTGTTCACTCTAGATTCCTTGCTCTTAACCCTTGGGCGTCATTTTTGTAGTATCTTGAACCACTGGTTTGGAGCAGAACTGGTCCCCACCACTCCTAGTCCAGGAAGAAGAAGGGGTGGCTATCTTCTCCTCACCACATGAGGAGGGTGGTAAAGGGATTCTGCGGTCCCTGGATCCCCTGCTTTGGTCCAATAATGCCTCCCTCAAACCCACCCAGGCTGCTGGCATGGCTGCCAGGTTTCCTCCGCAGGGAGAAAGAAAGCCTCCCATTAGCAAGGGCTGCAGCTTGGAGCATCCCTGGGACGGGAAGCATCTGTTGCTGCTCCCATTGTTCCAGCTGAGAGCACGCTAATTGTCCTCTCCAAAGTTGGACCGCAGTCTCTTGCCAGAGGGAAATTAGGGACCCGTTTTCAGCAGGCTCACTGTCCTTTCCGCAGCTGTCAGCTGAAAGGCCCCAGGAGGAATAGGCTGATTCGGAGTGGGGGGAGGAGAGAGGTCCACCCTGCATCCTGATCTGTACAGAGAAGGAAAGTTAGCACAGCCCTGAGAAAGTAAGGCTCCCGCCAGACACAGGCAGGCTGGCGGCCACCATTCTTGATCGTTACACTTGGTTCCATGTGGCCCGTGCGTGCTGTTATGTCCGAGTCTTTGTGACCCCGTGGACTGCAGCGTGACAAGATCCTCTGACTGTGAGATTAGCGAGGCAAGAATACTGGATGGGATTGCCATTTCCTCCTCCAGGGGATCTTCCTGACACAGGGATGGAACCCACGTCTCCGGTATGGCAGGAGGATTCTTTACTGTTGCATTGCCGGGGAAGTCCCATGGCTGTTGGGTAATTAAGGAGCTCCAAAGGAGGCAGCAGGATGGAGTAAAAAGTAGAACAGGCTTGGAGGTCAGCCTAAGCAGGTTTCAAATCCCAGCTTGGCTATTCATTAACTATGACCCTGAGAAATCACTGTCACTTATCTACCTTCCAAGGCAACTGGGAAGAGTAGAGAAGCCAATAAATAATTAGAAAATATCTAGCAGAAGTTTGGCATGTAGCTTGTGCTCAATAAATATGATTCATTATTATTATTATTATTATTATTATTATTATACCTCTAAGTATTTAATCTCATGTGTGGAGATAGTCTACATATACAGGGTCTCCAAAGTGAGTAAAGGGAGTAGAAAGAAAAAAATAGTAGCATCATTCATATACATTCAAAAATACTTTGTATAAATTTTTTTTACAAGTTTTAAAGGTGACACTCCAATTACAGTTCTTACAAAATATTGGCTATAGTCCCTGTATTGTACAATACTTCCTTGTAGCCTGTCTTACAACCCAGTACTGGAAACAAGTCTAAACATCCTGAAATATAGGTGCCATCTATACTAGCAAACAAAACTCTGTAACAAAACAAAAATAATTGTTTTAAAAATCATCTACTATGTCTTAGGTACGTGCTGGCTGTTAAGCACCTAGCCAACAAAATGGCCTGGCCCTACTGGGAAGTCTTATAGAATGGGTGTTCTGAATTGGTGTAGCAGTCAATGTTGATAGAAGTTGTTGGAAGCTTTGGCAAACTGCTGGAAGGCTCTGAACCTTGGGCCATACTATGGCCACAGGGTTATTTTTTCTGCATAGGAGTCTTAGGTCTCAGAACCATATAACAACACAACAGGCAAAACACAGGCCTGGGAATGAGTCTTGCCCACTCCTGTCCTGTTTCAATACTTCCTGGTTGTGGGACTTTGCAAATCCCTTTTCCTTTCTTGCCCCCACTTAGCTATCCTGTAAGGATGACCACTGCTGACTCACTCACAATGAGAGATTCGAGGACCAACAGAGCAACCTAACCACCCTGTGAATGTCTTTGGATTCTTCTCTTAAAGACCTTGGGTATAATGCATTTCCCCAACACAAAGATTCATATTTTGAATTTATAGAATTTGTGAGTTTCATTCCTACACACGCACACGCACACACCCACACACACACACCATCCCTAAAGAGCATATAATGTCCTGAGTCAAACACGCTCATCACAATCATGTCCTTCCATCTAAGACAGAGAAAGGAGATACCCATGTTGTCTCTATGGGATCCTTTCTGATCGGACTCCCAAATATCCCAGGATCAGGATCAAAGGAGGTATTTACCATATGAGGGTTAATTCACTGTATCTATAAATTTATTGATGTCTAATCACATTGTGACAGCCATACTGGGGGGCCTTTCTTGTTCCTCTGTGCTGCTTCACTGAGGGTCAGAGGAGAACATGAGGCCCCAAGAGAAGGAGCAATAGCTCCTCAACACATATTTCTCATACTAGGAACTATATTTGGTGCTAGTAACAGAGTGGAGCTCAAGATAGAAGAATGTCGTTTTATACATCTTACAGTTTAGTGTCTAGAAAAGAGGTATCATTGAAATATTCCCGCAAGTGTATCATTTCAGACTATGGTTAGGACTCTGAAGTTAAAGCACAGGGTTTTAAAAAAAGTACAGAGAGATTGGAAGGGGCCTCGTAAGTAGCAACAAAAGGGGTTAAATTAAAAAGAAAAAAAAAAAGAAACCACTGTTTAACCACAGTCAATGAAATTAGATAAAATTATCTGCTAGTCTTTATGAAAAGATCTAATGCTGCCCTTTACAATAAAGGCTCTATATGACTTGCAAGATACAGTAAAATTAATTTTATATTGGGCTGCCAGGCGCTGTTAGGAGAGCGTGTTTATGTAAGCAGTCCCAGAGCTGAAACATTCAGTTGTAAAGGCTGAGTCTCAGGAGTGGCTTAGTGAGGAAAAATCCAAGGGCTGGCATTCCCCTGAGGCAAAGTCTCAGCTAGCTTTATGGCTGGACACCCTGTTGGGTGTTTTTCCTTAAATAGCCCCTCCCGACAACACCCGACAGAACCCCGAAGGAGAAATGGGATAATCTGTCTTTGGATTTTTGCTCGGCAGCAGAGTGGAAGGGAATTGGAAATGATTCTTTCCTTAAAAACTAGGTGAGGATAGTTCCTATATATAGAGACACAGATTGGACTTTCTCCAGTTTCTGAATAAGAAGAGTCAGGCTCACTGCAGGGAAGAAAAAAATGGGCTCAAGCAGGCTTGATTGGAAGAAAGTGAGACATTGTTTGAAGTGAGGATTCCCTGTGCAGCGAAAGTGATGCGGACTTGTGAGAAATCTGCTTCTCAACGCTGGCTGTGTTTGCCTACATCCTTTGCATCCACATGTGATCATGAAATTTCACCAACAGAATAGGACCAGAGGAAGGGGCACCTTCCAGAACAACTGCGGCCAGTGCCCCGTCCGCACCGTGAGCCACTGCCAACGCGTGCTCCACGGGAGACCCTCTAACACTAGCAGGTGTACTTGCGTTTTTACCTTGTCTCCCCCATAAAAGGACACTAAAAAGAATTGCCCGAGAAAGAGGAAAGCACAGGAAGGAAATGGAAAACGACGACGCTGGATGTAGTTCAGTTCAGTTCAGTTCAGTTCAGTCGCTCAGTCGTGTCCGACTCTTTGCAACTCATGAATCGCAGCACGCCAGGCCTCCCTGCCCATCACCAACTCCCGGAGTTCACTCAGACCCATGTCCATCGAGTCCGTGATGCCATCCAGCCATCTCATCCTCTGTCGTCCCCTTCTCCTCCTGCCCCCAATCCCTCCCAGCATCAGAGTCTCTTCCAATGAGTCAACTCTTCACATGAGGTGGCCAAAGTACTGGAGCTTCAGCTTTAGCATCATTCCTTCCAAAGAAATCCCAGGGCTGATCTCCTTCAGAATGGACTGGTTGGATCTTCTTGCAGTCCAAGGGACTCTCAAGAGTCTTCTCCATGTAGTTAGAAGGCAGCTAATCAAGCATATAACAACACTGCTACCATGCCTGGGACTATACACATGCCACCAGAGGAACTGAGTGCAAGAGAGCTCAACATGATGGTAGGCAGGCTGAAGATGTCTCTGGGAGGTGACATGGGGGAAAGCTTCTGTGTTCAGGGAAGTTCGGGAGAGATTTTTCGGACGTTGAAAGTACAAAGTGTAAAATGTTGATCTTAACTTAGAAGGTATGTGTATTCATCAAGTTATACAAAAAGTTATCATGCAAAGAAGGCAAGCACTGTTTAAATTACTGTTAATATGATTTTAGAAATTAATAAAATGATTTCATGGCCAAAAAGAAAGAACAGGGCCAGAAGCCCTGAGTGACTCTTTCAGACCGACAAACTGGAGAAGTCAGAGTGCTGGCACCATTCCCCTTTTCCTTTCCACCAGTTTTCTTCAGAAGAGGGCGGTCACCTAGATGCCACATCAAGGATGGCAGAGCCACAGTGTGGAAGGAGCCTGGGTCCTTGAGTCACCACGCGAAGGTGAGCTACCTACCAGTTAGGAAGATCCATTCTGCACATTAGGTGAGTGAGAAATTAACTTCCATTTTGTTGAAGCTGTTATACTGGGAAATTGTTTATAGCAGCTCTTATCCAAGTAGAGTGACATTCAGCCCTAGAGACTGAGTTTAGTGCATGTGTGTGCTCTGTAGTGTACAACTGTTTGTGACCCCATGGGCCCACCAGGTTCCTCTGTCCATGGAATTCTCCAGGCAAGAACACTGGAGTGGTTTGCCATGTTCTACTCCAGGGGATCTTCCTGACCAGGGATCCAGTCCCAGCCTCCTGTGTCTGCTGCATTGACAGGTGGATTCTTCACCACTACTGCCACCTGAGAAGCCCAGTAGAGTGACATTCAACCCCAGGATTGGGTTTAGTATATTTTTTAGGGTTATTAATATAAGGAAATATGTTGCTGCTGTCCCTACTATGCCCATTGGGAAAACTTGTTCATTGATTGTGACATTTTTATCTGTCTTCACGTGGTCTCAGAAACCTTCTTGACATTGTAGTTATTACCATATTATTGAAGTTGGCACTCAGAAAAAACATCTATTTGCTATTCCAGTATGACGATCACCTTCTTCAAATAAGGATTTAATATCTCTCACTTATCACATGGCCAGCACATGGCAGCCGCTCAAAAATATTTGCTGAATGTATGGAAAGGGGTAGATGCTCTACAAAGAAGATCTATTCTTCTATATTTACAACCTTCTTTAGGCCAGAGAGCTACCACAAAAGGGGAGGCCATAGAGACAATTATTAGGATAATTAAATTTTCAAGTATTAAGGGCCCTGGTAGACTTGGAGTAGCCATCCTAGGATGGAAGGTCAGTATTCATTGATAATCTCATTGATAATCTCTCACCTCTGTATTTTACCTTGCTTTCATAGAAAAAGCAATTCAAATCGTTCAGATCTACTTGGAGATCCAGTGTCAGGAGGGGTAAGTAAGTAAGTAAGTGAAGTCGCTCAGTCATGTCCAACTCTTTGCCACCCCATGGACTGTAGCCTACCAGGCTCCTCTGTCCATGGGAGCCTAGAAAAAGCATAGAAAAAGCAATTCAAATCGTTCAGATCTACTTGGAGATCCAGTGTCAGGAAATGTAAAAGGGAAAACTTCACACTGTTGTTTAGATGGTGTTTTGAATATCATAGCCAGACAGATGTTAACCTAGAGAATCTGTCAATAATCAACATGAGCAGCAGTGAGCGTGGCCGTCCCTTTCCTCGGCAGCACCAGCTCCAGTAGCAGGACTCCTGTGTCCATAATTTCATTTAGTCATTGTTTGCAGCAAAGAAAACAGAGGGGTCTACCCATTTCACAGATAAAGAGAGAATCCTAGAGGGCATATGACTTGACAACGTCATGAAATATTAAAGACAAGCTCAGGTCCAGAATCCAGGACTCAACATTGCGTCTATCCATTGGTACAGCAGTCATTCAGCTGACAATCACTAAGTACTGAATAGTTGTCAAGCACGAGCCGCCCCTGAGTCTTGCTGACCATATCTTCACATCATTTTTTCCACAGCACAGACTCATGTGTCCTTCTCATTCTTGGTATTTTATTAAAGTATAGCCCTTTCTCTTCTACATTATCAGACTGTTAAAGCCAAAGTGGCAGGAGGAGTGTTGTATGGCAAGAAAGCATTGGACTCCTCTCTTGGAAACTTGCAGAGTCTGGAATTTGCCTGGAAGTAATGGAGAGATGGTCTAGAGTCTCTGATGGTTCCCAGGGGCTTGAAAGGATTCCTTTGGTGCCTTCGCTGGGGCTTCAGACCGACAACCTAAGAAATGTAGCTTTCTGCTTAGAACCTGGGTCCATGAACACCACAGTTCAGCTTTGCTGGCTCTCAGCCTTCAGAGCGTCTGAGATGGGCATGGAAGCAACCTGTTCAGTCACTTCCACAGACACCAAGACACTCAGTTGCAGATGCCAGCTTCCAGCCCAGGGTGCTCCCATCAGAACAAGAGGGCTCTTCCCAAGGCCTACAGTGGGGGCCAAGGATCACTGCATGCATGCATGCTAAGTAACTTCAGTCGTATCCGACTCTGTGCGACCCACCAGGCTCCTCTGTCCACGGAATTCTCCAGGCAAGAGTACTGGAGTGGGTTGCCGTTTAGTGGAGACCAATTCCTTCAACAGTTGATAGACCCACGTAAATATCAATTCATTGTTTATCTTTGAAGGAAAGTAAGAATTCTCCTGGAAGGACCATGCGTTTGTATGTGTTAAATTGCTTCAGTTGAGTCTGACTGTTTGCGACCCCATGGACTGTAGCCCACCAGGCTCCTCTATCTGTGGGATTCTCCAGGCAAGAATACTGGAGTGGGTTGCTATGCCCTCCTCCAGGGGATCTTCTTGACCCAGAAATGGAACCCATGCCTCTTACATTTCCTCCACTGGCACACACGTTCTCTACCACTAGTGCTACCTGCTGCTTTCCTGGTGGCTCAGAAGGTAAAGAATCGGCTTGCAATGAGGCAGACCCAGGTTCAATCCCTAGGTGGGGAAGACCCCCTAGAGAGGGAGTGGCAACTTGCTCCAGTATTCTTGAAATCCATGGACAGAGGAGCCTGGCAAACTACAGTCCATAGGGTTGCAAAGAATTGGAAATGACTGAGCGATTAATATCCAATATCAAACCAACCTGTGAAGCCCTGAAGGAGCATTAGTTCAGTTCAGCTTGTCACTCAGTCATGTCTGACTCTGTGACCCCATGGACTGTGGCACATCAGGCTTCCCTGTCCTTCACCATCTCCCGGAGCTTGCTCAAACTCATGTCCATCGAGTCCGTGATGCCATCCAGCCATCTCATCCTCTGTCGTCCCCTTCTCCTCCTGCCCCCAATCCCTCCCAGCATCAGAGTCTTTTCCAATAAGTCAGTTCTTCGCATGAAGTGGCCAAAGTACTGGAGTTTCAGTTTCAGCATCATTCCTTCCGAAGAACACCCAGGACTGATCTGCTTCAGAATGGACTGGTTGGATCTCCTTGCCATCCAAGGGACTCTCAAGAGTCTTCTCCAACACCACAGTTCAAAAGCATCAATTCTTCAGCACTCAGCCTTCTTTATGGTCCAACTCTCATTCATACATGATGGATAGGTGATGGAGCAGACTGATGTCATAAGGAGAAAATTGTCATAGTGGAACAGGTATTAGCAATCTCAGAGCACATAAGGGTATTTTTTTTAAGTCCTTGGAAAACTCACTTTTACAGTTCTGAGACTGCTTCTTCTTCACTCTCCCCTCCTTCCCACAAGGTGTTCTACACTCCATTGCTCCCTAACCCTCAAGCACACTAGTTTTATTTCTGCATTGTGTCACATCAACAATCTGAAATGCATCTTTCCTTTCTACCTGTTTCAGCAAGCCCTGCTCACTCACTTGGCAGTAGAATCCCTTCTTCTCTCCCCAACTTTCCGTGGTCTGGAGAGAGCGCCCCAGGCCACACCATTCATCACGGCCCCCACGGTTTCTCTTTATGTAGACTGATACCACACTTCCTCTGAGATTATAAGCCTTGGCAGAAGAGGCAATTGATCTTGTACTCTTTAGTATATAAACTGAACACTCTGTTTTTAAAAAGTTAAATGTTGTTCTTTCTGTTATTGTTTCTCAAGCAGTGGATGAGGACTTTGATCTCACATAATAGAGGCTGTATTCTAAAGAGCTAATCCATATTTGGGGTCTAAGTGGATTTGCCATCTGCTATGAACAGTTTTAAGTAGATGAGACGGCCACATGGGGAAGACTTTGGGAGATGGGGACAACCTCCTGAGGATTCCTGCTCATAGATCTGGGGATTAGCAGTGGTGACATCTTTGAAAATGAGGTGACCTAAGAGAAAGTCAAGGAACTCAGCTTCCTCCTCTTCTCAGTAACTTTTGGAAATCTTTTTTTAAATTATTATTTTTATTGGAGGAAAATGTGCTTTATAACATTGTGTTAGTTTATGCCATACAGCAATGCAGATTAACCATAATTAATACAGGCCTCCTCCCCGTCTTGGGCCTCCCTTCCTCCACCCCATCCCACCCCTCTCGGTCATCACAGAGCAGCAGTCTGGGCTCCCTGGGTTATATAGCAACTTCCCATCTGCTATCGATTTTACTCATTGTAGTATATATATGTCGATGCTGCTTTTCCATTCGTCCCACTCTCTCTACTCTCACTGTGGCCACAAGCCTGTTCTCTACAGCTGAGTCTCAGAGAAGAGATGACATGCATGTGAGACTCAGATCCACAGGGTAGGCTTCCCAGCTGAGCATGCAGGCCTGTTAGGGAGGGAACGCTGATAATAGCAGAAGGGGACACATAGACCCACTGTCCCCACCCACTTGTGGAAGGTCCCGAATCAACTGCCCTAGTTTTCTCACTGCATCCCACACCCAACCCGTACCAAAGGTGGCCGAGAGCCAGGCAGACTTCCAACATTAAAACTGGCAAATGGGATCCAAGCCTTGATACGCCCCCTCCCCACCTTTTTTCCTTGCTCAAAGAGGATTTTGGTGCCAGCACCATATGTTGAAAGGGTCCAAGCACAATCCTATTACCATTGCAGGAGGCATTAAATAATTACATTAATTTACCTAAATATGGAAAAAAAAAATCTTTACAAATCAGAGACACTTGGCAAATTTTCCGGCTGCACATTTTTCTCTTGGCACAGCACACTGTCCTGTTGGGTTCCTATTGCTACTTGGAGTGTTTCCTTTAATTGTGGGGCACATGGCTTCTCTTGTTCTGTTTAATTTTCTCGAAGCTGGTTCCCTATTCTGGCTACAAACATATTATAGGGAAAAAAAATGCCCACAATAGTATGGATTGTGCTGAAGTGTACCCTAAGGGGGAGAACATAAAAATAGTAATTTCTCGTATATGAAACCTTCCAAAGGGGCGGTCTTTCATGAGCTTGCTTTACAAAAAGGACTGAAGAAATGGAAAGGGAGAAAAAGAAAGAAGGGCGGGATTAGAAGAGGAAAGGAAAAGGGTTTCTGCCATGGAGTTGGAGGTGGCTGTCTGGGTTCCATGAGTATTGACACCACAAATGGGACTTTTCTTTGGTGGACTTTCCAGGGACACACCTTTTCTTCGGCCTATACCTTTACTGCCAATACTCCCTGTGTCTCAACCATGTGCCTTTACTGTTTGCTGTGAAATTGGAGGACTGACATAAGGATCATATGTATACAACCCTGCGTGCGTGCATGCTAAGTCACTCAGTTGAGTCTGACTCTTTGTGACCGAATGGAATGTAGCCCTCCAGGCTCCTCTGTCCATGGGATTCTCCAGGCAAGAATACTGGAGTGGGTTACCATTCCCTTCTCCAGGAGATCTTCCCGACCCAGGGATTGAAACTGTGTCTCACTGCGTCTCCTGCATGGGCAGGTGGGTTCCTTACCACTAGTGCTACCTGGGAAGCCTGCCTTCCCCATAAAGCACAGGAAGAGCAGAGTGACTGTCACCCACAACACAACTGGAGAGGCCAAGAAAGGTGAGGTCCTGGTACCTTGCAAAGCTCTCTGAAGCAAGAACTGCCCTGGCTTCCCTTCCCTGGCATAAGGGCTTCTAGAAGCTGCTTCTCAAAGGCCCTGTGAAAGACCATGACTTTTTCTTTTGTTTCTAGCCCATTACAGAAACTTTTTTTTCCATCACAGCACTTGGAGTTTGCAGTAAAGTCAAATGGCTGGAAAAATTTCTCAATGCTTCCTCTTACTTTCTAGCCCTGTCTCTTTGTGGATGAGTAAGCAAGAGAGAGCAAGGATCAGTCCATGGCCCACCCCTTGAGTAGCTCTAATCTAAACTGCTGGGAGATGAGATGCAGCTAAAATGGCCTCTTCCAAGAAGGGTGCTCATTGACGTTGGGGTTAGGCTATCCCATCTTTCTAAGAGCAGATATACTAAAAGAGCAGCTGGGTCCCCAGAAGATGAGCCTCCTCCCAACCCTCCGAGTTTACAGAGGGTCCACTTAGCCTGAAAAGAGTGCCAATTCCCACCAGACCTCACTCAAGTACTTGAGAGCTTGGGGGAAGCTGGTCTTCAGACATGGCCAGGGTAGTTATAGAGGGCAAAGCACTATTTTTAAAGATAATAAGTGTACCTTTTAAAAAGATATCCATATGTGGTTAAGACAATAGTGAAAAGATGTCAGAGGAAGCAAAGAATGGTGATTTTTTTAAGGTTCTGACTTCTCCACCCCAAAAATGGTGCCAGTCCCACCTCACAAAACATTTACTGTTCTGAAGTCAGGGTCTGGCGAGGCTTCTGCCTCTAGACGTTATAAAAGATGCAATTTTCCTAACTTTGTCACACGCCTGCTCACATCCAGCCTGTTCCATACATGACTTCTCTCTTCCCTGCTATTAATTCTAGGAGTTAGGCTGATGCCATTTCCTTGATGGTCTGGCAGCATCCGCCTCATCGCTTGTGAGATGTTTAGAAATGCCTGACCTGATTCCACATGTGAACAGCATCCTTGAGCGGTTTCCGTCCACATGCTGCTCACAGAAGCTGTGATGGTGACACATGACATGCATTCAGCTCCACTTTCTGCACGAGGGAGGTGGTACAGACAGGACAACTTCAGGGAGCTGGAGGACAGGAAACCAATAAGGTAAAGTGAAGGGCTAGTGAAAATCAGAAAGTTACTACCACCCCTAGGCCGGAAGGGACAAAGAGAAGAAGCCCCAGCCTCCCAGAAGCTGTAGGAGAGAGCCCCTGACAGGGGCTAGGGTGGTTTATTTTTTTTTTCCAAATTAATTTACTTATTTACTGGCTGCCCTGGGTCTTCATTGCTGTGTGGGTTTTCTCTAGTTGCGGTGTGTAGGCTTCTCATTGAGGGGGGTTCTCTCGTTGTGGGTTTCCAGTTCTAGAGTTCGGGCTAGGTAGTTGTGACACAGAGCTTGGTTACTCTGCACTATGTGGGATCTTCCGGGACCAGGGATCAAACCAGTGTCCCTTGCATTGCAGCAGGGTGGATTCCCAACTACTGGACCACCTGAGGAGTCCCAGGGCTAGGGTGTGTTATGAAGCCTTCAGTAAAGGAAGAGGGGGACAAACATCCTTTTGACCCTAGAGAAATAAACACCCCAATCTCTCTCTTCTCTCCGCCTCCCTCTGCTGTCAGTGTTTTTATTAAGGGCTGAATTGTGTTCCCTGAAAGATATGTTGATGTCTTAACTTCCAATACACCAGAATGTGACCTTGACCTTATTTGGAAATAAGATCATAGCAGATGTAATTAGTTAAGATAAAGGCGTACTGGGGAAGGGTAGGCCCTTCATCCAATATGACTGGTGTCCATATAAAAACAGAAGGGATGCGGAGACAAAGGGACATAGGAAGGAAATGGCCATGTGATGATGGAGGCAGAAACTGCAATAATGTATCTTCAAGCCAAAGGTTGCTGGCAAGCACCAGGCGCTGGAAGAGGCAGGGAAGAATTCTTCGCTGGAGGTTTCAGAGGCCATGTGGCTCAATGGTAAAGAATCCACCTTCAGTGCAGGAAATGCAGGAGACACAGGTTCGATCCCTGGGTTGGGAAGATCCCCTGGAGAAAGAAATGGCTACCCAGTCCAGTTTTTTTGCCTGGAAAATCCCGTGGACAGAGGAGCCTCGTGGGCTATAGTCCATGGGGTCACAAAAGTGTCGGACACAACTTAGCAACTAAACAATAAGAAAAGCCCTGTGGCCACCTTGATTTTGGACTTCCAGACTCCAGAACTGTGCTGCAATAAATTTCTTGTTTTCAGCCACTCAGTTCATGGTACTAAGAAAGGGATATAGCCTCCAAAGGGAAGGCAGAGAACAAAGAAACCACTTAATAGGAAGGTGGAAAAAATAGAGAATGAGTCTGGAGGAACAAACAGTGAGTATACAACAGTGAGTGGCTATCAAAATACCTGATAGAAAGCTTTTAGATTAAAAGAAAAAAACAGGAAACAGTTTCCTTTTGCAAGTGCTACCAAACCCTCTGCTGCTGGCTCCTTCCCTGGCTGCTTGAAAGAAACCTGCCTGCAATATGTGAGCCTGCGGCCAGCACACAGAGGGCACAGGATATTGACAGAGAGACAGTGTGTGATAAACTTGATGGCTTAATTTAAGCTCTTGATCCTCTCTCCTCTGTGACCTGATCTACTCTTTCCAAAGACCTAGATGCGAGAGAGTGGTCTTATGAGTCTGATAAATGTAAGCACCCACATCAAGTCCTTTTATTTTTTTTTAAAATATGTATTTATTTGGCTGCTCTGGGTCTTAGTTGCAGCACTTGGGGGATATATTGCGACATGAAGGATCTTTAGTTGCAGCATGCAAGCTCTTAGTTGTGGTATGTGGGATCTAGTTCCCTTACTAGGGATTGAACCTGAGCCCCCTGCATTGGGAGCTGAGAATCTTAGTCACTGAATCCCCAGTGACTGAGGGAAAGAAAGTTTTCCTTCCAGGCAGGAAACTTTTTAAGAGCCAGTCCATATAAAAAGAAACTTTTTATAAAATCAAATACATAGTTTCTTGCAGATCTTTTTTTTTTTAATGAAAATTCAGAACCAGCCTAGATATTCAAAATCAGGGGATGAGTCAAATGAATTTTCTGCATCCATCCAGTGAAATTCTATTTAGGCAAAAATTATGACATAGATGATGGTTTTCTAAATGTCCTCCTTAGGATCCCAGGATTTTTCTCAAAACCCCTCACGGACGAAAGGGTGTGAGTAAACACATGAAACTATGGATATCATAAGACTGATTTAACAAGAGAATTTTATTTTGACCTATATTTATCCATTCGGCCTCCAGACAGGATTTCCTTCCAATGAAGAGTTCCAGGCAACACTCATTCGGGTGAAAACATGCATTGTTTACCTTTTATGCACACGGATTGGCACTGGGGGAGTAATAGGGTGAAGAGTTCAGGTTTGATGAGGAGCAGAAGATCTGAGAATGCCTGTGGCAGACTGATGACTCAACCAGTCAGTTCAGTGACTCAGTCGTGTCCAGCTCTTTGCGACTCCATGGACTGTGGCACACCAGGCTCCCCGGTCCCTCACCAACTGCCGGAGCTTGCTTAAACTCATGTCCATCGAGTCGGTAATATCCAACCATCTCATCCTCTGTCATCCCCTTCTCCTGCCGTCAATCTTTCCCAGCATCAGGGTCTTTTCCAGTGAGTCACTTCTTCACATCAGGTTGCCAAAATATTGGCGCTTTAGCTTCAACATCAGTCCTTTCAATGAATATTCAGGACTGACTTCCTTTAGGATTGACTTGTTAGATCTCCTTGCAGTCCAAGGGACTCTCAAAAGTCTTCTCCAATAAAATAGTAGTTCATGTAAAACTGACTCAGAGCTCAGATGACTCAGACCAAGTGGATGACGAGACCAAGTGCAGAGAGGAAAGAACCTAGACTGGGAGCAGGGTGAGCTGGTCCCATCCTGTCATCAGGAGGTAATATGCTTGAGCAGGTCCTGTTTGGGCTGTGGTTTCCTTGTCCTTAAAGGTCAAGAGCTCCAGCTGGATGATCTCATGTCTTTATGAACATTCCAATGTTCTTTAATACTATAGAGAAACTTAGGTGATGTCAAAAAGAAATTTCCCCAAATATCATTACATCCAGTTGCATATTCATTCTTAACTTCAACTTTCCTCATGTATTTTCAGCTCTTTTCCTACACATGAACCAGATATGTGGACAGAAATAGTTTCTGACAGATACAACATTGTGTTTAATCTTCATATATATTTGTATCTCTATACATCTGTATCCATCTCCATATCATCTATATATAAAGATTTTGAGAGATTATTGTTCAAGCTGGATTTAGAAAAGGCAGAGGAACCCCGAGATCAAATTGCCAACATCTGTTGGATCGTTGAAAAAGCGAGAGAGTTCCAGAAAAACATCTACTTCTGCTTTATTGACTATGACAAAGTCTTTGACTGTGTGGATCACAACAAACTGTGGAAAATTCTGAAAGAAATGGGAATACCAGACCACCTGACCTGCCTCCTGAGGAATCTGTATGCAGTAAGAAGCAACAGTTAGAATTGGACATGAAACAACAGACTGGTTCCAAATCAGGAAAGGAGTATGTCAAGGCTGTATATTGTCACCCTGCTTATTTAACTTATATGCAGACTACATCATGCAAAATGATGGGCTGAATGAGGCACAAGTTGAAATCAAGATTGCCGGGGAAAATATCAATAACCTCAGATATGCAGATGACACCCTTATGGCAGAAAGTGAAGAAGAACTAAAGAGCTTCTTGGTGAAAGTAAAAGAGGAGAGTGAAAAAGTTGGCTTAAAACTCAATATTCAGAAAACGAAGATCATGGTATCTGGTCCCATCACTTCATGGCAAATTGATGGGGAAACAATGGAAATGGTGAGAGACTTTATTTTTGGCTTGTTCCTTGGAAGAAAAGTTATGACCAACCTAGACAGAATATTGAAAAGCAGAGACATTACTTTGCCAACAAATGTCCATCTAGTCAAAGCTTTGGTTTTTCCAGTAGTCACATATGGATGTGAATGTTGGACTATAAAGAAATCTGAGCGCCAAAGAATTGATGCTTTTGAACTGTGATGTTGGAGAAGACTCTTGAGAGTCCCATGGACTGCAAGGAGTCAATCAATCCTGTCAGTCAATCCTGAAGGAAATCAGTCCTAAATATTCATTGGAAGGACTGATGCTAAAGCTGAAACTCCAATACTTTGGCCACCTGATGTGAAGAACTGACTCATTGGAAAAGACCCTGATGCTGGGAAAGACTGAAGGCAGGAGGAGAAAGAGGATGACAGAGAATGAGGTGGTTGGATGGCATCACCAACTTGATGGACTTGAGTTTGGGCAAGCTCCGGGAGTTGGTGAAGGACAGGGAAGCCTGGCATGCCACAGTCCATGGGGTCGCAAAGAGTCGGACATGACTAAGTGACTGAACTGACTGAACTGAGAGATTATCTACCTTATCTTTGTGTCTATCTATATCCATATCTGTCTATTTATCTATCAGGAGGATAGACAGTTTTCATCCATTTTCATTGGATGGTAGGACTGGAAGTGATAGTAAATCATAGAGTCAAATCTGTTCATTCCTCATGAAACTGACACTCAAACAGAAGATACATAGTAACCAAAGTCATATAGTTAGTTGACATCCAACCCCCAGCTAAATCTCAAGATTTTAAAGCCAAAATTAACTGCTTTTCACACTACAGTTGTTAACTTTACACTCTATCCTAAGATGTACTTGCTGTGCTTTCTGAAGTCTTGAAGAGGGGGGAAAAAAACCAAAAACTTGTTTCTGAACTTCTGCTCGCCTAATGAACTCATCCGATTTACCAGATGTATGAAAGTGAAACAAATCTGATGCACAGTTAATCCTGCATCTTCTTGGCGGCAGCATCTGAAACAGCCGGAGGACAGTGCCCCCAGCCTGCAGTGGTGTTACGGATCACAACGGAAGCATATTATCATCAGATTAATTTTCCAACGCTCCTACCCCAACCGCAGAATCCTGAGAGAACGAGTGTCAAATACACTTAATAATTGCATAATTATGACATCTGTTACTCTCCAGCACCTCTTAGTGGAAAATTAACTGAAGAAATAGCAGGTTCAAAGATGTGTTAACACTCTGATAGCAGATTTAATTGAAATATGACGGGGGAGGATAATGGAGATTAAATTAAGCTCTCAGATAGTCATCTGACACAGAGATAATTGAGCCAGCCTCTGCCACGTTGATGAACGCTTCGGAGATGCTGTGCGGGGTGGCATTTCGAGTATCTTATCCTTCAGGCAAAATGGAATTCTTCTCCCTCCACACCCCCCTTCCTCTCTCTCTCTCTCTTGTCATTCAACATTTGTATCCTCCAAATCGATAATGTGAACAGCAGCATAATTGGAAATAAAAGATGATCTGAAATCCACAGGAAATTAGGTTGAAGTGCGCAGAGGAGCACAGTTGTGTCCTAGACACAAGGGGGGCTTTTATAAGCTGTCCACAAGAAGGATGAACCTCCTCCCTGAAGTCTCACAGGGACTGTTTGTCCAATACCTCTGTTCTCAATGGAGAGAACTTATGTTTGAGACAGGGAGGGGACCAGACAGAAGTCACTTCGTGCTCTCTTGCTTCCACAGGGAATATTGCCATGCTTTTTAGGGCAAGTTCAGGATGTAGTGTGTGCTGAAGATCTGGTACCCAGTACTAGAGGGCATGCAGTCATCCTGTAGAGGCAGCTAGCTCACGGTGGTTATTAGTGAATGTCTGGGGTTACATGTGATGAACAGTTAAAAGGAAGAAGTGGGGAACAGAGTTCTGGTTGTTGTCATCACAAGGGTCGGCCTTCAACAGTCCTAGAGAGTAGGGACCCACCCTCTTTAACCCAGGGAACTCCTGCCTCTCCAAGGGTTGTGAGTGGCAAGCCAAGTGTAGACAATAAGATGGCATGCAAAAGGGAGTCTTCACCCTTTCTCCACTCAACCAGTGCCCCAGCTTCTCAAAGTTTCAGGTCTGGGATTTTAGACCAATGTGATTTACCCGCTTTACTGATGTGGAGCTGTGAGAATGTGGTCACATCTCCTTAAGAGTCCACTGAAACATCTGTATCACATTTCTCTCTTATTCTTCTCTTCCTTGCCGTCACCCCGCCCATGAACACACCAAGAATTCCCTGCCCTGGCCACGCCCTGTAGAGTAACATAATTCAGGGGCACCCCCTTGGGGCTGGAGGAAGCCACTGACACAGGTGCCCCGGAAGTGGATTGCCTAGCAGACAACCAACCTCCCAGAGCAAAGCTGGGGCCCCAAACTTAATGTGGGAGGAAGAAATCTTCCTTCTACCAGTGCAGTCACGTGTCTTATGGTGCCTGTAGGATTCAGTAAGGGGCTCAGCCCATCTCTTACTTCAGTGGTGACCACATCTTCTACTTCAGATCCACATTTTGGCAGTAAGTCCTTCAGTGGGCCATGGAGCCCGAAGACCAGAGGATTGCCTCCAAATCTGGCCGGAGCATCCACACTCCAAACGGACATCCTCTTTCACAGGCTCTCCAGGGCATGATGCCCACAATGGCTGAGAGAGTCTTGAGTCCAGGGCCTCACAAATGGCAATGTTCCCCTCTCACCACCCTGTCTTCTTTTTTGAATCTCATGGAGATTTTATTTTACAGAGCTCATTGCTCCTCTCAATCATCAGTCTCAAGTAAGATCTTGGATTCAGCAAGATTACAGCAATGTTTAAATCTGGGGAGAATGATGGGGCACTCCATCCCTCCCAGAAAAGTTCCATTAAGTACATTTCACCAATTCCTGGATATCAGCAGTAAATTCCATCACATCCAGCCCCCCAGCTAATCTACGACGGCAAAGCTTAGAAGGTGGGTTGTCCCAGGTGTCCGGTAATTTCTGTCCTAAATTGTTAATTTATTGAAGCATCAAAGCACAAGGAATCTCATGAGAAGACAATTTAAGGGATCGTTTTAATCATCTTCCTGAAGCTGAGTAATATGGCACCAGAAATTCCTTCCTAGGCGAAGATTCTTGACCTTCTTCTGACCTCTCTTTTTATCTGCAGGATGGGTGTGTGGGGCCAATAAATCAACAGAACCCACCTCTTTCTGTCTAGTCTGATGCTGCCAACTGACACTGGATGGCTAGACTCTGCTTAGAGAAAACATTAGAAAACCTTAATGTGTTCACAATGGTAACATGTTTTTGTTGCTTCCACCCCTCTTAAGAATCTCTGCAGTTTCTTCAAGAAGTTGATTATTTTTTATATTGTGTATCATCTTGTCTTCTTGGGCAAATTATACAATTTAGGATATGTTTTGCTGAGTATGTAAATGCCTTTTACATATTTCAAAATAATATCTAATTAAAATGTCAAGGTTATAGCTCATGTGGCTGGAGTGGACAGGGCTCCACCTCCTCCTTCAGCCTCTCAAAGTAACATTTACAGCATGTCCTACAATTAGGAGCAATTATAAATTCCAATTAAAAAGAAACCCACACCATCCTGACGATATGGTTCTTTGATGTTTCTTTCTTTAATTTATGTGCTTGGTGTACCAAATTGTTTCAGCTTCCTCAGCTATGTTTCTAGACAGAAAAGACTCCCAAAACTGCTGGGAGAAAAGCAGACCAAGTGTGAGAAAAGTAGTAAAGTTCATTTAAAAAAAAGAAAGGGTTATTTCATCTATAACTTCTGGACTTGGTGCTCATTGATTAGAGATTAAACATCATCCTTTGTACTACTCAGATTGGGATTTTTAATTAGGATGTCATTATTACACAGATATACTGAAGGCCAAATTGATTTCTGAGACCTTTTAAAATAATAGCACTACTTCTGCAAAATGAAAATCATAATAGATTATTGACTGCTTTAGGAGTTTTGATCCAAGGGCACATCCCCAATGTCAGCGTTTTCAATATTTTTAGTTTCATGCAAAGGGACACTCATAATTAGGCTTATATTAGAAGTTTGTGCACATCAATGCTGTGTTATGGATGTCAGTGGTGGCACATTGATTATCCTTAAATTATAACAGCAGTGACGGTGCCCATTGCTGAAATTGTTTATATGCTGCAGAGTCTTTGTGTAATTTAAAAAGTGTTCATATTCATAACGAGTAACACACGTGACTCACAAGATCAGGAGTTCATCCACTTTCGTAATTCATATGCTCTGCACGTCTCAGTAATTTTTTCAGGGTGCTCCTAGTTCAAAAGAAATACTTAATAGTTCCATGTATTAGTCAAGTCCAAACAACTTAATAAGCATTTATGTCCTAACAACTTAGTAGGCATATTAAAAAAAACAGAAATTAAAAAATAAAACAAAAGTTGAAAGAAAAACATAATATGTTTATTTTATTTTCTAACACCCACAATTACTTCTAATGGGATGTCTGTGCCTGTTAGGCTCTGCACAACTTCTAAAGTCTTGGAATCCAATTGGCCCCTGCCACTGTCATTTCCTGTTCCATACTGAGGTTTCTTTGGGTCTTGCTCTTTATCACAGCAATGGAAAATTCAGCTTCCAAGAGATAGATAGTATGTCATTGAAAGAAATACAGCGTGATCTCATGTTGAAACTGTGAATGACCTCAAGCTAAGTATTGACAGTTTGCAAGGTGTCTGAGAAATGTTGGGGGCTTCCCTGGTGGTTCAGATGGTTAAAAAGTCTGCCTGCAATATGGGAGACCCGGGTTCGATCCCTGGGTTGGGAAGATCCCCTGGAGAAGAGAATGACTACCCACTCTAGTATTCTTGCCTGGAGAATCCTGTGGACAGAGGAGACTGGCAGGCTACAGTCCATGGGGTTGCAAAGAGTTGGACACAACTGAGTGACAAACACTTTCACTTTCCCTGCCCTTAACCTCGACCTGAGCATGATGGCCCACGCCTGTAAGGCCCACTGATGCCATACATCTAAGAATCTGGAGAACCACATCCCACACGATGTGTGTGTGGGATTGGCTGAACATCAATGCCCAGTGGCATATCTACACAACAGAGCACCATTCGGTCTTCTAAAAGGAACGCAGCTAGCTCTGAATCAACACAAATGAACCCTGAGACTATTATGCTAAGGGGAAGAGGCCAGGCAGAAAAGGTCACGCATGGTATGATTCCATTTATATGAAGGATCTAGAACAAGCAAATTCATAGAGATCGAAAGTAGAATCATGGTTACCAGGAGCTGATAGGAGGGGGGAATGGAGAGTTATTGTTTAATGAGTATAGAGTTTCTGTTTGGGATGATAAAAATGTTCTGGAAATGGATAAAAATGTTCTTGTAAATATGCTTATTGCCACTGAATTGTACACTTAAAAAATAGTTAAAATTGTAAATTTTCTGTTGAGCCTATTTTCACACACACACTCACAAATATCCAGCTTGGAAAATGCATGTGGTTTGCTTTAAAAGATGACAGTAATAAATAAAGATTAGAAGGGCAAAAGCCCCATAGACATCTTGTCTCTTAAGGCATGAAATACCCAGTCAGAACAGGGGTTGGCAAACTTTCTCTGTAAAGAGCCAAATAGTAAATATTTCAGTCTTTACAGATCTAAAATCTCGGTTGCAACTATTCAACTCCGCGCTTGAATTGTGAAAGTAGCTATAAGCAATAGGTAATCAGACGAGCCTGACTGATTTCCAGCAAACCCTTATCAATGGGACTGATTTTAAATGTCATATGATTATCACATACCATAAAATATTGTTCTTCTTTAGACCTTTGCTCCAACCACTCTTAGGTTTTGGGTCTTACTAGACAGAGGGCGAGACTTGGCCCCTAAGCTGGAAATTTGCTGACCCCTGAGCTAGAACCTCAAATCAATAATGAGTAAATCCCATACTAATATAGTATATGGAATCTCTCCAAACATTAGGGATGGTGTTCCATGGTGGGTAGGAAATGCCACCCTTGGAAAGTGTGTTACTGTATGGCTCAGCCAGAATGAGGCATTCCATGAATGAGTTAAACCTAGAGTTGGCCCCCATTTCTACTTTCTGAAATTTTGTCCCATTACCCAGTCAGGTCTCAAAGGCCAGCCCAGTGCCCTGTTCATCCAATGAGAAAATCCATTTGATTCACTACAGGATATAAATAATGCCTTTTAACAGCTCCTGCAGAATTATTTCTACCGAAATATTAGAGATTCAAGCAAATTAGTAAGCATAAGCAAGCAAACAACCCCTCCTCCAGTAGTTGTAGAATTTATAAAAGCTTTTTATAAAGGGAGAGGACAAGGAGGCTTTGCAGCACTGCTAAACTAAAATGACATACCTACATGTATGTGTGTGCATTCTTGCATGCTAAGTCGCTTCAGTCATACTCGATTCTTTAAGACCTAATGGACTGTAGCCTGCCAGGCTCCTCTGTCCACAGGTTTCTCTAGACAAGAATACTGGAGTGGGTTGCTATGCCCTCCACCAGGGGATCTTGCTGACTCAGGGATGGAACCCTGGTCTCTTATGTCTCCTGCATTAGCAGGCAAGTTCTTTATCACTAGCACCACCTGGAAAGCCCATATATGTGTATATATACATGCTAAGTCGCTTCAGGCATGTCTGACTCTTTGCAACCCCATGGACTGTAGCCTGCTGGGCTCACCTGTCCATGGGATTTCCTAGGCAAGAATGCTTGAGTGGTTTGCCGTTTCTTTCTCAGGGGATATTCTCCATCCAGGAATCAAACTTGCATCTCTTGCATCTCCTTCATTGGCAGGTGAATTCTTTACCACTGTGTCACCTGGGAAGCCCTCACACCAGCTATAGCTGTTTGGAAATGAGGTCTCTGATCAGTTGCTGGGCAATGGACAGATGTGTACAGGCAACCTTTTCTGCGTACATGCCTATAACTTGGCCTCCAAGGGCTCAGAGCACCCTGAAAGGTGAATGATGCTCAGGGGAGACACATTGGAAGCTGTCACCCTGGGCTCCTTCCCTGCATTTTGCCTTCTTCCTCTAATTCTTAACATCTCTCTCTCCTTGATTCTTAGATTTCTCCTCCCATGTCTGCATCAACTCATGGTACCATTTTGTCAAAACAATGAACAATAATAGCTCACAATGAGCTCTAAATAATTTAAATATTTGGTTACAATGAAGATGGCCACAGCCTGCATATCTCTTTGAGCTCAGAAAGGGTTTCCTTCATTAGTTCTAACTTTATTTCCCGTAAAATAGGAGGCCATTTGAGTAAAATGATAGTTGGAAAAAATTTTTAAACAGAACCAGCAAATAAACATGGTCTTTATGAGTTGTAACTTAATCTCCAGCTGATGTCATGTTTCATGTTTCAACAGCCAGAAAATGCCTGACATCTATATATCAGGCAGATTTATGGAGACTTCAGGGTAAAGAGGTAAGAGGATTTCTTAAATAAGTATAGTGTGTTAGTCTGGGGGCAATTTGCAGCCTCTGTTATCCAGAGATTGAAATATGCACATTTGGGCAAATTATAGGAATATGCCTTTTCAGTTCATCTCTTTTTCATGCTTAAAAAGTCTTCAGATCTGGGGGATGAGTGCGTGAGAAAAGAGGGAGAGGGGGAGAGAGAGAAAGAAAAAATGTGGTTCTCCTTTGCCCCTATTTGGTCACTGATGTTGCTCTGGCAATACAAGAGAGAAAAGGAAAGATCCTGCTTTGCAAATCTCAGAATCATAAACCACACACAGACCCTCTCCTCTTCCATGCCTGGCTTGGGGGCAGAATTGATTGTGTTGGCTGCAGGGCATAACTGCAGATTCAGCACCCTCATGATTCCCTATCAATGCCTATTGAAAGTGAAAGTGAAAGCCACTCAGTCATGTCCAACTCTTTGCACCCCATGGACTATAGAGTTCATGGAATTCTCTAGGCCAGAATACTGGAATGGGTAGCCTTTCCCTTCTCCAGGGGATCTTCCCAACCCTGGGATCGAACCCAGGTCTCCCGCATTGCAGGAGGATTATTCACCAACTGAGCCACAAGGGAAGCCCAAGAATACTGGAGTGGGTAACCTATCCCTTCTCCAGCGGATCTTCCCAACCCAGAATTCGAACCAGGGTCTCCTGCATCGCAGGCAGATTCTTTACCAACTGAGCTATCGGGGAAGCCCCTTATCAATGCCTATTTAATCAGCACAATTCCAGCAGTTACCCCACAGGGACTGAACTTTTCAGACATAAACCTCTCTTTATATCACACATTGGTGGTCAGTTAGCCTAGAAAAAATGATTTTGAAGGAGTCCCAGTAAAAATGACTCACTTCAGTTTTGACATGTATTGTCTGTAGATTTAATCCAAGCTTGCCTATAGGTCTGCTCACCCTGGTGAATGAGTAAGAATAAGTCACACTAACTGATACAGCAAAAAGCCCCATGTCTCAGTGGCTTAACACCATCAAGGTTTCTTTATTGCTTATACTGTAGTGCTATGGAGTGCTTACAGAGTGGACTTCTATATGGTGACTCAAATAGTGTCTTTCCATCATGTGTCTTTGCCATCTGCAAACACTTGGAGTCTACTAGATACCCTGCATTCATCTGGGAAATAGACAGAGAGAGAGAGAGAGAGACAAGTCTGGAGAACTACATAGGAAGTTTAATGGATTGCTGGGCAGACTGGGTCACACAGCTCCCTTAACTGCAAAGGATGCTGGGAAATGCAGACAACTGGTTTCCGACCTCTATTTTGGTGCAGAAGACACAGGACTGCACTGGTGAATGGCTGCTGGGGTTTCCTCAGAGACAAAAAGATGAAATAACAAAAACAAAAGTAGCTTTTTTATATTTGTATTTCACTGTTGACCACATGCTTAATTTCACTTAGCTTTCACACTAGCCCTGGGAGGGAGGCAGGACAAGTACTTTTAAATGGGGCTCTATGGACTTCTTTGGTGGCCCAGTAGAAAGACTCTGCCTTTCCACACTGCAGGGGCATGGGTTTGATCCCTGGTTGGGGAACTAAGATTCCACATGCTTTGCAGCTTAGCCAGAAAAAAAAGTAAATAAATAAAAAGAGAATGTTTTTTAATAAATAAATAGATTCAACTATTTTACAACCCCATGGGCTGTAGTGCACCAGGCTCCTCTATCCACGGGATTTCCCAGGCAAGAATACTGGAGTGGGTTGCCATTTCTTTCTCCAGAAGATCTTCCTGACCCACGGATCGAACCTACATCTCCTGCATTGGCAAGTGAATTCTTTACCACTGAGCCACCAGGGAAGTCCTAGATAGACAGATGGATAGATAGGCATGGCTCTAAGTGAGGTAGGGACTTGCCTGTGTCCCGGGTCATAAAATTAATTAAGGACAGATTCTGAATCAGGACCCGGATATCCCAGTGTTGTATTCGCAGTTGTTGCTACTGTACTGAAATTATAAATATAAATGGTACTAGAGGGTAAGAGGTGGGGTTTATCTCAAGAAAGCTGGAAATTAAATGGAATTGAGAGACAATTTCTAATTCCATCTAAGTGTCAGTAATGACTTACTTATGGGGTATTTGAGGAGTAGAGAGTGAAATTATTGCAGTCTCTGCTTTTAGGATAAATGCCAGCCTAATTCAGAAATCCAGTCCCTGTTCACCCTAGTCTATCTTTTTTTTCTCTTTAAGAAATTAAAGCAGAACTTTTTGTTGTGTCATATTAACATGACTGCTGGGACTTCTCTGGTGGTTCAGTGGCTAAGGCTCCATACTCCCAACACAGGAGACCTGAGATTTGATCCCTGGTCAAGGAACTAGATCTCACATGATGCTGCAACTAAGACTTGGTGCAGTCAAATATATATATATATATATTTCTTTTTAAAAATATAACCAGTGGTGATGACATTGGCCAGGACAGCAGATGGAAAGCTGTTGTGACCTCCTGCAATGATGCAGAATGGACAAAAAAAAAAAAAAAAAAAACACACTTAAATGAGTGCAGAAATATTTGAGAGTCTTAAGATTAGAATCCTTGTGTGTGTTAATTTCCACAGCTAGTACAATACTAATAAAATGTTTTCATCCTTCCTGCCAAAGAAAGAGGAGCTCAGCCCCCTTTGCTCTGGATATGCAGCTCTGAGGAGATGTCACAAGGCTTTATAATCATGATTTTAAAGAGGTTTGTGGAAATGTTGCATTAATTCTTATAAAGAAATCTTTTTTTCTTAATTTTTTCATTAACTTCAGACATTTACTTGCAATTACATTTGTTCAGTGAATACAATGACAGAAATTAATAATTCATAGCTTTTGTCAGGGAAAATTTTTTTTAAAAGGGACAGTTGTTCAATCAAATGCAACTTTAAATGCCCCATCTTTATTTAAATAAGATTTTTTTAATAAATAATGGGGACTGTTATTGTACTTCCTGTAAATCTCTTTTCCAAATTATATCTATGCTCTATCTAGTGACACGAAATCTTGGGTTGTTCAGGAAAATAACGGGTTCAGATCTGATGTTCTGAAAGCAGGGAAATTTGAGCTCTGTATGTACTGCTCTGCCTGAATCCTCTAGGGCATCATGGTTTGTGATGGAGTATCAGAGCACGAGAAAGCTAAATGGGGTTGACAAGTTTGTGCCTTCCTGACAACCTCTCCTCTGACTATTGGGAAGTTCAAGTTCAGAGAGAGAGTGAGCCTTTCAAGTTCACAGAGTGAATGAGCAGCACATACCTCAGCGAACATCTCCTGATCCCTGGCCAAGGCTCCCTCCATCTGTGATGCTCTCTTGAAGTCATCTTCCTGCCAAGGGCTTGCCTTCCCAGTGGCTACTTGGAGATTTTGGTGTAAGGTGTTTCTAGGCAGACCAAATCTTTCATCCCAACTGCTTAAACAACTAACCTGAGATTCAACCATTAAAATTTGGTTACTTTGGATTATGCATACAGATAAAAAATCATGTTTCCCTTGTTAAAATGAAAGTACTCATCACTTGAGAATCAGCTTACATGGAAAGGTGGGAAAGAGGCCAGAGTCTAGGAGAAAGAGGCTGATAAGGGGAGCCTTAGGTCATTAGGTCTCAAGACAGTGGATAAGATGGATTCTCTATGTGTCTCTGCCTCTCCCTTCCTGTAAGAACCTGGTTGGCAAATCAACTCTAGCCCTCAGTTGTTCCAGTCATAACAAACCATGAGACACTGGAAATTGCTAGTCTATCCATAGGCTGAGGGGGTGTGGGGGGTCTTTGGGAAGTTTAGCCTAATGGTTAAGAATTGACTATTTCTAGGTTTGATTCTTGACTCAACCAGCTGTAAATCTGTGCCTTGGAAAAATTACCACTAAGATCTCTGAGTCATACTTTATTTGTAAAATGGAGAAGTATCAGTTAGCTCTTGTGTTGTAACAAACAGCCCCAAATGCAGGACTTAAAACAGTAGTTATTTATTTTCATGTGTCTGAGGGTCCACTATAGTGACTCTGTGTCTCACTGTGGTCTGTGGGTTAGTACGGGTGGCTCTGCTCTTTGTATGTGTCTTTCAACATCTTTCTGGGACCGGCAGACTAGTTGATTCTTCTGAAGGTGATGGCAGAAATGCAAGAAACCAGGAGGAAACCTGGGTGGGCTCTAAAGACCTAGACTCAGGCTGGTACTTCCATTTGTCTATACTTGACCAAAGCAAGGATGTGTGTGTTCTCAGTCTTTCAGTTGTGTCCAACTCTTTGTGACCCCATGGACTGTAGCCTGCCAGGCTGCTCTGCCTATGGGATTTCCCAATCAAGAATACTGGAGTGGTTGTCATTTCCTTCTCCAGGGGATCTTTCTGAACCAAGGATCCAACTCTCAACTCTTGTGTCTCTTGCATTGACAGGTGGATTCTTTACCACTGCAGAAGGATGTGGCCAAGCCCAAAGTCAATGGATAAATTCTACCCCAAATGAGGCTATGGCAAGAGTATGGAGGAAGCAAGGAGTGAAAAATCCACTCCCCTGCAAAATTTATCATAGTAAATTTTGTAAATTATAGTACATAATTATCACAGTAAAATAGTAAATTTACATAGTAAATTATCATAGTACATTCGTCAGTTGTGTCTGACTCTTTGCAACCTCCATAGACTGTAGCTCACCAGGCCCCTCTGTTCATGGGATTTCCCAGGCAAGAAGACTGGAGTGAGTTGCCATTTCCTTCTCCAGAGGGTCTTCCTGACCCAGGGATAGAACCCATGTGTGTTGCACTGGCAGGTGGACTCTTTAACACTGAGTCACCAGGGAGGCCCATAGAGGATAGTAAAAGTACTTTCTCACTGCATTGTTCTGACAATTAATTAAGAAAGTATATATATTAGGCTTAGGTCTGGCTGTGCCTTCTCAGAGAATGGTAGGGTATGCCTAGATGTATATTTGGAGTCCTCTCCTGGGTAAAGCAGCAATGGTTAGAGGCTAAGGGTTTCCCTTTTTGATTTGAGATTTGGACAGTTGTTACAGAGGTTGTCTCCTGGAGGTGAGGAAATGTGTGGTCTTCCTCAATCCATCCATTTCCTGCTTCCACTTACAGTATTGACCCTCATCTCACACACAAAAGAAGCAAATGGATTTGATTAGCAAATACTTTCATCTACATCCTAATTGGAGTCTCTGGAACTTCCTTGTTTAAGAAAATCCCGTTTTAATGCACAACACATCAGGTAGTCAAAAGAATTCCCTCTCCCATCAGCCATCCTACCCCTCCCAAACAAGGGAGTTTATCCACCATTTTCCCACGAGCTCCATCTGTCAGATCTAGACCCACACACCAAGGCTCCAGGCTGGAAGATTCTCTTCCTGTTTTTGATTCATGCTGGGAATCACTCAGTTCTAAAGCACTTAAAACTGGAGGCAAAATGCTCCCAGTGGTGCCTGGTCCAGATGTCTTTCCCCTGCGAACCTTCCTACTTCTTGCTAGGACCCCCAAGACAAGAAGCCCACTCTCAGAGGCTGCTTCAGCTGAACTCAATTGCAGCTAAGGAGGCAACCATTTGGCCATCTGAAAAGTCTGACCAGTTGGCACATTGCTGTCTCCAAATGAGCCGGCAGGAAACGGGGTTTCCTAAAACTTGGTTTTAAAGCACTTACAACAGGAAACCATTTCCCATGCATGTTAGATCTCTCTAATGACTGACTAACGAGAAACAGGCTATCTTAATACTCTGCCTCAAGCCATTACAAATGGCTTTCTTTCCAGACTTCATTAGAATATTTACTGCGTTTTGGATAGAAGACTTTTGACACTGCAGTCATAAAATTTACAGGGGACCTTTTTTTTAAGTCTAAGAAGAAACTTGGAAGAAGTGGGAAAATCCCTTGGCTCCCCAGCCACCAACTCCTTCATTAGTGGTCTTCGAGTCTCGTGACCTCTAATTAAGAAAATAAACATCCCTGGGATAGTCCAATAAATTACCTTCAGAAAGAAAAACAGCTAGGTCTCTCCTTTGTCAGCTCCAGCCTCTTTCATATTATATGCAGCGAGAAAGAGAAAATCCACAACATGGGCCAGTCCTTGTGCTAAGCACTTTCGAAGTTACATTACTGAATCATCACAACCGTGTTGTGAAAGAGCAAGATCATCATCCCTGTTTCACCTTTGAGAAAGTGTAGGGCTGAAGTAACCTCAAATCACACAGTTGGTGAGTGACAGAGTTTGGAAGGGATCCATGGCTCCTGGAAACATAGCCCCTGTTTTACCAACCTTACTCCTTGTGCCTAGGCTCAAACAGACCCAGTCAATACAGGCAGTAGCTACTCTGTGCAAAAGAGATGTGGACTCACTTTCTTCTTGTTTTGAATTTCATGTATCCAGCGTCTTCATAAAAGTCATCAACCAGAGTCCAGCACAACTCCTGTTAAGTCTCCATCCAGATAAAAATCACTGTGGGTCAATGTGCCATAGTGTTTGCAATAGTGCAGTATCCAGTTGCAGGGCTGGCTGCCGAGGAAACAACCAAAGATGAGGAAAAGCACAGCAGGGTCAATGAACGGCCAGTGATATCTGCAGGGAGGGGGCTGGAGGAGACATTGAGTGGTCAATTGTGTGGTCAGGGAAGAATTCTGATGAGGGGGCATTTGAGTAGAGACCTGAATGAGGGAAGAAGAGAAACTATGAAAGGTTTGGGCAGAACATTCTAGAATGAGTGGACAGGAAGGATTGGGGTCCCACAGTGGATGCATACAGCCCAGGTATCTCTGATGGTGTCCCCATGATCAAAGGTTGCATTGATAACTTTGAGTGTTCAGAGCTCTAAATTTGTCCTATGTAAACATATCAGAAACCTTCCTTTCTCCTAAAGTTTAATCCCATGTCAGAAACATCTTCACTGAAGCTCATTTTAATTATAGACATTTGTTGCTCTGTTTTGTTCTTCTTTTTATTATTGGAAGCCGTTATGCATTTTTTGTATAGGTGAATCACTCTGCTGTACACTTGAAACTAACACAACATTGTTATCAATTATACTCCAATATAAATTCTTTTTTAAAGAATTAAAAAAATTTTTTTTTGTTTTTTATTACCAAAATAATGCTTATTCAATCTCAGCTATGCTCTATGATACTCTGTATTTAGAGATAAGAAAAAGATGATCACTCATAAAAACAGTGTGCTTTCTTTTGGTAAGTAATTAAGAGCAATTGACCTATTGTGTTTCTACACTTTTACTTTGATTCCTAGGAAGCTCCATGTTAAATTGAATATTCAATTAAAACAACAAACTTAGCTTCCAAGGATTTTGAACATCTCTAATGCTTAAAATTGTATCTGTTTTTTATTGCAAGCCTCCTTTAGCCCTTTGGGAAATGGTATGTAAATAGCACATGTACATAAAATAATATATGCTAAGAATATAATAAATATTGATTAATCTAAAAATAATATCTATAACCAGCTCTTTGGATACTTATTCCATTTATACTACATGGAGGCCAACCATATGACCAGACTAGATGGGAAAAGGAGAAACATTGTCATAGACTGATAGTCTAATGCCCCCATGCGTGAAGCAATCAACGGTTTACATCTCCCAGTACCCACATCCTAAAGTATCTTCCTCTCACATGAACACTGAGTTTGGCCAGTGACCTGCTTTGGCCAATGCTGCCGCTGCTGCAGCTAAGTCACTTCAGTTGTGTCCAACTGTGTAACCCCATAGACGGCAGCCCATCTGTCTCCTCTGTCCCTGGGATTCTCCAGGCAAGAATACTGGAGTGGATTGCCATTTCCTTCTCTAATATATGCATACATGCTAAGTCGCTTCAGTTCAGTTCAGTTCAGTTCAGTTGTGTCTGACTCTTTGCGACCTCATGAATTGCAGCATGAATTGCACCAGGCCTCTGTCCATCACCAACTCCCAAAGTTCACTCAAACACGTCCATCGAGTCCATGATGCCATCCAACCATCTCATCCTCTGTTGTCCCCTTTTCCTCCTGCCCCCAATCCCTCCCAGCATCAGACTCTTTTCCAATGAGTCAACTCTTCGCATGAAGGTGGCCAAAGTACCAGAGTTTCAGCTTTAGCATCATTCCTTCCAAAGAACACCCAGGACTGATCTGCTTTAGGATGGACTGGTTGGATCTCCTTGCTGCAGTCCAAGGGACTCTCAAGAGTCTTCTCCAACGCCACAGTTCAAAAGCATCAATTCTTCGACCCTCAGCTTTTTTCACAGTCCAACTCTCACATCCATACATGACCACAGGAAAAACCATAGCCTTGACTAGATGGACCTTAGTCGACAAAGTAATGTCTCTGCTTTTCAATATGCTATTTAGGTTGGTCATAACTTTTCTTCCAAGGAGTAAGCATCTTTTAATTTTGTGGCTGCAATCACCATCTGCAGTGATTTTGGAGCCCAGGAAAATAAAGTCTGACACTGTTTCCACTGTTTCCCCTTCTATTTCACATGAAGTGATGGGACCAGATGCCATGATCTTCGTTTTCTGAATGTTGAGCTTTAAGCCAACTTTTTCACTCTCCACTTTCACTTTCATCAAGAGGCTTTTTAGTTCCTCTTCACTTTCTGCCATAAGGGTGGTGTCATCTGCATATCTTAGGTTATTGATATTTCCCCCAGCAATCTTGATTCCAGCTTGTGCTTCTTCCAGCCCAGCGTTTCTCATGATGTACTCTGCATAGAAGTTAAATAAGCAGGGTGACAGCCTTGACGTACTCCTTTTCCTATTTGGAACCAGTCTGTTAACAGTTCCATGTCCAATTCTAACAGTTGCTTCCTGACCTGCATACAGGTTTCTCAAGAGGCCGGTCAGGTGGTCTGGTATTCCCATATCTTGAAGAATTTTCCACAGTTTATTGTGATCCACACAGTCAAAGCCTTTGGCATAGTCAATAAAGCAGAAATAGATGTTTTACTGGAACTCTCTTGCTTTTCCCATGATCCAGCGGATGTTGGCAATTTGATCTCTGGTTCCTCTGCCTTTTCTAAAACCAGCTTGAACATCTGGAAAATCACAGTTCACATATTGCTGAAGCCTGGCTTGGAGAATCTTGAGCATTACTTTACTAGTGTGTGAGTTGTGTCCAACTCTGTGAGACCCTAATGACAGCAGCCCACCAGGCTCCTCTGTCCAAGGAATTCTCTAGGCAAGAATACTGGAGTGGGTAGCCATTTCCTTCTCCTTCTGGCTCATGGGACATCAGCAAAAATGTTGCAAGCAGAGGATTGATAAGCAATCACAGGTATTGCAATCAAGGCTTGCTCTCTTGAAATGTTGTTCCTACCATGTGAGACAGTCTGGTCCAGCTTTACTGAAGATAAAAAACCACATGGAGAGAGTGGTTCAACTCTCATAACTTTCTTAGGTGAGCCCAGCCCCACACTGATCTTTCAGCTTCATGTAGCCTATGAGTGAGTCCAGGCAAACAAGTAGAGGAATCATCCATGGAATCATGGGAATTAATAGATCAAGGCTCCGTGTTTTACAGTAGCTTATTGCACAGCAATATATACAATACATGTGTCCAAAGACTTCTTTTTAGTACAAAATTCTAGAGAACTGTTACTAAGTATCTGGATCCAATAAGCTCTTAATTCCTACCTTAGAAAATCAGGGCTTCCTTGAAGGACTTATCTTTCCAGGAAGTAAAATATACCAACAGGAACACATATTTTCTCAGAAAATACCATATATAAGAAATCTTTCTTGAGCCAGCTGTTATGGTGATAAAACACATAATCATTATCCTCAAAGAGCTCAGTAGATTATTTAAATAATAATCTAAAATAATTTAAATGGTCTAGAACTGCAAGAGAAACAGATACATGAAAAAATCAGAATAGAAAATCTAGAAACAGATTCTAGTTAAGTATAAGCATGCTGCTGCTAAGTTGCTTCAGTCGTGTTCGACTCTATGCAACCCCATAGATGGCAGCCCACCAGGCTCCCCCGTCCCTGGGATTCTCCAGGCAAGAACACTGGAGTGGGTTGCCATTTCCTTCTCCAATAAAGAGAAGTCACTCAGTCGTGTCCGACTCTTTGCGACCTGTGGACTGTAGCCTACCAAGTTCCTCTGTCCATGGGATTCTCCAGGCAAGAATACTGGAGTGGGTTGCCATTTCCTTCTCCAGAGGATCTTCCTGACCCAGGGATTGAACCCAGGTCTCCCACATTGCAGGCAGACGCTTTAACCTCTGCACCATAAGCATGCAATAGACTCTAAAAACGGTAATCCATATCAAAGGCATATAAAGTCATTATTAAAGGATTTTCCATGCAAGGTACTAAAATAATAAATAGCTATAAGGAAAAGACTCTAAGACCTTACTTTAAATTGAATATATAGAGACAATCAGTAGCATTATGCTCATACAGAATTTGGTAAATATTCAGAAATTTAATACCTAGTCATTAAACTGGTGGCATCTTAATATCCATAATAAGAGTAGTTAAACCATATTAATTGGCAAATGCTACAAACCAGAGCTTTTATTTATCTATTTATTTATTGAGACCTAGTTTACCAGCACACCATTAACAATTGGAAATATTTACACATTTCACCTCAGTTATATTTAAAATTTGCTTTTAAAAAAATCTATAAAATTAAGTTGAATGAACAATATATTTTGTATATGTGACAAAAGTATATATGTGTAGAAAAATGTCACAAGAAAATTTCTCACATTCTCTTTATACCAGCCTGTAGTTTTCAAATTTTCCACAATGAGCCATGTCTTGTATCTCATCATTCCAAAAATTAAAACAAGGTAAGTTTTGAAAATCTAATTGTATAAAAAGAAAGCAAAATATTCTTCCTTCTCAAAATAGTAAAATTACTTAATACTTAAATGCCAGGCATTAGACTAGGGAGCTGATGTTTTCCACTGAATCCTCCCCACATTCCCAGTTTGCAGATGATAATATCAAAGCCTGGGAAAACAAAGTGACTTAGCCAAGGTCATATGGGTGATAAACAAGAGGGAAAAATTTTACAATCTTTTCACCCTGTGGTGCTGGTTTCAGTATTGTGCCCAATGCTAAAAGTCATCTTAAATTACTGAGTCTCATAAAATCCTATAAAGCCTCATAAAATTCATAGATCCATTGGTCTCTCAGGCTTTCACCCAGAGGCTATTTATTCTCATTTTAGGCAACATTACATGAAGCACTGTGAAAGCAGTACATCAGAATGTGAAGGCACTAACTCTGGAGGCACGTGGGCACCTAGAACAAGTGACAAGTGACAGCTTAAGACTTGTTGTTTAGTCGCTCAGCTGTGTCCTTCTCTTTGTGACCCCATGGATTACATCATGCCAGGCTTCCTTGTCCTTCATTAACTCCCGGAGTTTGTTCACACTCATTTCCATTGAGTCAGTGATGTCATCCAACCATCTCATCCCCTGCCACCCCTTCTCCTTTTGCCTTCAATCTTTCCAGTCATCAGGGTCTTTTCCATTGAGTCAGCTCTGCACATCAGGTGGCCAAAGTATTGGAGCTTCATCTTCAGCATCAATCCTTCCAAGGAGTATTCACAGTTGATTTCCTTTAGGATTAACTGGTTTGATCTCCTTGCAGTCCATCCAAGGGTCTCTCAAGAGTCTTTGACAGCACAATTCAAAAGCATCAAATCTTCAGCACTCAGCTTTCTTTATGATCCAACTCTCACAACTGTACGTGACTACTGGAAAAACCATAGCTTTGACTATATAGAGCCTTGTCGGCAACATGACATCTCTGCTTTTTAATATGCTGTCTAGGTTTGTCATAGTTTTCCTTCCAAGGAGCAAGACTCTTAATTTCACGGCTGAAGTGATTTCAGAGTCCAAGAAAATAAAATGTTTCTGCTTCCATTTTTCTTCCTTCTATTTGCCAGGAAGTGATGGGACTGTGTGCCATAAACTTAATTTTTTGAATGCTGAATTTTAACCCAGCTTTTTCACTCTCCTCTTTTACCCTCATCAAGATGTTCTTTAGTTTCTGTTTACTTTCTGCCATTAGAATTGTATCGTCTACATACCCAAGGTTGTTATTTCTCCTGGCAATCTTGATTCTAAGTTGTGATTCATCCAGCCCAGCATTTTGTGACTGCATGCAACCCAGTGGACTGTAGCCCACCAGGCCCTTCTGTTCATGGGATTTCCCAGGCAAGAATACTGGAGTGGGTTGCCATTTCCTATTCCAGGGGATCTTCCTGTGGGGATTGAACCCACATCCCCTGAATTAGCAGGCAGATTCTTTACCAATGAGTTATCAGGGAAACTCACCCATAGTGGATACACCAATTTATATTCCTAGTACACATTTTTTAATAGATTAAAACAAACAAACACACACACAAAAAAGAATGGGAAGGAGAAAGAAAGAAAAGTAGAAAAAGCAAGAGTAAAATTGGAAAATGAACAAAAGGGAAAGGTAGAAAGGAAAACAAGAAAATTACCAAGAAGCAAACATGATAAATAGATATCATAATGATAAAGGGCCAGATTCTACAGGGGCAGTGATCTGATATACCTCAATTGCCTCAGAGTGCATCTCAGTTAAATTACAGCCACATAAGAATTGATATTCTTAATTAAGGCCACAGATCATCAGAAAACTAAAGTAATACTTAGTATAACATTATTCAGGAGTCAAGGATAATATAGAGTATGTTTAGAGGTATTTCTTTCATAAGTGATTAGGTTTAATATTTAGATGGGTCAGTGTCAACCATGTAGAAAATTTATTTTTCTAGACCAGCTCATTCCCAATCATGGGGAATCATTACCTTTAATTATGAACACATTTCCATTCAAACAAATCTTGCAGTGAAACTGATGACAAATTGATCACTCCAACTATTTAGATGTGCAGATGTTATCAGCATTTCACTATCATTTGGAAAAATCAAGTATTTCTTGAAAGTTTCTTTGTGTGTTTGTTTTTGTTTCATTTTATCACAAACTGTATATCTTATCTGACTACATATTCTCTGGAATTTTTATGCATCTTCCATATTCCTTACTCCTTTAGAAGGAGTATTTTATTTTTTTCAATTCTAAACCAGAAAAAATTCTAAATCAAAAATCTGGGCAGGATATGGTTATGATTAACAGTACTTAATCAAGAATCAAGTAGACCTGGGTTGTCCTCCTTCTCTAGGGTTATTTGCTGAGAGATCTGGCTACCTGGTTTACCTGTTCTTTCTCAGCATCCCTCTATAAAAAGGATTATGGTTTTTTCCCCAAGGTAGGAGGAAATGAGTAGGAAATTATATAATGCTGCCTTCAATTCTTATAATGGCATACAGTAAACACTCAAGAATTGAAAACAATAATTACTGAACTAAAAACAAAATATATCTGTCAAAGTTGTGTAGGGATTATATTTAAAAATTTTTTTGATTGTTGTACTTTGAGTTAGAAATAAAGCCCAGGCTCTAAGCCTCTGGTTAAAATATTAGTTTTAAAACTTACCTTAACGGACTTCCCTGGTGGTCCAGAGGTTAAGTGTCCACCTTGCAATACAGGGAACACAAGCTTGTTCTCTGGCTGAAGAACTAATATCCCACATGCCACAGAGCAACTAAACCTGTGCACCACTACTAGTGAGTCTGTGCACTGCAACAAAAGATTCTGCATGACATAACTAAGATCCCACATGCCGCAACTAAGACCAGACACAGCCAAATAAACAGCTATTTTTTTTTAACTTAAAATAAATTCATCTTAAATTCTAGGTCACCTCTGGGGTTCTTCTCATGACAAGATTTTGTAAGGTACATGAAATTAAAGTGGTGTTTAAATGGTGATCTTTATTTTTGACTGAAAATAATTTGTTGGTTATCACACAGTTGTTTCATGATGGAATTCTACAACAGAGCTTTCTTCTCTCCCAGGTAGGGGAGTTTCTATCTTAATTGAATTTGCTCTAAGTAATTTTGGTTCAAAGTTTAGTGAGCATTGGCTAGATAACTCTCAGTTCCTGATTGTTATTTTTTTTTTAAGATTGATTCCTCCTACTCTTGTCTTTTTGATATCAGATTCAATAACCCACCACGCAAACAAATTAAACCAAAAAATTCAATAAATCTCTTCCATTCAGAGTCATGTTCAAAAAGTCCAAAATCCATGCCTTCTGACCCAGTGATTGATGAAACATTCTCATTGTTGCCCTTTAATGATCCAGCCACACAGAAACTCCAGAAGATGGGGTCGGGGGGGGTGCGGTGGGTGCTGCAGGGAAGCCCAAACCTTGGATGTTATTCCGCAGCAGAACAGAAACTCTTATCCCCAAATGCTGTATTTGTAGATAGAGGTTTACTTTTTTAGAGAAAAGGTCATCATAAAATTGGTTGTAAGCTTTCAGAGATGCGGATTCAAACCCTGGGTCAGGAAAATTCCCTGGGGAAGGAAATGGCAACCCATTCCAGTATTCTTTTTATTTTTTAAAATTAACTAATTTATTTTAATTGGAAACTAATTACAATGTAGTGATTTTTGCCATACATTGACATGAATCAGCCATGGGTGTACATGTGTCCCCCATCCTGAACTCCCCTCCCACCTCCCTTCCTATCCCATCCCTAAGGGTCATCCCAGTGCACCGGCCCTGAGCACCCTATCTCATGCATTGAACCTGGACAGGCAATCTATTTCACATATGATAATATACATATTTCAATGCTATTCTCTCAAATCATCCAACCCTCACCTTCTCCCACAGAGTCCAAAATTCTGTTCTTTGTACCTGTGTCTCTTTTGCTGTCTTGCATATAGGGTCATCATTACCATCTTTCTAAATTCCATATATATGGATTAACATACTGTATTGGTGTTTTTCTTTCCGAATTACTTCACTCTGAATAATAGGCTCCAGTTTCATCCACCTCATTAGAACTGATTCACATGCGTTCTTTTTAATAGCTGAGTAATATTCCATTGTGTATATGTAGCACAGCTTTCTTATCCATTCATCTGCTGATGGACATCTAGGTTGCTTCCATGTCCTAACCATTGTAAACAGTGCTGCGATGAACAATGGGATACACGTGTCTCTTTCAATTCTGGTTTCCTCAGATTGTATGCCCAGCAGTAGGATTGCTGGGTTGTGTGGCAGTTCTATTTCCAGTTTTTTAAGGAATCTTCACACTGTTCTCCATAGTGGCTGTACTAGTTTGCATTCCCATCAACAGAGTAAGAGATTTCCCTTTTCTTCACACCCTCTCCAGCATTTATTGTTTGTAGAGTTTGATAGCAGCCATTCTGACCAGCATGAGATGGTACCTCATAGAGGTTTTGATTTGCATTTCTCTGATAATGAGTGGTGTTGAGCATGTGTTTGTTAGCCATCTGTATGTCTTCTTTGGAGAAATGTTTGTTCAGTTCTTGGGCCCATTTTTTTGGTTGGGTTTTTTATTTTTCTGGTATGGAGCTGCATGAGTTGTTTGTATATTTTTGAGATTAATTCTTTGTCAGTTGCTTTATTGGCTATTATTTTCTCCCATTCTGAAGGCTGTCTTTTCACATTGTTTATAGTTTCCTCCATTGTGCAAAAGCTTTTAAATTTAATCAGGTCCCATTTGTTTATTTTTGCTTTTATTTCCATTACTCTGGGAGGTGGGTCACAGAAGATCCTGCTGTGTTTTTTTCTCAGAAAGTGTTTTGCCTATGTTTTCCTCTAGGAATTTTATAGTTTCTGGTCTTTCATTTAGATTTTTAATCCATTTTGAGTTTATGTTTGTGTATGGTGTTATAAAGTGTTCTAGTTTCATTCTTTTACAAGTGGCTGACCAGTTTTCCCAGCACCACTTGTTGAAGAGATTGTCTTTTCTCCATTGTATTCTTTCCTCCTTTGTCAAAGATAAGTTGTCCATAGGTGTGTGGATTTATCTATTTATCTATTTTTCTATTTTGTTCCATTGATCTATATTTCTGTCTTTGTGCCAGTACTATACTGTCTTGATGACTGTAGCTTTGTAGTATAATCTGAAGTCAGGCAGGTTGATTCCTCCAGTTCCATTCTTCTTTCTCAAGATTGCTTTGGCTATTCGAAGTTTTTTTTATTTCCATACAAATTGTGAAATTATTCGTTCTAATTCTGTGAAAAATACCGTTGGGAGCTTGATAGGGATTGCATTGAATCTATAGATTGCTTTGGGTAGTATACTCTTTTTCACTATATTGATTCTTCCAATCCATGAACATGGTTTATTTCTCCATCTGTTTTTGTCATCTTTGATTTCTTTCATCAGTATTTTATAGTTTTTTATATATAGGTCTTTTGTTTCTTTAGGTAGATCTATTCCTAAGTATTTTATTCCAGGGTCCCCTACCCTTCACAAAGAAAAGAAAACTCTCTCCAGGGTTCCCACCAGCTTCTCTGGGATCAGTTGCATTACTGCACTGGATGCCTTGGGGCACTCATCTCTGCCATTCTGGATTCAGGGATCTGAACCTGACTCCCTTTTGATTGGCTGAGAGCAACAGAGGACATTGCCCATCCCTTTGGAACGGTGCTCACCCATCTCTCAGGACCAACTGACTCATGTTCCACTCCAGTATTCTTGCCTGGGGAAATCCCATGGACAGAGGAGCCTGGTGGGCTTCCATCCATGGGTCCCAAGAGTTGGGTACAACTTAGTGACTAAAGTCATCAACCAAGCTTTCCTTCAATTTCCAGGCTTGCTGTTACAATCCAGCTACCTCTGTGGTTTCCTTTTAAAGGCCAGGTAGGCTTATAATATTCTACTAGCATTTCCTCTCTTGTTGGCCTTTCTTTTAACTGAACTGCTGAGAAAGAAATGGGGCATTAATTAGACACCTCAGTCCTTCTTATAGAAGACATTTTTATCTACTGGAATGAGTTCAGCTGGGTCCCCTTCATTTCTACTGGGTGTACTATCCAGTCTTATTTTGGCCTCCAGTTTAGACCCAAGGGGCAAACAAGACATCCTTTAGGGAATTCCAGCCAACTTCAGGTTTCTATAGACTTCCCTCTCTGTCTTTTCAATAGTTATTTTACAGGAAATTCACAGGTCTCCAAATCACATACTTCCCTACTCTAAAATTTTAACCAAGATTTACAACACAAGACAGCCCTACTGATGAGAGAAATGAACCAATTGCCTTTATTTTTTCTTTCCATGATGAAAAAGCCACAGTGCCTCATTTGTTCCTAAAATTGACTTTAAAAAGAAAACTTCTCCCTTTGCTGATGAAAAGGAAATTTCAGGGGATTCCATTTCTTGAGTTATTTACCCTTTCAGGAAGGGCATTCCTGCTCATCTCACACTTTCTGTTCAAAAATCATCATTCTGGGTTTCTTTTGAATCTCTTTTCCCCTAAAAAGCTTACCAGAATTATCATTCTGCACATCACAGAGTACTGAACATGTATTTTATTCATCTTGGTAATTGATAATACACTGTATTGTACTTATTTCTAATTATATATATATATATATATATCCTCCAAATTGAAAGCAAAGTTCCTTCTGTTATTCACAGGGAATCCTTATGCTCTAAACAATGCTAAATATGTACTAGATAATGAATACTGATTATTGGATTTCTGTTGTGAATGTTTTTATAAATTCTACATATTTTCATGGAAGCATTAAAACTAAAGGGAGGTAGAAAGAAAAGCAGATACTTCTAGAGCAACTAATTCAAGTAAAAGGATCACATGAATCCTTGATATAAAGACATTGAATTATTAGAATTGAAAATGCCTCATCTGGTATAAATCTCCATCTAATCTTGAGTTCTTGCTAACCTTCCCTAAGAAGTTATTTAAAAAGCATTTTCCAATATGTTAAGGTAGAATCATATCAACAATTCTAAGCAAGTCAAATGAAAAAGTGAAAAAGAGAAAGGAAAATATATGAATAATGTTTCATGATCAATTATGGTATATGCAACACATATGTATTTAAAACATACACACGGACGCAGTAGGAACCCAGTTTTCTGTTACTTGCTCCAAGTTAAAGTTCAAGTAATTGGTCAGTGGGATTAAAAGCACTGGGATTCAGTGCATGTTTAATGGCCTCACACCTGCCTTCCTGTAAAGCTGCAGCCTATTCCTGCTCTATAACCTTTAAAGTTCGCCACCAGCAATTTACCGATGCAGCCAATTAGACGACAAAGAAGGCAAGATTTCAGGGGGATCATTCCTGGGTCTAAAACACAAGGAACTGTAGCCCTGCTGAGATTCTTGCTGAGAACATTCACGGCTGTCTTCCAGGTTGGAGCTTGGCTGAATTCCTTTCACATACTAAAATTACTAGTTTCAGGATACACTGTCACCAAGAAACATGTTGCCAGGCCATCAACCATCTCGCCTTTTTCCCTGATTCTAATTTCTATCTGGTGACTTCTACAGAGAACGTGTCAGCCCATTCAGATTTCCTTTGGCAAGTCCCCACTGTTAAAAGAAACCCTTGAGGAGTGTCTAGAGTGGGAAAGAAGCTTAGGTAGTTAAGGTGACCTTGTCACAAGTGATCATCAGCAACCATATAGGATTAACAACTACACACTCATGAGGTTTACTTTCTTACATTTTTATTTTCAGTACCATCTTGATCCTCCTGGCTTTTTGGATTCACTGCTATGTTTTGGTCTATTCCTTGAAACCTTACCTACAAAATGTTTAAGCCCCAAAGCCTATCTACCAGGTAAGAAACACGACACGTTCGTTGATCAGATCAACACTCTCTGATTTTCTTGTAGATCTAGGCAGCAAACTTCCCAGATGACAGGGCACCCTCTTGGCAGACACAGGAAGGTCTCTCATTTGGAGCTGGGAGAGAAATCATCTCTGAGAAAGAAAGCTTCTGCTATTAGAATCTGTGAGCAGAGGGATGTTTCACATGAAGTTCCTCTGACTGGAAGGACTTTTCTAATAGGAGAGATTTTTTCTGGCAAAAATGCCTGCTTAGCATTTATTTCCTTTAGCATGTTTCTTAACAACTCTCCACTCATCTTTGTTCAATAAGAACACTAAAAAATAAAGGGATAAAAATCTTGACATTTGGGTCAAGATTCTGCTTAAGTCTTGCAACAAATGGCCGTTGATGATTGTAAGAAGATGCTTTCAAAGCTTTTGTGCTTTTAAATGAAATTTTATAAAGAATATAGATAAGAGAGGTGCATGATTTCAGAGCTTCTAATGATATTTCCTTTTTTCAGTCAATAGGAAGACAAAAATGAAAGCTCATGGGATTTTGCATCCTATCAAACTGGCTGATTTAAATTAATGAGAAATATCTATGTAATATTTGTGCCAGAAGTTACCCAAGCTATCAAGACACCTTTAAAATGTGATAATTCAGAAGTTGCTTTAGTAATGTGCTCATGACAGCTTCCTTTTTAAAAAAATTAAGCAATTAAGTTTGCTCTTATATTTAGATATACTTCCTTAGAATGGCCTTGTGTGCTGCCTTCTTTAAGCACATACCAAAAAAATTACAGCAAATGTATTACAGATGAGTAAAAATAGAATGGCACTCCCAAACCCCATTCTATGTAATTTTCTTATGTTGTATAGAAAACGTACTTCTCTTCAAAATGTAGCTCTCAATATTTCATATGCTAAAAGAAAAACATCAAAAAATATGTTTTTATATAAAAGGGATCAGCAGAAAGGAATTTACACTGGTCAATTATCTTTCTGCTGGTTGTTTTTGTTTGCTTGTGAAAAAATGAACACTCAGTATTGGTTGCAGTTAAGCTGACTTCAGGATTATATACCCCAGAAGAATTTTGAAGATTAACATTAAAAGAAAAAAAAAAGATCTTTTACACCTCTTTCAAAATGGCCTGGGAAAAGAATATAATTGCAGGTGATGGGCAGATCCAATTTCACCACTGCATTGAGAACTATGGAAAATTATACTATACAGAAAATAGTTTTCCATGAAAAGAAGTTTGAACTGATTTGAGTATCTGACTACATATGAAAACAAGAGGCCATGTGATGCTATATCTGAATCCCTCCTAAGCAGACTTTGCTTGATGTCCTGGGGAGGGAGGGGATGGGACAAGTATTTCTGTACAAGTATAAATGTGTTTTATGAATTGCTAAGACCCGTGTGCACTTCTGATCCAGGTGGATAATTCTCCTACCCTAACATTAGCCATGCCCCAAAGAAGATGGAAAACCACCAGAATCAATGGCTTTGAAGATGAAAGGCCTGGATTCTAAAATTGGCTTGTGATGGACAAACTTGGGCAATAAACTCCCATGAATCTCAATTTTTCCACCTGTAAAATGGAGTTGAGAATAGTGGCTGCCTACCCACGTCCTCAATCCCCCACCCTCACCACGTGATTTGAAGGATCATTTCAGACAATTCATGTGAAACATGAAGCAGAGTCCTGGCACATAGTATGCACTCAGTTCAGTTCAGTTCAGTTCAGTTCAGTTGCTCAGTCATGTCTGACTCTGCGACCCCATGAATCACAGCACGCCAGGCCTCCCTGTCCGTCACCAACTCCCGGAGTTCACTCAGACTCACGTCCATTGAGTCGGTGATGCCATCCAGCCATGTCATCCTCTCTTATCCCCTTCTCCTCCTGCCCCCAATCCCCTCCCAGCATCAGAGTCTTTTCCAATGAGTCAACTCTTTGCATGAGGTGGCCAAAGTACTGGAGTTTCAGCTTCAGCATCAGTCCTTCCAAAGAACACCCAGGTCTGATCTCCTTTAGAATGGACTGACTGCATCTCCTTGCACTCCAAGGGACTCTCAAGAGTCTTCTCCAATGCCACAGTTCAAAAGCATCAATTCTTTGGTGCTCAGCTTTCTTCACAGTCCAACTCTCACATCCATACATGACCACTGGAAAAACCATAGCCTTGACTAGATGGACTTTTGTTGGCAAGTAATGTTTCTGCTTTTGAACATGCCATCTAGGTTGGTCATAACTTTTCTTCCAAGGAGTAAGCATCTTTTAATTTCATGGCTGCAATCACCATCTGCAACGCTGTTAACTATGATAGCAGGATCACTATAAACCTTTGTAGAATTGAGTCACGCAGACTGACAGAAGAGAAGCCAGAGGTTACAAAAATGACTGAACAAGGCATCTTGTGAAGCACTAAGACATTTGGCCTTCAGAGATTTTTCACCTGAAAAGTTACAGGTAGATATTGGAGTCAAGGCAGATGTAAAGACAGCTGAGCAGAACAAGGAAAATCGTGGAGAAAAGAGGTAATCTCCAGAAACTAGAATTGAGAGTAGGGGCTGGGAGGCAGTGTAGCAGAGTAGAAATTCTTTGGCATTAGAAAGGTTGAAGTTCATTTACCAGTTCTGCCCTTTATGAATTTTATGGGATCAGTCACTGATGTATCATATACCTCTATGCCTAGGTTCTCATTCATGAAGGTATTATTACTTGTTTTTTAGGTTTGTCCTGATGTCCTCATGGAACAGCACATCATGTGTCCAAAGGTAGCACATGAAAGTATTTTACAAAGAGGAGCTACTGTTGTGACATTGCTACTCGGATAGAAGGTATCCAAAATGACAGGGCAAGCTGGGAGAAGAGGTTTAGGGCATGCATTCACAAAATAAATGTCTGTGAACAGTGACACAAGACCAGGGCTAATCAGGGAGGAGGAGAGTGGGAATGATCAGAAACTTTGGGAGAAAATGTCTGGAACCCTTAGTGGGAAGGAAAACTGATTTGAGTCCTCAGACCAACACAAATGCCTTGAATAGCCTGATGAAACATACCAGATATTAGAGATGGGGTAGAGTGGTTTGCTGTCCATCACACTTAATTCCCTTTCTTCCTGGCACATGGACAGACTACAATGATCAGTAACCCCCTCTTGTAGTGGGGTGTGGTCAGGAGACAAATACTCCACTAACTGAGGGAGTGCAGGCAGAATCGCCCTTGCTAGGCTTGGCCCATGAAACTGCCTGAGTGGTCCTCTGCCCTTTCCTCATGCCTGGTTGTGGACATCCTTGGATTCCTCCATCAGCCTGGGCCCTTGAATGACCACATGGAACAGCCTCCTTCTATTTTACTCCTACATCTATGTCAACTGGACTATATGTAAATAGAAAATTAATGTGCATGGAGTTAAACCACCAAATGGAGAGATTATCATAACTGAATCAGCCTCCAATTCATAACTGAATTTTTCCTTAGTCTTTTCTGCCCCTGAAATTAAGTATGTGACCCAGCCTATTCCCAACAGGAACATTTTACATTTTGACTCTATTTTTCCTTAAAATGTAAATAAGGCAAAATTGTTCTTGGTACTTAACTATAATTCTGTTGATGGACGTAACTTCATCTTCAAGGAAATTCTAAGTAAATTAACATGAAAGTAACTCTATGGGGGCTTATAAATTTTAGGATATTAAAGAACCAACCACAGTGAGAAATGGGACAGTATGAGATGAATGAGGACTCTACATTCATCCAAACATCTCTAACTCAACTAAAACTCTGCACAGGAAGTAGGCCACTGAAAAGCTAGAGAACAAAATTATGAATCAATATTTTACTTACATAATATTATCAAATACATTTTAGGATGCTTGTTGAAAATTAAAATAACTTTATGATTTTTTTTCTCACCATAAAATAAATGCATCTTTTAAAAATCTTTGGAGAATACCCAAGTTCAAAAAATGATATCAAGATCATCTTTAATGTCACCACCCAGAGGTAACTGCACTAGTAAGAGACCATATGACATTCTTATTCCTATCAACTTGCACTGACCTGGACAGCCTCATAAATGGCAAGAGAAAAAAATTGCATCCTCATGTTCACTTTTATTTCTTTGACTTATCTGTGAGTTTATCAGTTATGTGTATTCCCTTTGGCTTATTATTGAGTTAGCTAAAGAGTTCATTCAAAATTTTTTGCCAACCCAATATATACCCTTTTGCACACTTTTTTCTTCCTTTTGACATGTTCATCTCTTATTGGTTTTTTAAAAAGCTCTAAATAGATATGAATTTAACTTTTAAAAATAGAAAATAAATTTGAATACTCTATTTTTCTAAATATATTTGAATCTTTCAATGCTGTGAAATAGGTTTAAATAATCTTTCTTGATGGAGATTTCTTAAGCTTGGGAAAATATTAATAGTTTTAATTTGCATAAGGATTAGAAATGTCACACATCTGGATCTTTTCCTACTAACATACAAGATCTCTTTTAACTTTTCAGTACAAAATTGTCCACAATTGACAAGGAAAAAGACCATAGATTCAAGCTTTTGTTAATTGACCAATGCTGTGGGTATTAGATGTAACTTATTTTTTTTTCTCTTAGTACTTTTATATGATGTTCAAAAAATTTCAAGGAATCTGGTGATAACTAAAGCTGTCATTCTATCTCACTTGAAGATTTCTTGGTCTGGAATGCAAGACTGAATAAAATCAAAATAATCATCACTTCTTTATTTTATTTTATTTTTTTTTTTTTATTTTATTTTTAATTTATTTATTTATTTTTAATTTTTACTTTACAATTCTGTATTGGTTTTGGCATAGATTGACATTTGTCAAATTGCTTTGAGTCCTGTTTTTACAGCTGATTTAATATCAGTCTTGTAAAACTGACAGCATATGTATCATTACTTTTTTATAGGTGGAACAGATCAAAGTTTTGAAACATTGCATGAGTTTTCTAGAATTACAGTGAATAATAATAATAACTAATGGTATTTAAATTCATTATGCCCCTGTTATGTAGTAAATCGAGTATAGTGTGCTTTATCTCACTGAATCATAATAACCATGTCTTAGAGATGAGAAAAATAAAGCTCAGAAAGGTGAAATGACTCCCCCAAAGTCACACAGCAAGTGAATGATAGAGCTGTGACCTCAACTATGGCAGATTCTAGAACCTGGTCTCTTAAGTAGCGAGCACTGATTAACTCTGTTGGAAAAGTGGCAAATCAGTATTAACTACAGAAACAGAACCAAGGTCTAGGGATAAACTCCAAATATAAACTTCACACTTTGTTATTTGTCTATTCTTATCACAAGAGCATCTTAAAAGAGCTTCTCCAAGCAGTTTGAAGGCTAGGGTGGGACTTGCTTATAACAGGGAGTCGATGAAAGAATGGCATGGTTCACCGGTCAGACTTTTCCCAATTAGAAGCAATTTTAACATTCTCTCAAATCTATAATTATAGGATTATTACAAACTCAATATATAGGTTGCTCAATCTGAAGCCTGCATGTACAGAATTCTGAACAAAAGTAAATTATATGTCTCAAAAGTGTTAAAAAAAAAACTCTTAATTTTTGTACAAGGTGATTCTCAAACAGTGTAAAGGTGGTTCTTAGCAGAGAAGATTTTGGGAAAAAATATTCTGCACCAAAGTGTGTGGATGAAAGCTGTCTGGTCTTTTAAACTCTATTGCCTAAAATATCCATTTGTATTATAAAAATAAATGCAGATATTATAGAGAAGTACTGGCAGCGAGCTCTGTCATATTTAATGAATCTTGAAAACACTGTTCCCACTCCAAACCAGTGATTGAATTCTCATCTTCCCACTCCCAAGTTTAGATGCTGGTGGTAGTATTTTTTCTTTTCCTTTTTTCCCCTTAGAGAACACCACATTGCCTGATTGTCCTTCATTTAGACTCTCCTCTGACTGAGATGTAGACTGGATAATACAGGCAAGCCTTTGCCAGAGGCAGTCAAATGGCCCAAACAGCCTCTCTTGGTCCCTTAATTTATTCTAAACTGGACTTGGAAAACAATTTAGAAGTAATTGAAATCCAACACCCCCTTTTTCTAAACAAATGAGGAAAACTATGGTCCACAGAGATTTAATAACTTGCCCAAATCACACATCTCATTGCCTTGAAACTACGATTCCAACTTAGATCTTGATTTACTTTTCAACTTTCCCCCGACCGTAGCACTCAGACTGGCCAGATTCCAGGCAATGTTTCTGTGCCATCAGCATCTGGAAAGAAGAGAAAGGGGCAGGTCAAGAAGTCAGGTCTTCTGAGGCTCAGTGAAGCCGAGAGACAGTACCTAGTTGCTGATATCTTGTTCTGCAGCCACTGGTGTCACACATCACATTTGGTCTGCAGCTGCAGGTGTGAAGAAACTATAAATTTACCAGTTCCAGGGCAAACACATCTTAACCAGTGTAGAGAAAAGTCTCATGGTAAACCCAAGCATGGTCTTCGGTGGTAAAGAATCCGCCTGCCAATGCAGGAGATACAGGTTCGATCCCTGGTTCAGAAAGATTGCCCTGGAGAAAGAAATGGCAATCCACTCCAGTTTTCTTGCCTGGGAAATCCCATGGACAAAGAAACCTGGTGGGCTACAGTCCATGGGGTCGCAAAAGAGTCGGACATGATTTACCGACTAAACAGCAACAAGCCAAGCACACCCCCAAGCAACCAACAAAAGCTAGCTCTAGCAGAGCGCCATCCACAGGGCACCCCAGAGTCTCTGAGATCTTGCACCCCAAAAGAGCATACATAGGGCTGGGCTGGGGAGTAATTTCTGAGCATCTTTCTTAAACAGCAGAATTAGAAGCAATTGGAAACAGAGTAGGGGGAGGGACCAAGCTTTCACTGTTCTTTTTTTTTTCTCTCTCTCTCTTTTCAAGGGGTCAAAAGCCAACAATCTGACAGTTATAAAAGTGTCAGCCCAAAGGGAGAAGTCGCCTTGGAAGATAGGATCGCTCACCCGGCGTGGATCAGAAACTGAGATTCATCACCACGTTTTCTTTCTCTTCTTTCCAACAGCCTCTGTTGCTCATGGCAGATTTAATGGTGTGATTTACAGCACCGAGAGACCTTTGTCAGGGCCAGTAAAATGACAAACAATGAATATATGGAGCAGTATGTTAACAGCCCACCACACAATACCTTGTCAGTTACAGCTTGATAGTGATACATTTTAATTTTGTCTTTCATAAAAATCTTGGCATGTATGCCTCATTTGAACACAGGCTTCCAAGTCAAGTGTGTCATCCAAGCAAGCAGTTTATCACCCTCTATATTTTCTGTCCTTTTCATTTAATGTCATTCCTATGGCAACAGACATCGCCCTGGAAATCATTTTCAAAACAGCTTATTTGTTGAAAGGGACTGGGTGAGGTTAAAATATGTGTTTGGCTGGGAAGAATGTCAGAGTGTGAATATGGCTTAGTTACATTAATCATATTCTTTGAGGACTTTGTGTAATCAGATACTTGAAGGAGGCGTATTGTGGGGTGGGATTTGACATCTCCACCCCACCCCCAGCTTTTTATAGGTTCACATTTCATAAGGATAAAAATAAGAGAAGCAAATTTGCAGTGCACTTCATGGGAAGGCATATTCACGTGTTTCTAATACGGCCCAGTATATCCTTTTGTGGAGTTGGGTGGATGGGTGGAATATAACCCTAATGTTAGGGTTACTCTGAAGCTGATTATGGAAAACCAGATTTATTCATTCAGCATTTATTCAATGCTTCTTTATTGAGCATCTATTATGAAATAGGCATTGTGCTGAGAATGTGGGTGAATAAAATAAACTGAGTTTCTGCTCCCATGGAGGGAGGAGGGTTAGAGTTTAGACTCTAGTGGGGAAAACAGATTGTCCAAGTTGAGTTCTCTAACAATAAGGTCTAAGACGAGGATTCTTCAGTTCATTTCATTCCAGGTGCTCAGTCATGTCCGACTCTTTACAACCCCATGCATGACAGCATGCCAGGCCTCCCTGTCCATCACCAACTCCGGGAGTTCACTCAAACTTATGTCCATCGAGTCAGTGATACCATCCAGCCATCTCATCCTCTGTTATCCCCTTCTCCTCCTGCCCCCAATCCTTCCCAGCATCAGTCTTTTCCAATGAGTCAACTCTTCACATGAGGTGGCCAAAGTATTGGAGTTTCAGCTTTAGCATAACTCCTTCCAAAGAACACCCAGGACTGATCTCCTTTTGAATGGACTGGTTGGATCTCCTTGCAGTTCAAGGGACTCTCAAGAGTCTTCTCCAACACCACAGTTCAAAGGCATCAATTCTTCAGTGCTCAGCTTTCTTCACAGTCCAACTCTCATATCAACACATGACCACTGGAAAAACCAAGCCTTGACTAGATGGACCTTTGTTGTCAAAGTAATATGTCTGCTTTTTTTAATATGCTATCTAGGTTGGTCATAATTTTCCTTCCAAGGAGTAAGTGTCTCTTAATTTCATGGCTGCAATCACCATCTGCAGTGATTTTGGACCCCCCAAAAATAAAGTCTGACAATGTTTCAACTGTTTCCTCATCTATTTCCCCTGAAATGATGGGACCAGTGAAGGGATGGAGCCAAAGCAAAAACAATACCCAGTTGTGGTTGTGACTGGTGATAGAAGAAGGTCTGAAGCTGTAAAGACCAATATTGCATAGGAACCTGGAATGTTAGGTCCATGAATCAAGGCAAATTGGAAGTGGTCAAACAGGAGATGGCAAGAGTGAATGTCAACATTCTAGGAATCAGCAAACTAAAATAGACTGGAATGGGTGAATTTAACTCAGATGACCATTATATCTAGTACTGCGCGCAGGAATCCCCCAGAAGAAATGGAGTAGCCATCACGGTCAACAAAAGAGTCCAAAGTGCACTACTTGGATGCAATCTCAAAAATGACAGGATGATCTCTGTTCATTTCCAAGGCAAATCATCCAATATCACTGTAATCCAAGTCTATGCCCCAACCAGTAACACTGAAGAAGCTGAAGTTGAACGGTTCTCTGAAGACCTACAAGACCTTTTAGAACTAACAACCAAATAAGATGTCCTTTTCATTATAGGGGACTGGAATGCAAAAGTAGGAAGTCAAGAAACACCTGGGGTTAACAGGCAAACTTGGCCCTGGAATATGGAATGAAGCTGGGCAAAGGCTAATAGAGTTTTGCCTAGAGAACCCACTGGTCATAGCAAACACCCACTTCCAACAACACAAGAGAGGACTCTACACATGGCCATCACCAGATGGTCAACACTGAAATCAGATTGATTATATTCTTGCAGCCAAAGATGAAGAAACTTTATACAGTCAGCAAGAACAAGACCGGGACATGACTGTGGCTCAGATCATAAACTCCTTATTGCCACAGTCAGACTTAAATTGAAGAAAGTAGGGAAAACCACTAGGCCATTCAGGTATGACCTAAATCAAATCATTTATAATTATATGGTGGAAGTGAGAAATAGATTTAAGGGACTAGATCTGATAGATAGAGTGCCTGATGAACTATGGACAGAGGTTCATGACTTTGTACAGGGGACAGGGGTCAAGATCATCCCCATGGAAAAGAAATGCAAAAAAGCAAAATGGCTGTCTGGGGAGGCCTTACAGATGGCTGTGAAAAGAAGAGAAGCGAAAAGCAAAGGAGAAAAGGAAAGATAAAAGCATCTGAAGGCCGAGTTCCAAAGAATAGCAAGAAGAGATAAGAAAGCTTCCTCAGCCATCAATGCAAAGAAATAGGGGAAAACAACAGAATGGGAAAGACTAGAGATCTCTTTAAGAAAATTAGAGATACCAGCGGAATATTACATGCAAAGATGGGCTCGATAAAGGACAGAAATAGTATGGACCTAACAGAAGCAGAAGATATTAACAAGAGGTGGCAAGAATACACAGAAGAATTGTACAAAAAAGAACTTCATGACCAAGATAATCACGATGGTGTGATCACTCACCTCAAGCCAGCCATCCTGGAATGTGAAGTCAAGTGGGCCTTAGAAAGCATCACTATGAACAAAGGTAGTGGAGGTGATGGAATTCCAGTTGAGCTATTTCAAATCCTGAAAGATGATGCTGTCAAAGTGCTGCACTCAATATGCCAGCAAATTTGGAATACTCAGCAGTGGCCACAAGTCTGGAAAAGGTCAGTTTTTATTCCAATCCCAAAGAAAGGCAATGCCAGAGAATACTCAAACTACCACACAACTGCACTCATCTAACACGCTAGTAAAGTGATGTTCAAAATTCTCCAAGCCAGGCTTCAGCAATATGTGAACTGTGAACTTCCTGATGTTCACACTGGTTTTAGAAAAGGCAGAGGAACCAGAGATCAAATTGCCAACATCCGCTGGATCATTGAAAAAGCCAGAGAGTTCCAGAAAATCGTCTATTTCTGCTTTATTGACTATGCCAAAGCCTTTGACTCTATGGATCACAATAAACTGTGGAAAATTCTGAAAGAGATGGGAATAGCAGACCACCTAACCTGCCTCTTGAGAAACCAGTATGCAGGTCAGGAAGCAACAGTTAGAACTGGACATGGAACTGTTAACAGACTGGTTCCAAATAGGAAAAGGAGTTCGTCAAGGCTGTATATTGTCACCCTGCTTGTTTAACTTCTATGCAGAGTACATCATGAGAAACGCTGGGCTGGAAGAAGCACAAGCTGGAATCAAACTTGCCAGGAGAAATATCAATAACCTCAGATATGCAGATGACACCACCCTTATGGCAGAAAGTGAAGAGGAACTAAAAAGCCTCTGGATGAAAGTGAAAGAGGAGAGTGAAAAAGTTCAATTAAAGCTCAACATTCATGGGTGGCTAACAAACACATGAAAAGATGCTCAACATCACTCATTATTAGAGAAATGCAAATCAAGACCACAATGAGGTACCACTTCACACCAGTCAGAATGTCTGCGATCCAAAAATCTGCAACCAGTAAATGCTGGAGAGGGTGTGGAGAAAAGGGAACCCTCCTACACTGTTGGTGGGAATGCAAACTAGTACAGCCACTATGGAGAATAGTGTGGAGATTCCTTAAAAAACTGCAAATAGAACTGCCTTATGACCCAGCAATCCCACTGCTGGGCATACACACTGAGGAAACCAGAATTGAAAGAGACACATGTACCCCAATGTTCATCGCAGCACTGTTTATAATAGCCAGGACATGGAAACAACCTAGATGTCCATCAGCAGATGAATGGATAAGAAAGCTGTGGTACATATACACAATGGAATATTACTCAGCCATTAAAAAGAATACATTTGAATCAGTTCTGATGAGGTGGATGAAACTGGAGCCGATTATACAGAGTGAAGTAAGCCAGAAAGAAAAACACCAATACAGTATACTAACACATATATATGGAATTTAGAAAGATGGCAATGATGACCCTGTATGCAGGACAGCAAAAGAGACACAGATGTGTATAGCAGACTTTTGGACTCAGAGGGAGAGGGAGAGGGTGAGATGATTTGGGAGAATGGCATTGAAACATGTATAATATCATGTAAGAATCGAATCGCCAGTCTATGTCCGATGCAGGATACAGCATGCTTGGGGCTGGTACACGGGGACGACCCAGAGAGATGTTGTGGGGAGGGGGGTGGGAGGGGGATCCATGTTTGGGAATGCATGTACACCCGTGGTGGATTCGTGTCAATGTATGGCAAAACCAATACAGAATTGTAAAGTAAAATTTTTAAAAAAATTAAAAAAAAAAATAAAGAGATGGTTACTGAAAAAAATAAAAATAAAAAAATATAAATAAAATAAAGCTCAACATTCAGAAAATGAAGATCTTGGCATCTGGTCCCATCACTTCATGGGAAATAGATGTGGAAACAGTTTCAGACTTTACTTTTCTGGGCTCCAAAATCACTGCAGATGGTGATTGCACCGTGAAATTAAAAGACGCTTACTCCTTGGAAGAAAAGTTATGACCAACCTAGATAGCATATTCAAAAGCAGAGACAGTACTTTGCCAACAAAGGTCCGTCTAGTCAAGGCTATGTTTTTTCTGGTAGTCATGTATGGATGTGAGAGTTGGACTTTAAAGAAAGCTGAGCACCAAAGAACTGATGCTTTTGAACTGTGGTATTGGAAAAGACTCTTGAGAGTCCCTTGGACTGCAAGGAGATCCAACCAGTCCATTCTAAAGGAGATCAGTCCTGGGTGTTCTTTGGAAGGAATGATGCTAAAGCTGAAACCCCAGTACTTTGGCCACCTCATGCAAAGAGTTGATGCATTGAAAAAGACTCTGATTTTGGGAGGGATTAGGGGCAGGAGAAAAAGGGGATGACAGAGGATGAGATGGTTGGATGGCATCACAGACTCGATGGATGTGAGTTTGAGTGAACTCCAGGAGTTGGTGATGGACAGGGAGGCTTGGCGTACTGCGATTCATGGGGTCGCAAAGAGTCAGACACGACTGAGCGACTGAACTGAACTGATGGGACGAATGCCATGATCTTCATTTTCTGAATGTTGAGCTTTAAGCCAACTTTTTCGTTCTCCACTTTCACTTTCATCAAAGGGCTTTTTAGTTCCTCTTCACTTTCTGCCATAAGGGTGGTGTCATCTGCATATCTGAGGTTATTGATATTTCTCCCGGCAAGCTTGATTCCAGCTTGTGCTTCTTCCAGCCCAGCGTTTCTCATGATGTACTCTGCATAGAAGTTAAACAAGCAGGGTGACAATATACAGCCTTGACGAACTCCTTTTCCTATTTGGAACCAGTCTGTTAACAGTTCCATGTCCAGTTCTAACTATTGCTTCCCGACCTGCATACCGGTTTCCCAAGAGGCAGGTTAGGTGGTCTGCTATTCCCATCTCTTTCAGAATTTTCCACAGTTTATTGTGATCCATAGAGTCAAAGGCTTTGGCATAGTCAATAAAGCAGAAATAGATGATTTTCTGGAACCCTCTGGCTTTTTCAATGATCCAGCGGATGTTGGCAATTTGATCTCTGGTTCCTCTGCCTTTCCTAAAACCAGTGTGAACATCAGGAAGTTCACAGTTCACATATTGCTGAAGCCTGGCTTGGAGAATTTTGAACATCACTTTACTAGCATGTGAGATGAGTGCAATTGTGTGGTAGTTTGAGCATTCTCTGGCATTGCCTTCCTTTGGGATTGGAATAAAAACTGACCTTTTCCAGACTTGTGGCCACTGCTGAGTATTCCAAATTTGCTGGCATATTGAGTGCAGCACTTTGACAGCATCATCTTTCAGGATTTGAAATAGCTCAACTGGAATTCCATCACCTCCACTACCTTTGTTCATAGTGATGCTTTCTAAGGCCCACTTGACTTCACATTCCAGGATGGCTGGCTTGAGGTGAGTGATCACACCGTCGTGATTATCTTGGTCATGAAGATCTTTTTTGTACAGTTCTGTGTATTCTTGCCACCTCTTGTTAATATCTTCTCCTTCTGTTAGGTCCATACCATTTCTGTCCTTTATCGAGCCCATCTTTGCATGTAATATTCCCCTGGTATCTCTAATTTTCTTAAAGAGATCTCTAGTCTTTCCCATTCTGTTGTTTTCCCCTATTTCTTTGCATTGATGGCTGAGGAAGCTTTCTTATCTCTTCTTGCTATTCTTTGGAACTCGGCCTTCAGATGCTTTTATCTTTCCTTTTCTCCTTTGCTTTTCGCTTCTCTTCTTTTCACAGCCATCTGTAAGGCCTCCCCAGACAGCCATTTTGCTTTTTTGCATTTCTTTTCCATGGGGATGATCTTGACCCCTGTCCCCTGTACAATGTCATGAACCTCTGTCCATAGTTCATCAGGCACTCTATCTATCAGATCTAGTCACTTAAATCTATTTCTCACTTCCACCATATAATCATAAGGGATTTGATTTAGGTCATACCTGAATGGCCTAGTGGTTTTCCCTACTTTCTTCAATTTAAGTCTGACTGTGGCAATAAGCAGTTCATGATCTGAGCCACACTCAGGTCCCGGTCTTGTTTTTCCTGACTGTATAAGAGCTTTTCCATCTTTGGCTGCAAAGAATATAATCAATCTGATTTCAGTGTTGACCATCTGGCGATGGCCATGTGTAGAGTCCTCTCTTGTGTTGTTGGAAGTGGGTGTTTGCTATGACCATTGCGTTCTCTAGGCAAAACTCTATTAGCCTTTGCCCAGCTTCATTCCGTATTCCAAGGCCAAGTTTGCCTGTTACCCCAGGTGTTTTTTGACTTCCTACTTTTGCATTCCAGTCCGCTATATTGAAAAGGACATCTTTTTTATGAAGATTTATTTAAGACTACTTAGAGGAAGCCACAGTTAGAACTGGACATGGAACAGCAGACTGGTTCCAAATAGGAAAAGGAGTACGTCAAGCCTGTATATTATCACCCTGCTTGTTTAACTTATATACAGAGTTCATCATAAGAAACGCTGGACTGGAAGAAACAACAGCTGGAATCAAGATTGCGGGGAGAAATATCAATAACCTCAGATATGCAGATGATACCACCCTTATGGCAGAGAGTGAAGAGGAACTAAAAAGCCTCTTGATGAAAGTGATAAAGGAGAGTGAAAAAGTTGACTGAAAGCACAACATTCAGAAAATGAAGATCATGGCATTTTGTCCCATCACTTCATGGGAAATGGATGGGGAAACAGTAGAAACAATGTCAGATTTTATTTTTTTGTGCTCCAAAATCACTGCAGATGGTGACTGCAGCCATGAAATTAAAAGACTCCTTGGAAGAAAAGTTATGACCTACCTAGATAGTATATTCAAAAACAGAGACATTACTTTGCTGACTAAGGTCTGTCTAGTCAAGGCTATGGTTTTTCCTGTGGTCATGTATGGATGTGAGAGTTGGACTGTGAAGAAGGCTGAGCACTGAAGAATTGATGCTTTTGAACTGTGGTGTTGGAGAAGACTCTTGAGAGTCCCTTGGACTGCAAGGAGATCCAACCAGTCCATTCTGAAGGAGATCAACCCTGGGATTTCTTTGGAAGGAATGATGCTAAAGCTGAAACTCCAGTACTTTGGCCACCTCATGCTAAGCGTTGACTCATTGGAAAAGACTCTAATGCTGGGAGGGATTGGGGGCAGGAGAAGAAGGGGACGATAGAGGTGAGATGGCTGGATGGCATCACTGACTCGATGGACGCGAGTCTGAGTGAACTCCGGGAGTTGGTAATGGACAGGGAGGCCTGGCGTGCTGCGATTCATGGGATCGCAAAGAGTCGGACATGACTGAGCAACTGAACTGAACTGAGAGGAGACTTACAGGAACTTAATAAGGAAGTATAGTGGGCAAAGGAGCAAGGAGATGAAGGTGAGCAAAGCTGAGTCCAGCCTTAACATGGTCTTGGGAAAGGTTAGAGCTTGCATAGCCCCAAGAGTGACCAACCTCTGAGGCACTGCACCAGACCTGGGCTTTTGGATGTGGACTTCCCAGGTGGCTCAGTGGTAAAGAATCAGCCTGCTAACACAAGAGACATAGATTTGATCCCTGAGTTGAGACGATCCCTTGGAAATGGAAATGGCAACCCACTCCAATATTCTTGCTTGGCAAATCCCTTTGACAGAGGAGACTGGAGGTCTACAGTCCACGGGGTTGCAAAGAATCAGACACGACTTAGCAACCAAAAATCAATGAGTCGGTCACTGATTGCAAGCTGTCATGTATGGTCAATGTCCACTGTCATGGTGTCCTCTGCATCCCTGGGCTGAGTGACTCCTGTTGACCAAGAGTGAGCCTTGAGAGAAGGGTGCAGAGTGGGCCAACAGCAATCAAAACTCACAGCAGTTAGGGAGTAGGCACCCCAGCCAGGCATAGGAATCTGTTAAGGGGACATAGCTTCCACTCTATGCATATGTATGATCTTTTATGTTAGTAGTAGTGCAATGAATAGAATGAGGATAGTCAATCAATGGCAGATGGACAGGTCATGAAATACATCCCTGGAGAGAGGACATCTGAGCTGAGAGCCAGCATGGTGAAGATCTGGGACGTTATCTCCCTAGGGACTTGAAACAGCAAGGACAAATAACCAGTGGGATCTTTTTAAGGGTGAAAGTTTAAGATATTTGAGGAGCACAGAGAAAGCCCAGGGGGTCCAAATGCCATGAGCAAATGAGGGGCTGGTAGAAGAGAAGGTCAAAGACACAGGCAGGGGTCAGAGAGGATGTGGCAGCCCATGAGCAGAGCTTGGGGTTTATTCTAAGGTCAGTGGAGAGCCTACTACCCTATTTCATTTTTTTGGCTGTGCTGGGTCTTAATTGCTGTGAGGGTTTTTCTCTAGTTGTGGCGAGTGGGGGTACTCTCTAGTTGCAGTGCGAGGGCTTCTCATTGTGGTGGCTTCTCTTGTTGTGGAGCACGGGCTCTATAGGATTGGAATTTCAGTAGTTGCAGCATGCTGTCTTGGTAGTTGCAGAGCACAGGCTTAGTTGCTTTGCGGTATGTAGGATCCCCCTGGACTGGGGATCAAACCTGTGTGTCCTACATTAGCAGGTGGAATCTTAACCACTGGACCACCAGGGCATCAGATATCCCAATCTAGGAAATCAAACCTTCAGCCCACTTTCAGCCCCTCTTAGCACCATGCCAGAGGCTCTGAGAACCTTGGTGGGCACAAGATACTGCTTATTTCACCACAGAGCTGGGCCTTGCTGGATGGAATGACTCCCAAGAAGCTTGAAAATCAGCTACAAATACTGGCAGTTCTTGCATTAAGACTACCTGAATATTGGTTCACACAGCAACCCATACAAGCCTTCTTAACCTCTGTCATGGATGACCTGTAGTTTTGATGGATATCTGAAGCTTTTTCCCTCCAGGTATTGTCCCTATAACTGGTATTTCAGGAACACATTGTCCCCACATTAGAACTTCGTGCAGGACTTCCCTGGTGGCTCAGAGGTAAAGAATCCACCTACCAGTGCAGGAAACATAGGTTTGATTCCTGGTCTGGGAAGGTCCCACCTGCTGCAGGTTAACTAAGCACCTGTGCCACCCACTGTCCCCTTGTGCCCTAGAGCCAGTGTGTCACAAGAAGAGAAGCCACTGCAGTGAGAAGTCCATGAACCACTACCAGAAAGTAGCCCCTACTCACCACAACTAGAGAAATCTCTTGTAGCAACAAAGACCTAGCATAGCCAAATATATAAATTAAAAAAAAAAAAGAACCTAGTGCATTTTCCCATAGAGGAAATACTTGCATGGTGAACAGTCTTATAGAATTTGGCTACCCAAATTGTGATCCAGGGGTATTCCACTTAGAAATGCAGAACCACAGGCCCCCTCCCTCCTAGGCTTACTGAATCAGAATCTGCTATTTAACCAGGCCCCCAGGTGATTCTACATGCACATAGAAGTTTGATCAACTCTGTTGTAAAAAGTTGTTTCTACAAGAAAATGTTTCCTAAAGTCCAATAGCTCACTTATTAACAAACACTGGGAATATACAACCAGTATGTTAAAAAGTATTGAACGTTAAAAAAAAGTAAATAAACTTAATTAAAAAAATGTAAAGTGTTGAACTTTATAATATAATTAGAAAAGAGAAAACCATGCACTACTTTTCTGCATAATCACAGTTGTTTTGTGTGGACACTAGGAAGCTACCTGGAGGCCCAAAATGATTGAAGGGAGACCCTGAATGGAAAGAGATTTGAGAAGAGAAGAGTAAAGAAATGTAGTTTTCATGGATGGTATCACAGAAAGGAGAAGTCAACATTAGTCCAAGTGTGTCTGAACATATTTTTTTCTCAAAGAAGAGACTTCCAGAAAGGTAGGAATCTAGAAATCTGCTCTTCTATAAAAGCAATGGGGCAAAAGGTACCATAGAGAAAATTGTCTAAATCAGCTTTTTTAGAGCTTTGGAAATTAATGAAAATTTTGCAATAATCCAAGGGTATTTATTCAAGAAAACACTAGTTTTACAAGATGATCCTAAGTTTTACTCAAAAGAAGACTCTGTACTTAAATGAGAAGCATTGGGTGTGAGAAAGTTTAACAGGTTTCTCTCAGCAGGACCTTTCAGGGCCTTTAACATACCAAATGTACAGTGTATAGCATGCAATTTCCCCCCAAACTTAATTGATCACAGATCCCTTTTGTTGTGAGCTATTTCAAGGATTTACATCCTGAGAAATATACTTTGGGAAATACTAGGTAAGACTCTGAGGTGAGATCTGAGGAAAAAAGGGGAAGAATTGTGGACACTAGAGGAGAGAATGGGCATAAAAGAGAATGCGATGATATCGTCAGTGCACCTTTCCTATCCAGAAAGTCTAAAGAGCAAAGAATGTTGACTGGATATGATTAATGATAAACAGGTTGAAATATAGACGTTCAGAAAATACATGAAAAGATGTTCAGCCTCCAGAATTATCAGGGAAAGACGAATCAAATTAAAACCATTATACATTTGACAAATGTTCTAATCTCTGACAATATCAAGTGTCAGTGGAGAGATAGAGCCTGGCAACTCTCAGATATCACCAGTAGGGGTATAAAGTGGGATCACCATTTTGAAGTACAACTTGGCAAAATTTAGAAAAGTTGAAGATGTACAGGCACCCTAGAGAAACTACCACTTGGATGCTCATGGAGACAAGTCCAAGAGGGTTTGTTTCAGTGTAATTTGTGGAAACAACCTAAATGGCCTTTATGTATGAATATATTATTTTACATTCATAGAATAGAATGTTATACAGTAGATAAAAATGAATGAAGGCTATATGTATTCACATCAATAAATCTTAACAGGGCACAAAGAAACTGAAATCATTTAAAGTTTTTAAAAATTCCAAAATATTGCATATTGGATTCTCTCATACTGCATAATAGGTCCTTTTCAGATGTCAAAACATGCATAGAAATGATGCCTGCAAATTCCTCATGATGGTGACTTCTGGGGAGGGGGAGAGGGGGATGGAACTGGGGAGGGATACACAGGGACTTCAAGTCTATAACATTTTGTTTCCTCACAAAAAATATGAAACAAATAGGGGAAAAGGTTTAAGCCTGACCAGGTTATGTATGGATAAATAAATACACGTTTATAATATGTGTGTTTGAAAAATTATTTGCTTTGTTTCTTTCTATATAGATTTGCTATGGGTTGGATTACATCCCTCCAAAAGTCACATGCTGAAGCCCTAGCTTCATTCTGAAGTCCCGAGAATGTGACCTTTTAAAGTCACTGAAGCACTGAAGTTATAATTAGTTAGGATGAGATCATCCTGAAGTAGAACGTCCCTCTTATTCAGTATGGTGGGTGTTCTTATTTTAAAAGAGGAATTTTAACACAGATATGAGAGTAGGGATAATGCCAGGTGAACATGAAGTTTGAGATCAGAATGATGCATCTACAAGCATAAAACTTCAAAGTTTGCTACCCAACCTCCAGAAGCTAGAGGAGAGGCATGGTACAGATTCTTTCTCAGGAGAAACCAACGTGAATGACCTTGGTCTTAGATTTCTTCCCCAGAACTGTGGGATAATACATTTCTGTAGTTGAAGCCACTAGTTTGTGGTACTTTGTTACAGTAGCTCTAGCAAACTAATGAAGAATTTATAATATGAGATAGCTCAAAGCAGAGATGCATTCTTGAATAAGAAGAGATTCAGGGACAGCTTCCTTCAGAAGTGAACTTTAAACTGAGCATTAGGTAGGGGGAGTTGTTTTGAGCTGCTCAGTACTTCTTCCTTTGCAGAATTGACCTCGCTCTTGTCCTGTGATCCCAGAGGGCATCCTCATCACATCTTCCAATCTAGAGACCAGGGGAAGTCACACGACACAACTCAGGCCAATCAGACTCTCCCTCTTACAAGCTGAGTTTAAATCAAACACAAAAGAACACTAGCAATAGATGCTGAGCTCACTGATGACAGTACATAGAACTGTGAAACTTCCCCAGAGAAGCTGAGACACATTTTGTTTTCCAGAGACTACTGCAGTAGTATCTCCACTCCTACCTGCTCTTCTTACAATGTGACTTTGATTCTGCTCCATTTGAGATGTAAGGCCGTTCTCCCTCCCTTAATCTGAGTGAGTGGCCTAATGATGAGTGGAAGTGATGCTCTGTGATTTCTGAGGCCACATCACAAAAGGCAATATAACATTCAGCTGGCACTCTTGGGATCCTTGGAACCTAGCTACCGTGGAACCTAGCTACTTGCCTTCCAGAACCTTCTGTGTTCCAGGCTTATCACAATGAAGCTAGTACCTAAAGCCTAAGCATATTGTAAAGAAGCTCAAGAGCCTGTGGGAAGGAACCAAGGCTCCCAGCTCCCAGTCATGTGACTGAGCCGTATTGAAAATGGGACCTCCAGCTCCCATCTGGGCCATGCCAGCTGATACCCCACAGGATGGAGGGGTTTCCCTGTCCAGGTTGAAGATTCATAAGCAAAATAAAGGACTGTTCTTGTTTCATGCCATTGACTTTGGGGGCACTTTATTACCTGGCAATGAAGCTTCCCTGGTCGCTCAGTGGTAAAGAATCCTCCTGCCAATGTAGGAGGCATAGGTTCGATCCTTGGGTTGTGAAGTTCCTCTGGAGGAGGAAATGGCAACCCACTCCAGTATTCTTGCCTGGAGAATCCCATGGAAGAGGAGCCTGGTGGGCTATACTTTATGGGGTCACAAAAGAGTCGGACACAACTTAATGACTAAACAACAACAACAAAGACTGAAACAGCCATCCTGATTTTCCTTTTTTCCACGGCCTGGATGTTGGGTTCTTTTTAATTTTGCAGACTTTTGAGGAAGATCCTTTTGAGGAATTTATTCTTACCTAAATTAACCAAAATTTGTTCCTTTTGCCTGTAACTACTTGCAGATAACCGTAGAAAATGATAGAAAGGCAAACATCAAGTGAGAGGTAACAATGGGCCTAAAGACTCTTGTTCAAGGAAGAGCCTGGGACCTTGAAAGGAAGGAGAACAGTTGGTGAGGCTGGAGTGTGAAGGGGTGCAGGTTTCAAGATGAGGTTGAGAGGGAGTAAATTAGTACTAATCGTGTCCCACGCCTTGGCAAGGTATGTAGCTCCTAACGTCTCAGTCATCTGCATATCAACAATAAGACGACAGTCCTATTTTTAAGCAACTCCCCACCTCCACATACACAATACCCCATTGAAGGGAAAATGAAATCAAAACTCAGCAACCACTATTTACTGCTGACCTGGAACTCAACCCGGTTCTGTCTTCCTCCAAAGCTTGTCCTCCTAACACATCTGCTGTGTGGCCCAGGAGATGATTTATAACTTAGAGGAGAGAGTACAGGGAGAGCGCTAAGTGGGAGATGCATGGATGAATACACAGCCCAGTTGGAAAGACCCAGTGATGTTACAGAGCCATAAAACTCATTTTACAAAGAAAGAGATCAAACATGGAATGTGACTATCATTAAAGGGTGGAAGAAAGAATATGGACTTTGGAACTCCACAGAATTTCCTACTATGGTATGTGTAATCTCAGGCATTTCACCTGGCCTCACTCAGAATCCATTTTCTCTAACAAGGGGGTGAGGACCCCCAAGTTCCCCTGATAAGGTCTGACAATGACGCTTATAAATTGGATGGTGCCTGGTGGGTATCAAAATGTCACCAATAGTCCTTGCTATTGAGAATAATTATAGTAACACCCAAGGTTGCATAGACAGAGACTCAAAAAAGTGAGGGGAAAGAGAAGCAGGTAAAAAAACAGAGGAAACAGGGTAAGATGGGAGAAAGGGACACAGGAGGAAGGAGTTACTGGAAGGAGGGAACATGGGCAGCAGGAACAAAAAAGTCAAATCTCATGCTGGAGGATTTTTAAGTCTCCACACAAAAAAATGATTCCAGTGCCCAAAGCAACTCCTGGTGTGACCACCCCTGCAGGAGAGGTACCAGCCACGTGCAGCCCAGCCCTAGGATCTTATAAGGGATTAGATTTTCATGCTCCAGTTTAGGGCACCATAGCTCCCAGGAAACCAGTTCCCAAACAATCAGATGCTTCTTTTGCAAAGACAAAAGGCAGCTAGCCCCCTTCTACATGAATCCTCTTAATTTCCCTACCTTGTCAAGGACCTAACAGCTCATCACATTCTTGGTGGCCATGGGGCTCAGGCCTTGTTACTCTTTGACCATCATGCATGGAAGAGTTATAGAAGGAATTGGAGGAGGGCAAGGAGGGATGTCCCCTGGGGGCAGTGGGCAAAGTAGCCCACACTAGGACTTCAGACCCGAGTTTCCATTTCTGCCCAACACCTGATGAAAGGAACTGGTTTTCAAATCCTATCACCCAGGGATAAAGCAAGCAGCAGATGAAAGGAATTATAGCAACTTTACCAAGTCATCTAAACTGTGGCCCGCATTGCTAGGATTCCTGGGTATGAGGTTTCCAGACAAGGGAGAAAAATGGACTGAAGGGAATTTCTTTCTTAAAAGGGAAGTGGGTCTGTGTTGAGATAATTCAGAAGAAGGATAAACCTGGGAAGGCTGGTGCTGGTTGTTTGCCATCATCCTATCCTTGGGCCCTTATTGAAAATTCCTACCCTCCAGGCTCCCCATCCCCACATCAGGGTGGGGCCCCTTTCTATGAAGAAAATAGAGGTTGCAATGTTTGGCATATTAATTCGGAGCATATGGTCAAAAATATTGTTTGCTATGGCTCGTGGGCTTATGATATTTAATTTAAAATAGATTTTCCTAAATAAAAAGAGACTTTGTACAGATGGCCATTAAAAGCAAACCGTTTTGCTGCTCGGCATTGTTAAAATACAATGTTTTTAAAGCATTTTATAAGATGTTGGCCCTTTGGCAAGAATGGAGTGTTCTGAAAAGATGGAGGCTTGGCACAGCGACAAGATGTCCCTGGTACGATGGTCACAGGTCCAGTTCCGTGGGCAATCTTTATCTCAGTAAGTTCAATTTTCTTTTATACAGTACATTTCCTTCTTAAATCCTGAAGTTACATTCAGACCTGAGAAAGTCCAACTCTTGAGATCAAGTGGCTAGAGTGATAACCACAAACGCTTTCTTATGTCATTTCTCATTAAATATGAACAGATTGTTTCCACAACAAACACAGAGCAAGCGTGAGACCAGGTGTTCTCCCATTTTCCACATCTCTTCCAGCCTTAGTGGGAGGATTACAGGGCTTTTCCTTCCTCTCTCTCTGTCTTGTTTTAACGATCACCTGAGGTTGATGACTGCCACAAAAAGGGTGGCCTGGCATCTTAAAGGCTTGGAGGTTGATGAACATGTCAAATAAGTTTGGTCTACATGGAGCACATGAGCGGCACTTTTGTGCTATTGATAATGCAGGTTCTTTCAAGTGGTTACAAAATAAAAATACCTTCTGACTCATCTCAGGAGAGCCATACCATGAATTATGTCAATCCAGCTTGTTTTCTCCAGCCAATTCATTCTGATTTTCTGAGGAAGGCAGCAGACCCAGAGGGTAGAGCCTGCTAAGCTGCTTAACCATGAAACACACACAGGAAAATGACAAAGAGAAGAATCGATGGTGTTAATTTATGGGCTCCTGCTCCAAACGGGAACATTCTGAACAACACTGGCCTCTTCCATCCTCCCCTCAAACCATCCCCAGACAATATCCTTCCCTGGAATATGATCAGGAGAGAGCACATACCTCAGGATCCAATCTGCTGCATTGGTTTTCATGACACAAGGTCAGCCACTGAAGACTGTTGTTGAAAAGCTGATACTTGAGAAATGGTTTCATATTAGTTTGGGATAAAAAAGAAAGGATAGAAGTTTCTAGATTATCAGTAATCCTTTCTTATGAATGGCCAAAGAGAAACAGCCCACTTTTTGATGGCGCATCAGAGAAACATGGAGGTACCAGAACAATTGTTCCCAACACAGTACCATCTGTAATTAGTGACACAACAGCCACAGTGTGGTTTGTTTTTCTAGTTCAGTAACTTTTAACAACACTTGTAATCAGTCGGGTTTTTAGAAAGAGGGTGTGAGGGCCAGGAGAAAGAATTACATTACACACAGCACAGCAGTCCTGGAGAAATGCTCACGGCTGGACACACCTTTCTGCCAGGGCGGCTATCTGAGCCTTTGTTTGAAGGGATATAAACAAAAGCTTAGAGAGAGATCCTTCAATCCCGTGGGGTAACCTCAGAGGGGAAGCTTTCTCCTCTGTCCACGAAGTGAGGGATTGGGTTTGCCAGCAGCCGGAGGACTGCAGCCCTGCCTTTGCAGAGCTCTGGAGACAGGTATTTACCTGGCCTGCACCTGGATATTAGTTGCTTAAATGGGGCACAAACCTGCCAGAGCTTGAAACAGTCAGAACACAGAATATGTAACTAGAATTAACAAAACTAGAAGACACTTTTAATGAAGCAGGCAAGATCCCTACCGGGGCTTTGGCAATTCAACTCCAAAAAATATTTCAGTGGGGTTATCAATTAGCACACGCTGTGGTGAGCAGGAAGGTAAATATTGATTTGTAAAGTTCCTATCTCGGTGGCTGTCTTTGAATGAGCTCAAGGAGCTTGACCACTCTTAACCAGGCATTAAAATTAAAGAAAAAAAGAATGACTAAGGTTTTTTTTTTTATTCTTTTTAAAATGATTTTTTTTTGTTTATAACAAGACACTACATGTTCAATATAGACAAATTAGAAAGTGTAGATAATAGAAAAATAAAAGTCAAAGACATTCATAATCTCAGCATTCAGCAACCATTTCTTACAAAAATCAGGGCTGAGAAGACATACTATTTCATAATATCCTTTTGTCACTTTTGAGTCTTTATTGTCATTACTTACAATTGATAAATTTGCATCTACTTCATTCTTAATGGCAGCTTAGTATTGTATGTCAAGGATGTACAAAAGCTTATTTAATCACTCCTTTGTTTTTAAACATTCAGATGGTTTCCAACTTTTCGGTGTGTTGTAAACAGCTTCGGTGAACCACCTTCTGGGTAAGTATTCTCATTAAATACTTTACGTAACATATTAAAGTGTTATTTTCATTGTTGTTCAGAAGGAGTAACGTGGCAATGCTCTTGAAAATGTTCTGAGAACTAAAGTCAAGACAAGGAACTGACGTAAGCTCAAATGAGGCCATGACCTTCCAAATATGTCTGCACAGAAGATGTGAATAGAGTTTTCTAATAGGTGTGACTGAAATAGTAAAATAGGAAATATTAAAAGAAATTCTGTAGAAGTACCAGGCATTGAACCAAACTGTACAGGACCACCAACGCCCTGTAGATGTCTGCCATCTCTAATTTCTAAACATGCTATTCTAGGAGCCTCTGTTTTTATAACATATAAATGCATGTGGCTTCTTCCTGGGTTATTTGGACCAAATACTGTAATTCTTTAATCTCAGCAGGCTGTTTTGGAGGATGACAAAAAAAAAAATCCCTGGTTCAGATGGCAAGAGAGAGCTGGGGGGCAGGGAGATGTTGAAATGATAGTGGTAAAAGGCAAAATGCTAGGACAGAGTAGGTCTAAAGTTGTCCTTAGTGAACTCAAAATATATGATTTGATAAAAATAATCTTAAACTCTGCTTTCAAGGAGAGTGTTTATAAGAAGCATGAAAGACAGTTAACGATTTCAGCAGACAGCCTTGTGTATGGAGGGCAATCATGGGGCAGGACTGTCACCACCTCCCTCTCCCAGGTCCTTGTTGAGCTGACATGGCTAAGCAGTTAGACTGCTTTTCCCTGAGTCCACACACAGCCCCCGTCCCTCCATCCGGGTCTCCAGGCTGCCATGGGTCTCCAGGCTGCCATGAGCAACCTATTGAAACTGATGCTGGAGGTGATTCTTAGTTTCTATTGCTGGCCTGGTGGATTTTCCACCAGTAAGGGATGTTTTGGAGGAATGGGAGGATTTAATTGGTTAGGAAAGTGAGAAATCAATGCCTGGAATTGATGGAGCTAAATGGCAGGAGAAGGCCATTCTGCTGAAAAAGCTGAGAATCCATCCTGTGGAACAATTCCAGAAGGCCTGTTTTTCTGTTTGTAATTTGGAACTATAATCCACACATTTTCCTGAAGTGTTTAATCATGACACCATCACACGCCAGAGTTAGGGGGCGACTGTGAATGACTCTATTGCAACAAATGGCAAGCCCTCGCTTCCGTATACGGATCTATCAATTAGTCAACATTTGTTGAGTGCCTTAGGCTCATCCAAGAAAGAGGAGCCTGAGACAGGTCTTGTGCACAGCTAATTTATTGTGGGACTTGAGTTCAGAGAACCTCGGCAAGGGATTGGAAAGAACAACACAGAAAAAGAAGGAATGCTGATATGAGGATGTGGACTGGATCGCCTAGGAGCCTCTGAGGAGCTTCTAGAATCTTCCTCAGCCTTATCTGGTGAGGGACTGAGGAGGGGATCTGTGCCCCTAACCTCCACAGGTCAAAGATCACGCCGAGGAATAAGTGTTGCACTCATGTGCATGCCAAGTGGGTTCCTGCTGTCAGGCCTGAAGCAGAAAGTGAAAGATACACAGTGTGGCCTGGGCCCAGGGCTCTGGGGCAGATGCTGTCAGATTTCACAGTTATGACTGTATTAGAAGTAATAAAATTATTAGAGACAATCTTTCTGAGTGTCAGCTAAGTGATGGAAAGGAACAGGCCTTAAAGCTGATGGGAGAGCAAGTTCATAGGCAGAGACCAAAAAGAGCTTGGCCTGTACCAGGATCAGATAGTCCAAAATGACTGGAACCCAGTGAATAAGGAGAAGGGACTCAAAGATAAGAGATGCCAACCTACCAAGGACTTTGTAGACCATGAAAATTTGTATTTGATGGGAAGACATTGGAGAGTTTGCAAATGGAAGAGTAACATCATCTGATTCAGCTTTAAGGGGAAAAAAAACACAAACAACACTCTGGGAGCTGAGCAGAGAATTGAAAGTTGAAAAACTGGGAATGGGAAGGGTGAGCACACAAGCAGAGGGAACCACGAGGGGCGATTGTAGAAGCACATGTAATAGACAAGAGTTGTTTCTTTTTTTTCCCATTGGGGCATGATTGTGTTATAAAGTGCTAGTTTCTGCTGCACAGTGAAGTGAATCAGCTATATGTGTACATATATTCCTCCCTCTTGAGGCCTGCTCTCCTCCACCTCCCATCCCACCCCTCTGGGTCATCACAGAGCACTGAGCTGAGCTCCCTGTGCTGTATAGCAGCTTCCCACTAGCTCTCTGTCTTACAAACAGTGGTGGATGTATGTCAAGGCTACTTTTTCAATTAGCCCCACCCACCCTCTCCTTCCTGCACTGTGTCCACAACTCTTTTCTGTACATCTGTGTCTCTATTCCTGCCATGGAAATAGGTTCATCTGTTTCTTATAGGGTGATAGTCTTCAAACATTTTTCTCTTGTTCACTCTAATAAGATTTTGAAAAATTATGAATACAGCCCCACATTTTTAAGTTGACATCTGAAAATTTTCAACCTAAGAATTAAACAGTTACCAAAAAGGTAATTTCTGCTCATTATAAATGTTGACTTTAAAATGTCGATTATAAAACTTTAAATATATTACTCTTTTCAAGATATTCAGTTGAAATTAAATTCCAAAACTTAAACACCATTTACTGTGTGCATTCATTTTAAAAGCACATTAACAAGCTTTTCTATGACAAATATTTTATTCTATCTTTATCTTTTAACTCATATTTTTATTCTGATTTCCATTACATTTCCCTGCAATTTTTATCCTGATGTAATATATTTTAATATTTGAAATTCTTCTATTGATTATTCTAGCATATTCTCTACATCAAAAATGCATGTGAAAATTGGGATTTATTTTTTTCAATTCCTATGGCCATAAAACCTCCAACTAGTGGTTTTTCTGATTGAATTATTAGAAATTCTAATACACAATTAATTATAATAACACACAACTGATTACAATAACACAAACATATTACACAATTGATTATAATACCATCAACTATTAATTACTAACACACAATTGATTAGAACAATATAAACACATTTCAAATGCTACTGAATAACGATTAGATATAAAAAACTAAACTTTATTAAAAATGCATCTCTTCAGGTGGTTAATGGGTTTTTTTTCCCCTTGAATGGTTTTTACTTGCTGCTAGAACGAGACAGAGTTCAACATCAATTCTATCTCAATTCTTATTTTTATTGATATGAGTGCTAAGAATAGTATTCACAAAAATATGTAAATAGAAATGAAAAGAGTTTTATTGTAGCAAATCTGTCACTGGTTTGAACTCCTTCTGAGTTACATACCAAAATACGACAAGCTGATCGATCTTCAAAACATGCTTCAGTGATCTATCAGCTCAGTTAGTTCTTTCTTCACTTTGTTGAGCACCAAGAATTGGAGACAATCTGATTTCATCAAGGATGGTTCCCAGTCCTTGGATGCATTCCTTTCGTTCCATTCACCAAAGAACCTAAGGGATTTTCCACTCCCCAGGGAAGGTGGAGAGCTCAGAAATGGGATGCTAAGTAAGCTTTTCACTATGGAAGGAAAGATATGAGAGGAGAGGTACCAAGACTGTAAATAATCTCAGCATCCTTGTCAAGCAGATCCATTCGGAGAAAGAGAACAGGGAAATCAATTGCTCTGGACTCTTTCTTTTATGTAAACCTGGGAAAACTTTCATGTAATCCCGCAGTGAAAAATCCTTTGCTTTCAAGCCCGCTCGTCTTGGTTTTGGCAATGAAAGTGGTGAGAATTAGTGGAGTTAGAGTAAATATCACAGGTTGATGCTCAGGACTTGATGATGGAGTAGACACGGGGTCTGAATGAGAGAGGGAATCCAAGATGATGCTTCAGCGTAATAGGAAGAGAGATGGAAATGAAGAGGTTCAGAAAACAAAGATCATGGCATCTGGTCCCATCACTTCATGGGAAATAGATGGGAAAACAGTGTCAGACTTTATTTTTGGGGGCTCCAAAATCACTGCAGATGGTGATTGCAGCCAGGAAATTAAAAGACACTTACTTCTTGGAAGAAAAGTTATGACCAACCTAGATAGTATATTCAAAAGCAGAGACATTACTTTGCTGACTAAGGTCCGCCTAGTCAAGGCTATGGCTTTTCCTGTGGTCATGTATGGATGTGAGAGTTGGACTGTGAAGAAGGCTGAGCGCCGAAGACTTGATGCTTTTGAACTGTGGTGTTAGAGAAGACTCTTGAGAGTCCCTTGGACTGCAAGGAGATCCAACCAGTCCATTCTGAAGGAGATCAACCCTGGGATTTCTTTGGAAGGAATGGTGCTAAAGCTGAAGCTCCAGTACTTTGGCCACCTCATGCAAAGAGTTGACTCATTGGAAAAAACTCTGATGCTGGGAGGGATTGGGGGCAGGAGGAGAAGGGGACGACAGAGGATGAGATGGCTGGATGGCATCACTGACTCGATGGACGCGAGTCTGAGTGAACTCTGGGAGTTGGTGATGGACAGGGAGGCCTGGCGTGCTGCGATTCATAGGGTCGCAAAGAGTCGGACATGACTGAGCGACTGAAGTGAACTGAACTGATACACAACAATAAACTTTGTGTATTTCTTATTCAGGAAAGGCCTGCGGTGGGTTAAGACTGACCCTAGGATTCAGGGTTTCTCTAAGGCATCATGCTGCCATGTCAACATATGGCTTCCAAGACTCAGCAAAATGGAAAGAGAGAGGGGCTCCAAGTTATAACTTTCTTGTCTTAGAAATACCTTCAGTCATTTTTGCTTACAGTCCATTGGCTAGAAGTAGTCACCTAGTGCTCAGCCTATTGCATAAGAGGCTGGAACGGAGGATACCACGGAGCATTTTGTGAGTGCTGTCTTGGCCAAACTGGGTTTTGGCATATGAAACTAGATGAATGCTGCTTCTCACTAAGAAGATAATATTTGTATAGGCTCATTGCCAACCAGGGTTTTGGGGAGAAAAATGATAATGGTTTTCATCTTTCCATCTAGAAGAATAAACAGGCAAGACCTGTGGGGGAAAATATGGAAAACAACACCAAGGAGAAAAACTTGCCCTACCAAATATTGAAATATATTACAAACCTAAAATAATTACAATGGCCAGTTTCAGAAGAACAAAAGAGAAAACCCTGAAACAGACTTTAGTTTATATAAAAGCAGCCACATGGGGCATTAGTACCACTCTTTACACCATTACTAAAGTAATTTACACATGGATGAAAGGGTTGAATGGGAAACAAAACACTTATTTCAAAAAATGATCTTGAGATCCTTTAAATAATTTTCTCCTCTGAAAGAAAAATGTAGGTGATTTCTTAAATTATTTCAAGATGAGCAAGGACTTCCTGAGCATAAAAGCAATAGAAGAAATGAAAGGCATGAAAGAAGAGACTAAATACATCTGAGAATATATTAAACTTTTGGTCAGTAGGGAACACAAACAAAATTAAAAGTCAAATGACAAACTGAAAATGGGTATTTAAATAAACATGAGGCAAAGAGTTAACAATCTCAATTTAAAGAACTCTTACAAAATTGTGATGCCACCAACATGCCAAGTTTTAATGGCAAAGGGTAAGAAAAGACAATTCACACTAGACATACAAATAGCTAAGAAAGACAGTGGCAAGCAATGTAAAATAATCTTTTGCTCACTAAATTGACAGGTAATATTAAGCTATTACCTCAGGAGTCAGTGCTGGCAAGCATTTAATGAGAATGATGATGGCATATTGTGATGGGAAAAGTGTGAATTGGAGCAAACTTCCTGGAAAGCAATTTGTAATATGTAATCAATACTGAGATGCTAAGGTGTTTATGACAGCATTCTATATCTGACATATATATATATAATCATATATATAAATCATAATGTCAATTTAAAATAAGGAAATTTGTGACATTTATATTCTGCTTCAAATAAAAAATATTATATCTTTTAACCTAGTAACTCTACTTCAATGGATTATCCTAAAGAAATAATAAAATTTATAATTAAAAATTTGCATGTAAAGATATTCTTACAGTGTAAATTATTATAAAAGTGAAACTTAGAAAAGCACCAACACACTGCAAAATAAGAAAGGAAAATGTTTAATTCAGTAATATTTTTAAAATAGAATTTTAAGCACCCATTAAATATCAAACTGTCTAGGAACATTTTGTTAAACTGAGATAATTATCATAATAGGATATCCAACAGTAATTCAGAAATAAAAATATAAGATGTATGTGCTGTGCTCAGTCTTGCCTGACTCTTTGCGATCCCCTGGACTGCAGCCTGCCAGGCTCCTCTGTCCATGAGGATTCTCCAGGCAAGAATATTGGAGTGGGTAGGCAATCCCTTCTCTAGGGGATCTTCCTGACCCAGGAATCGAACCAGGGTCTCTTACAGGTGGATTCCTTACCAGCTGAGCTACCAACTTGGTCCCAATTTTAAATACATTCATATGGAAACATAAGTGCTTCAATGTGAAAGCTTCCCAGGTGGCGCTAGCGATAAAGAGCCTGCCTGCCAATGCAGGAGACATGAGACATAGGTTTGATCCCTGAGCCAGGAAGATCCCCTGGAGGAGAGCTTGGCAGCCCACTCCAGTATTCTTACCTGGAGTATTCCATGCACAGAGGAGTTTGGTGGGTTACAGTTCATAGGATCACATAGAATCAAACTTGATTGAAGTGACTTAGATAACAACAATGTGAAAATGGATAGAAATGTTAACATAGTAAGAGTAGTTATCTCTGAGTGAATTTTATTTTAGTTTCCTGTCCCACCATTATCCAATTTTAAATAATTAATATTAAATAATAATTAATGTCATGATTAAAATTGATGTCAGTAAAATAAATAGAAAAGTAATTAAGTACAGTCACTGGAAGTTATCCTACTCTGAAGCCAATCCTCAAGCCTTTAGGAGAAATTCAGCTTTTGCCAAACTCATAGAATCATTAGTAGCTCAGTTCTCTCCCTCAAACCATGTCCATTATGCAGTGCTGTGCAGAAGAAAGCATACTGGATTGTAAGTCATAGATTAACTTCCAAAGTGGTCATTACTAGGACTGCTTACCAGTGTGATTTACAGCAAGGAGGTCCTGAAACTCAACACACCCTCTGAAACTCTATAGGTGAAGGAGAACTGAAAAACTAGCTGGATAGTGTTTGTCTTACAGGAGAAAATTTGTCATTTTAGTTACTTAGGAATTACCCATCATCATGGGCAGTTAACTTGCAAGAATATCTTTTCCTGCCTCTGCCTTAAAGCTTCTCTGACACCTTGACCTGAGGCTGCAAGAGAAAACTAAGAAGACAGATATAGCAGCTTCTACCCAAGAGCCCATGTTCACTGTCTTGACATCACCCTGATTTTGTCTGGAGTCCAGTTCTATGGAATGAAACAGGACTGCTCCATCTCCTTATGGCCATCCCATTTCTGCTTGGCAAATTACTCTTTTTCCCACCCTTCCTTGAAGCTGGAAGTGGACCCACATAAGAAGTCTAGCTGTTCAGGGGAAAACATTTCTTCTAAGATAAAAAGACCGGGGCTTATAAGGAAATAGTCTTTTGAGTCTGCCTTACTCAACCATGATGACTGGTAGCCATCTTAAGACCATAAGAGAAAGTTCAAGAGAATTCCATAGAGGCCTACCCAATGCTCTGACATGGTTTGGCTGCTGAACAAGCTCTGGAGAGTCTATCTACAAATTTCTTGAGCTATTAAGTGTTTGATGGCTAGGGATTTTTACTTGCAGCTAATTGCTTCTCTTTTTTGTAGTATAATTACTTTACAATGATGTATTAGTTTCTCCTGTACAACAAAGTGAGTCAGCTATATGTATACATATATCACCTCCCTCTTGGACATCCCCAGCACCCCATTCCACCCATCTAGGGCATTACAGAGCACCAAGCTGAGCTCCCTGTGCTATACCACCACTTGCCACTAGCTATCTATTTTACAGATGGTAGTGTATTTATGGGGCTTCCCAGGAGACTCAGTGGGCAGATTCTGCCTGCAATGCAGGCAATGCAAGAGACTCAGATTTGATCCCTGGGCCAAGAAGATACCCTGAAAGAAGGCATGGCAACCCACTCCAGCATTCTTGCTTGGAGAATCCCATGGACTGAGGAGTGTGATGGGCTATGTTCCATGGGGTTGCAGAGTCAGACATGATGGAAGTAACTGAGAATGCACACATGCACACGGTATTTATGTCAAATCTAATCTTCCAATCATCCCACCACCACCCCCTCACTTCCCCTGCCCCATGTCCACACATTCATTCTCTACATCTTCATCTCTATTCCTGTTCTGGAACTGGACCATTTTTATTCCGTACCATTTTTCTAGATTCCACATACATGCATTAATGTGCAATATTTGTTTTTCTCTTTCTGACTTACTTCACGCTATATGACAGACTCTAAGTCTATCTACATCTCTATAAATGACCCAATTTTATTCCTTTTTATGACTGAGTAGTATTCCATGCCCACGGGACAGCCCAAGATGGGCAGGTCATGGTGGAGAGGTCTGACAGAATGTGGTCCATTGGAGAAGGGAATGGCAAACCACTTCAGTATTCTTGCCTTGAGAACACCATGAACAGTATGAAAAGACAAAATGATAGGATACTGAAAGAGGAACACCCCAGGTCAGTAGGTGCCCAATATGCTACTGGAGATCAGTGGAGAAATAACTCCAGAAAGAATGAAGGGATGGAGCCAAAGCAAAAACAATACCCAGCTGTGGATGTGACTGATGATAGAAGCAAGGTCTGATGCTGTAAAGTGCAATATTGCATAGGAACCCGGAATGTCAGGTCCATGAATTAAGGCACATTAGAAGTGGTCAAACAAGAGATGGCAAGAGTGAACGTTGACATTCTAGGAATCAGCGAACTCAAATGGACTGGAATGGGTGAATTTAACCCAGATGACCATTATATCTAGTACTGCGCGCAGGAATCCCTCAGAAGAAATGGAGTAGCCATCATGGTCAACAAAGAGTCCAAAATGCAGTACTTGGATGCAATCTCAAAAATGACAGAATGATCTCTGTTTGTTTCCAAGGAAAACCATTCAAAATCACAGTTATCCAAGTCTATGCCCCAACCAGTAACACTGAAGAAGCTGAAGTTGAACGATTCTCTGAAGACCTACAAGACCTTTTAGAACTAACACCCCAAAAAGATGTCCTTTTCATTATAGGAGACTGGAATGCAAAAGTAGGAAGTCAAGAAACACCTGGAGTAACAGGCAAATTTGGCCTTGGAATGCAGAATGAAGCAGGGCAAAGACTAATAGAGTTTTGCCAAGAAATCGCACTGGTCATAGCAAACACCCTCTTCCAACAACACAAGAGAAGACTCTACACATGTACATCACCAGATGGTCAACACCGAAATCAGCTTGATTATATTCTTTGCAGCCAAAGATGGAGAAGCTCTATACAGTCAGCAAAAACAAGACCGGGACCTGACTGTGGCTCAGATCATGAACTCCTTATTGCCAAATTCAGACTCAAATTGAAGAAAGTAGGGAAAACCACTAGACCATTCAGGTACGACCTAAATCAAATCCCTTGTGATTATATGGTGGAAATGACTAATAGGTTTAAGGGCCTAGATCTGAGAGATAGAGTGCCTGATGAACTATGGAATGAGGTTCATGACATTGTACAGGAGACAGGAATCAAGACCATCCCCATGGAAAAGAAATGCAAAAAAGCAAAATGGCTGTCTGGAGAGGCCTTACTAATAGCTGAGAAAAGAAGAGAAGTGAAAAGCAAAGGAGAAAAGGAAAGATATAAGCATCTGAATGCAGAGTTCCAAAGAATAGCAAGAAGAGATAAGAAAGCCTTCTTTAGGGATCAATGCAAAGAAATAGAGGAAAACAACAGAATGGGAAAGACTAGAGATCTCTTCAAGAAAATTAGAGATACCAAGGGAACATTTTATGCAAAGATGGGCTCTATAAAGACAGAAATGGAATGGACATAACAGAAGCAGAAGATATTAAGAAGAGGTGGCAAGAATACACAGAAGAATTGTACAAAAAAGATCTTCATGACCAAGATAATCACGATGGTGTGATCTCTCACCTAGAGCCAGACATCCTGGAATGTGAAGTCAAGTGGGCCTTAGAAAGCATCACTACGAACAAAGCTAGTGAAGGTGATGGAATTCCAGTTCAGCTATTTCAAATCCTGAAAGATGATGCTATGAAAGTGCTGCACTCAATATGCCAGCAAATTTGGAAAACTCAGCAGTGGCCACAGGACTGGAAAAGGTCAGTTTTCATTCCAATCCCAAAGAAAGGCAATGCCAAAGAATGCTCATGCTACCACACAATTGCACTCATCTCACATGCTAGTAAAGTGATGCTCAAAATTCTCCAAGCCAGGCTTCAGCAATACATGAACCGTGAACTCCCTGATGTTCAAGCTGGTTTTAGAAAAGGCAGAGGAACCAGAGATCAAATTGCCAACATCCGCTGGATCATGGGAAAAGCAAGAGAGTTCCAGATAAACATCTATTTCTGCTTTATTGACTATGCCAAAGACTTGGACTGTGTGGATCACAATAAACTGTGGAAGATTCTGAGAGATGGGAATACCAGACCACCTGACCTGCCTCTTGAGAAATCTGTATGCAGGTCAGGAAGCAAGAGTTAGAACTGGACATGGAACAACAGACTGGTTCCAAATAGGAAAAGGAGTATGTCAAGGCTGTATATTGTCACCCTGCTTATTTAACTTATATGCAGAGTACATCATGAGAAACGCTGGACTGGAAGAAACACAAGCTGGAATCAAGATTGCTGGGAGAAATATCAATAACCTCAGATATGCAGATGATACCACCCTTATGGAAGAAAGTGAAGAGGAACTAAGAAGCCTCTGGATGAAAGTGAAAGAGGAGAGTGAAAAAGTTGACTTAAAGCTCAACATTCAGAAAACGCAGATCATGGCATCCGGTCCCATCACTTCATGTGAAATAGACGGGGAAACAGTGGAAACAGTGTCAGACTTTATTTTTTTGTGTGCTCCAAAATCACTGCAGATGGTGACTGCAGCCATGAAATTAAAAGACGCTTACTCGTTGGAAGAAAAGTTATGACCAACCTAGATAGTACATTCAAAAGCAGAGACAGTACTTTGCCGACTAAGGTCCGTCTAGTCAAGGCTATGGTTTTTCCAGTAGTCATGTATGGATGTGAGAGTTGGACTGTGAAGAAAGCTGAGCGCCGAAGAATTGATGCTTTTGAACTGTGGTATTGGAGAAGACTCTTGAGAGTTCCTTGGACTGCAAGGAGATCCAACCAGTCCATTCTGAAGGAGATCAACCCTGGGATTTCTTTGGAAGGAATGGTGCTAAAGTTGAAACTCCAGTACTTTGACCACCTCATGCGAAAAGTTGACTCATTGGAAAAGACTCTGATGCTGGGAGGGATTGGGGGCAGGAGGAGAAGGGGATGACAGAGGATGAGATGGCTGGATGGCATCACTGACTCGATGGACGTGAATCTGAGTGAACTCCGGTAGTTGGTGATGGACAGGGAGGCCTGGCATGCTGCGATTCATGGGGTTGCAAAGAGTTGGAGACGACTGAGGGACTGAACTGAACTGAGTATTCAATTGTATATATGTACCACATCTTCATTATTCATTCATCTGTCAATGGACACTTGAGTTGTTTCCATATCCTAGTTGTTGTAAACAGTGCTGCAATAAACACTGGGATACTTGTGAACTTTTGGATTATGTGTCTTAAATAGAAATTATGAGACTTTAGAAGTGGCCTTGATTTGCTCATGATGTTGTTTCTGGATTCCCAAATATGGGATGTGGCTATTTGTGACAACTCTTATGAGGCTCTCTAAACATGTCTGGGGCTTCCCCAAATGACTCGGTGGTAAAAAATCCTCCTGCCACTGCAGGAAACAGAGGAGATCTGGGTTTGATCCTTGGGTTGGGAAGATCCCCTGAAGAAGAAAATGGCAACCCACTGTATACCTGCCTGGAAAATTCCATGGACAAAGGATCCTGATGGGCTATAGTCAAAGGGGTCACAAAAGATTAGACACAACTTAGTGACTAAAACAAAAACAAGCATGCTTTGTGTCCTTGCAAACTAACATAGAGGTGAACGAGTTCATGCCAACAGTTGGATCAGCCCTGCCTCAGTTAAATCTTTCAAATTCAAGAATGCTTCAGACCTCATTATTCCTCTTGTCTTGGTGTTTACTATCTTTAGTTAACTTGTCTGGTGTCCAATGTTTCGGTTCTGCTCTCTTGATCTACTCTTTGGGAGAAATGTCATATTTAGAAACATCTACCCATATTGCTTACAAATATATATTTTTAATTCCTCAGTTTGTATGGTCAGAGCTAGCAGATTTGACAAACAAACTTCCATGGAAAATATATTCTTATTTAAAATATATCTCTTGCTATCTTGTCATGAGCTTTTTAGTGAGAGTCTATCTTCACCCATAAGCATCAGTCTAAAAGAATCTGGGGCCAGGCTCAGATGGTAAAAGAATCTCCCTGCAATTCAGGAGACCTGGCTTTGATCCCTGGGTCAGGAAGATCCTCTGGAGGACATGGCAATCCATGCAGTATTCTTGTCTGGAGAATCCGATGGACAGAGGAGCCTAGAGGGGTAGAGTCCGTATGGTCATTAAGAGTCAGGCACGACTGAGTAACTAACACTACTGCTACTACTTTTAAAACAAGAAAACTGTCTGATATCCAGACAAAGACTGCTGCTCTGTCAGTGTTTATACCCTACTTGAATCACACCCATTGAGGTACAGACACGCATACCTAAATACTCATACGTAATCTGAACTCAGTGCATAAACAACTTTTTCTTTTCTTTCTTTTGGCTGCGCCAGGTCTTCGGCGCTGCACGCAAGGGCTGCTCTCTCATTGCGGCGCATGGGCTTCTCATTTGCTGGCTTCTCTTGTTGGGGAGCACAGGATCTCGGTGCAGGGGCTTCAGTAGCTGAGGTTCAAGGCCTCTAGAGCGACGGCTCAGCAGTCATGGTGCATAGGCTTAGCTGCCCTGTGCTATGTGGGATGTTTCTGGACCAGGGATCGGCAGATTCTTAACCACTGGATCACCAGAGAAAACTAAACAAACAACTTTTAAAGCAATGACCCATCTAACGATTTTAGTAAAACAGTCAGTATTGACACTTACCCCTGTGATCAGCTGAAATGACCAAGGCTCAGCTTCCCCACTTTCTGACAACATTTATGTATCCCATACTTAAACCTGTCAGGAATGTGGGGAAAGATTATTGCCTTGGATATCAGGACTTGGAACCTAATTCTCTGGCCCTTAGTTTTTTGGGGTCTTTTGTGTGTACTGTAAAAAGATGAATTGGCCCAGATGCTCTTAAAGGTTCCAGACTGCTTTCAGATTCTTCTGCAGAGGAATGTAGGAAAATGGAAAAAAAAATTTTTTTACTCTCCTTCTGTTAGAAGATGCCCTGTAGACCTGAAAAATAATATTTGGAATGTCAAAATTTTCTGAGAACTTACTATATGCCAGGCACTAGATTGCAAACAGCTTTTTGTGTATTATTTATTCCTTAAGATAACGAAGCATTATCACTCCCATTTTGCCAAGGAGACTGGTCTTAAGGGGCATCATGACTACTCCAGGATCACATAAATGAAAGGAGAGAACTTTTATTCCAAAACCCATTATCTTACCCCTCACACCACATTTAAAATAACATATGAGCTCAATTGGGCTTCCCAGATGGCACTAGTGGTAAAGAACCCGCTTGCCAATGCAGGAGATGTCAGAGACATGGGTTCAATCCCTGGGTTGGGAAGATTCCCCGGAGGAGGAAATGGCAACCCACTCCAGTGTCCTTGCCTGGAGGTGCATGCATGCATGACCTTCATTGTAGAAAAAAACAAGACTCAAGGTTCTCCTTATTTCTGTCTAAAATTAAACATGCATTTCAGTAAACATGTTTTGTATTTTTTGGAGGCTGTGTTTTGGTCCCATGGGGAAATAGCATTTTCTTGATAAAGGGTAGATAAGCAAAGAATGATCTGTTATATGTGATCATAGGAGTCACGTCCTGTGAGACTTTTTACAGCCTGTTACAATTCGGGTTTTCAAGAATTGCTGTCACTGAATTCCATAAACATCCTTTGTGTTCAGAATATGGTAGCACCTACTCTCAAGGTATTGTTAATATGCTCAGTAAAAACACACTTGCCTTCTGCAGGCTATGGTTTTGCTTTGAAATCTCTGTAATTAAGACATTCACATTTCAGGCACTGGGTATTACTGAGTTCAAAGAAACAAAGATGTATTTCATCTTCTTTTTTTTCCCCTACAAATGATTCATCAACTCCACTCCTCCCGCCTACAGAAGTCTAAATTTCAGTTTTCTGAGAAGCTACAAAGCGTGAAGTGGCATCTCCGCATTGAATCAGAGGACACTGAGTGTTAAACCATAATACCGCCAAGAGTTTGGTGTCAACCCTCTTAACCTGTTTTCCGGTGTAAGCATCATTAACAATGCTCTTTGCCCTTGGGCACTAAAAGGAAAAGACGCCAGTAACCCTACACCAACTGTTCCACTTAAGTAACTACTGACGCGCCCGTTATCTTTCCAGGCTATCCGGGGAAAGGGGTGGGAACATTTGCTCCTGTGTCCCTGGCAAGCTGGCTAATGCTTGTCAAAGCAAGAGCTCTGTTCCCTGAGGCTCAATTTCCTGTCCTACATTTGAATCGGCACACTCGGGATAACCAGAGAATACTCGCGATTGTGTTTACTGGACTATAAGACAGCACAAACATCAGTGTGTCCACTTCAGACACACACACACACACACAAATCAGACAGCTAACAGGAAATATTTCACAATGAAACACCTTGGTTAAATTTCCAGGTGCATCCGTATTAATTTGAAATATCATCCCTAGCAATTTGTAAGTAGTAAGTTTGGAAAGTTCCTCTTCAACATTTTGTTTATTTGTTCAAGTAAATCTATTCATCCACATTTTATTTGCTGAAGCAAATATACAAAGTGGTGTGCAGTGTACTAAGTCTCTTCAGTCGTGTCTGACTCTTTGCGACCCCGTGGACTGTAGCCTGCCATACTCCTCTGTCCATGGGATTCTCCCAGGCAAGTATACTGGAGTGAGTTGTCATTTCCTACTCCAGGGGATCTTCCCCACTCAGGGATCAATCCCACATCTCTTACATTTCCTGCGTTGGCAGGCAGGTTCTGTAAAGTGCCATGTAGGAAGCCCTATGAAGTGGTAGCTCAGTGGTAAAGAATCCGCCTGCCAACACAGGAGATGCAGGTTCGATCCCTGGGTCAGGAAGATCTGGAGAAGGAAATGGCAACCCATTCCAGTATTCTTGCCTGGGAAATCTCATGGACAGAGGAGCGTGGTGGGCTACAGTCCACGGGTCACAAAGAATCAGACACAACTTAGCGACTAAACAGCATACATATGACGTATTCCAAATATTCACTCAGGATTTCGTTAGAAGAGCTATAAGCACTTTTTTAATGTATCAAGATTGCCCCTGGCGATCTTCTTGAGTCTTGACCAGTAGAGGCAGCTAATTAGGTAGAATATTCCGGAGAAATGGAAGTCCCTGCAGAGTGAGATAATTCAAGCCATTCCTTATTTCATAATGAACATTGTAAAAAATGGTTTCTTCATTATGAGAGGAAGGGGCTGCTCTAAGGGAGTGGAGATTGGCAGAAAGAGTGTTACTTGGGTTTTGCAGAAGGAACGTTTTCAACAGTTATATACCCTTAATATTTTAAAAATGTACTTTGGGAATCAAGCAGATCAGCTCTTCCAAGCCAATCATTTTCCAATCCAAGATCAAAAGTGACATTTTAAAAGAGGTACATAAAGAAAAAGAAGAAATTGCAGCAGTTGAGCGATTCCAAGGTCTCATCAACTGTGTATAAATGAATTCTGTGTGTAATCTCCTGCTCGTGTATAACTAGGACCTGAGCTCTCTGCCAGGAAATACCTGTGGCCACTCTTAAATGGGATATGGTCCATCTCGTTGGCTCTGAACAGCTTAGGGTGGGAACAGTAAAACACACCTTTATTTGCTGGCTACAAGATGGATGTGGATGCCCAGTCTCACTCTGAGCTGATTTCTTCCCAATATGTGATGCTCCCAGAACTTTTCACAGACAGGCTGCTCTGAGCTTCTCCCTAGAACTCCATATATTCTGCTGCAGACAACAACTCTGTGTCCTGGACATGCATGCCCTTCTGGAGATATGATAAAGTAGAGCAACCTCCTCCAAGGAGCCAGGTATATCCCAACCAAATCATCAAAGTTTCAAGTTACTTTTTCACCTCGCTGAATAAAAAAGCAGATGCCAAGTCAATCCATAGGTCTAGGGTGACCAATGTCTCATCAGAAGCAGTACTACCATCTTTCTAATTTCCGTTTGAAATAAGTCTTTCTTTCTGTCCACCCCAAGCCACTTGCCTCATTAAGTATAGAGACAGGACAGCCGGTTGCCCATTGGTCACCTTCTGCCACATGAGGAAGACAGTTTCAAGGTGATCACACAGGTAGAGTCATATCTGATGCTCAGTGCCTACTGCACAAGTGCTGGTTCTTTTGGTTAAATTTGAAATCTCTATCGCCTTGCCTCAAACCATTTAATCCACACTATATTCCCACTGGTCAATCATGTTAGACTCACCATCTCTAACTCTCTGCTTCTCTTAATATCCTAAACTTGTCATTCTTGTCTCTTCTCCAAGCCTTTGTTCATACTGTTCCTGATCCTTGAATTTAAATGACTGTGTGTTCATAGTTATTGCTAATATTTTATAAAGTGCTGGCTATGTGCCCAGTCCTGTGCTAGTCACTTTGCCTATGGTACATTATCTTACCTATATAATGTCCAAAGAAAGTATGGATATTTATTCCTGTCATATCAAACAGGAAACTGAGGCTTGGAGATCAAAGCAGATGCTGAGATGTCTCACCAAGAACCGCCTCTCTTGTCAAGATCAAGGTGCTTCATTCTCCTTGCTGCCGAGGGTGCTGACTGCTCACCTGGGATAATTACTTTACAATATTGTGATGGGTTTTGCCGTTCATCAGCATGAACCAGCATTAGATATACATATGTCCCTTCCTTCTTGAACCTCCCTCTACCTCCCTCCCCATCCCATTTCTGCAGGTTCTCACAGAGTTTTTACCCCTTGCAGCAATTGGAAGGGGACTGCTTTTCCTTTCTCTGGGGGTAGGGCCCCACCTATGACTTCTTAGTGTAAGAGTATAACGGCCTGGACCCCTTGACTTAACTGGGGACATTTCTCTAGGACCATCCCCTGTCCAGACCTCCCTGTGGGGTCAACTCAGGCCACTGGTGTCACCACATCCTCTGCCCAGCCTGCTTGCTGCCCCCATCCCTACCCCCAGAGCTCCTCAGAGCACTCCCTCTCACACCTCCTGCACACAAATCACAGTTTCAGGGCCAATTTCCTCAGGAATCCAACTCAACAAGGAAGACTGCTTATGCCCAAAATCAAGAGCAAGGAGGAAGATCTGAGATTTCAACATGACTCTGTTTCAAAGACTGTGTTTCTTTCTCTCTGCTGTTCCTGTTTCCATCGAAAGACCATCCGTCTTTCCCTTCTCAGAGGGGCAGAAACTTTTTTTCAGTCTCTCTCTCCAAGCACCAAGATGCTTACATTTCACTAGAGGAAAGTGGGGAAGTGTGGCCTCAGGGAGGATGAGTAATCACATAGACCCAGCACATAGATGTGTTTTGTTTGTCCTGTGTTGTCCTTTAAAATGATGGGTCAGTATTTTTTTGATTGGAAGATTTGACCCCAAAATACAGATTACCAGCTTCTCTTGAAAAACCAGAGTAGCAGGCTGTACTATGTGGTTACTTGGTCACATGAGCACAGTGCCTGCAGCTGGGTAGTGGCGTGGTGGCCCTGTGGACACTGTAATTTGTTGCTATCTGCACCACCCCAAGCAATCCCTGACACGGGGTTTGGGGACAATGTCATCAATCGAGTTGCTAGTCTATTTTTATTTTCTTCATGGAGAAAGAGGTCTCTCTGTGTGGCTCAACCAAAAAATAGGAAAATTAAAGATAGGCCTAGAAGATTATATATTTAAAGGAAAAGAATAGGGAAAAGCTTTAGGGGAAAGGGAACGAGCGGGAAGCTCATCACCAACTCAATGGACATGAATCCGAGAAAACTCTGGGAGACAGTGAAAGACAGTGAAGCCTGACATGCTACAGTCCATGGGGTTGCAAAGAGTCTGGCACGACTTAGTGACTGAGCAACAACAACAATGATGTGTAAACAGGATGGGTGAGTTACAGTTATATGTCTTATGTTGGTCAATGCATGATCTTCCCAGCATCTATGGAAATTAAAGTTTGATCCATGGCCCTGCTGAATAGCAGCACTCTTCACAATAGCCAAGTCAACCAGTCCAAATGGAAGCAACTTAAATGTCTAGCGACAGATGAAGGATACTGAAGGATATGTACCATATATGGTATATATACACAAGTGAATACTGCTGCTGCTGCTAAGTCGCTTCAGTCGTGTCCGACTCTGTGCGACCCCATAGACGGCAGCCTACCAGGCTCCCCCATCCCTGGGATTCTCCAGGCAAGAACACTGGAGTGGGTTGCCATTTCCTTCTCCAATGCATGAAAGTGAAAAGTCAAAGTGAAGTCGCTCAGTCATGTCTGACTCTTCACGACCCCATGGACTGCAGCCTACCAGGCTCCTCCATCCATAGGATTTTCCAGGCAAGAACACTGGAGTGGGGTGCCATTACTACTCAGCCATAAAAAGGAATGAAATAATGACATTTGCAGCAACCTAGATGGACTTTATACTAAGTGAAGTAAGTTAGAAAGAAAAACAAATACTATATATCACTTATATGTGGAATCTAAAAAATGATACAAATGAGCATATGCATGAAACAGAAACAGAACTGTGGACATAGAGCATTGACTGGTTGCCAAGGAGAAGGGGGATGGAGGAAATGATGGAGTGGGAAGTTGGGGTTAGCAGATGAAAGCTATTATATATGGAATGGATAAACAGCAGGATCCTACTGTATAGCACTGAGAACTATATTCAGTATTATATGATAAACCATGAGGAAAAAGAATATATTAAAAAAGAATGAATATATGTATATATATATTCATATGTGTACATGTGTGTATGTATGCCCAGTCCCTCAGTCATGCCTGACTCTTTATGACCCTACGGACTGTAGTCCACCAGGCTCCTCTGTCCATGGGATTCTCTAGGCAACTCTTCATGCTACACTGGACTGTGTAGCCATTTCCTGCTCCAGGGGACCTTCCCAACCTAGAGATTGAACCCGCATCTCCTGCAGATTTTTTACCACTGAGCCAGCTGGGAAACCCATATACATATAACTCTGTCACTTTGCTGTACAGCAGAAATTAACACAACATTGTAAATCAACCATACCTCAATTAAAAAAAAAAAGTTTGGCCTATGAACAAGATCAGGGAATCGCACTATGAGTCAGGTGTTGTCCATAGTCTAACAGAATCAGTCTCAGATCTGGAGGGCATGGAGAGGGGGGTGAGGGAAGAGGAAGGATCTGATTCTTCTTCTGCTGTGATGTGGTCCTATGGACAAGGCCCAGAACCTTCCCAACCCTTTTGAAAAACAAGTGATGCACTGGATAATCTCAAAGGTTCTGTCCAGTTGTAAAACCCTAAAATCTATGATCTGTCTGCTTGTTGTTTTATATGATTGAGTTTGCCTGAGTAATAGACATATCAGGGCATGGATTATGTCTGCTATTTCTTTGTATCTCTCACAATGTAAAATGGAAGATAAGCGTGGTACACATGTTGATGGATTGAAGGACTCCCTTCAGTCAATACGATACACATAATGATGGGCTGATGGACTCCAGAGCTCCAAGTGAGACCCTGTCCACAAGGAGAACCTACTCCAGACTGCAGACTTTGTCTAAGGAGAAAGAAGAAAGCAAGAAGACAGAGATACATTACAGGTAGCAGGAGCTGCACACAGCACGAAAGAAACATAACCACAGCTCACAAATGGAAAATGTCGTAACAGTTCTGGGAGAAAAAAAAGAGTTAAAACTGCGTTTCCTCCAGCACTACAGTTTCTCATGAACAGAAAGCGCCCTTTGGACGTAGTCTGGAGGGAATTGAAACTCACTACTCTGGAAAATCAATTCAACAGGATGAGAGAGAGTCACAGCTTTCTGAGACCTCGTTCCCACTCTCCTGGCCCCACTTTGTTTCAGAGGCGTGTTTCAGAAAGGGCTGGAGGTATTGGAGACTGATCTGAATCACCCAGAATATAGCTAAGCTTCTACTCCCTCTTCAATTTCTTGCAATTTTCTAGGCATAGTTGTTTTAAGAGGGTTTTTCCTGAATTTTTGCTTCAATCCAATTGCCAGCTTGGTTTAGACCTATGCCACACTGTAGCTTCTGTGTCATTTTCCTTAAAAATCCAGTCATCTGATAGCTAATAAGTTTGGTAACCTTCCTGGAGACCAAGGAAGTATGGAGGGGCTCCATGTTGTATCATGACGTCTGTTGTCATCTTGCTGCCCCACCCCACCCCTCCACTCCTTTCAGGCTTCAGCACCTTCCAAAAAGCCAGATTCCCAACCCATGTCTCTTCCTGGCACACATCTAAGAAGAATAACTTTGACTTCCCCTCCTTCAGCTGCTTTTTTGGGGAGGAATAGACTCTACAAGCTGGCCTACTTAGAATTCCCAAGTCCCTCAAGTTCTAGTGAATATAAATCTCTCTATCCTGTTACACTTAAATATTTTTTAATAAGCCTTCCAAAGTGCCTAGAACCCTGGACATAGCATCTCTGTATTTTCTCTGCCAGGCATTTGTATTTAATTCTTATATTAAACTGAATGCAATTTCTGGTGATGATTTAATTTAATTCTCTCATTTCGTGAAAGTGAAGTTTTCCCAGGTGGCTCAGACAGTAAAGAATCTGCCTGTAATGAAGGACACTTGTGTTCAAGTTTGGGAAGATCCCCTGGAGAAGGGAATGGCTACTACCCATTCCAATATTCTTGCCTGGAGAATTCCGGGGTATGAGAAGATTTGAGGGCTACAGTCCATGGGGTTGCAAAGAGTTGGACATGACTGAGTGACTAACACTTTCATTTTTACTTTTCTCTTTTCATTGCTAGGGAAGCTAAGCCCCCTCACAAATTAAATGTCTCTAGAATTTCTAAATATAACTCAACTACTTTGACCAATGGTCAACAGAAGAAACAGGTCCTTGTTCCACATGGAGAGCTGCCAGCTTTGTTCATATCCCAAACCATGTATCATCTATATTATGGGTGATATGAAGAATTTTTCAGGATAATTCTTTCAAAAAATGCTTGATGCCTTACACTCTGATATTAGAACCTAATGTCCACATAATATGAAACCCCACTATATATAATAAGGAATGTGAGTAAACACCTTGACGGAATGACAAATATACATGGGAACCAGCAAGGACAAAACAAAGAGGTTTGAGGCCTTGTGGGAAATTCCCAGAACTATAGGGATTTTGGTTTAGCTGCCTCATGGGGGTTGGGTGGGTTGGGAGGTGGATAGCTTGGTGGCCTGATGGGGAGGGTACAGCGTTGCATATCTGAAGGTTTTATATTTTGTCTCATGGGTGGTGGAGTCACTGAGAATGTTTAAGAAGAGAGAAATAGTCTATTTTTGCTTTTTACTTCTACAAGAAGGTGTAAATTTGCCTATAGAAGGATAACACTGAAAGCCAAGAAAATGTTTAAGAGGCTCTTGCAATGATCCAGATGAAAAATAGAGTAATGGCCAGAGGGGGAAGATAAGGGAACAGAGGGAGATACATTTAGGGAATAGAATCAACAGGGCCTGAGGAGCAGCTGAATATGGCCAGTGATGAACACAAACTAGGCAGCTGAAACATCTGTACAAAAAGCCACTTGCTTGATAATTATCTTTCTAGCTGGAGTATCATTTTTATATTTAGACTGCAAATCCAACAAATAATCCCTTGATTTTAGCTCCAAATGCTACAAAATACCTTGGTCAAGTTTAAACATAAATTAGTAGTTGGTGCTCCTATTAATTTTCTATTTCTCAACTTCCTTGTTGTTCGGTCGCCCAGTCGTGTCCAACTCTTTGCGATCCCATGGACTGCAGCACGCCAGGCCTCTCTGTCCCTCACCATCTCCCGGAGCTTGCCCAAGTTCATGTCCATTGCATCGGTGATGCCATCCAGCCAGCTCATTCTCTGATGCCCTCTTCTCCTTCTGCCCTCAATCTTTCCCAGCATCAGGGACTTTTCCAGTGAGTTAGGTGTTCACATCAGATTAAGTTCTTGACGTAATCACACGTAAAACTTACCAATAGTTTCAAAATCCAAGAGTCGCTAAGGTCTCAATTTTTTAGAGTTAATTTTACTGCTGTTTCCTCTGATTCACAAGGCTAATTTTAAACAAGGCCTTCTGATGGACTGTAAGTTGGTAATAATGCCACAGAAATCATAGATTAATTGCTTGAGGATAAAAGACTCAACAAAGGAACAATATACTAGTTTCTGACTGGGGTAAATATCAGCCAGTGCTATTGACAAACTAAACAGTGGATCAGAGTTGTGAATTCAAATGACTGCATGGCTCAGGTGAATAGCAAAGTGGAGAGACTTAGGTATGAGCATGTTGATCTGTGATGGAGGCAGCTCCCACCCCTTTTGGTATCCTGCAAAAATGCTGGTCCCAGGTTACCAGATATTCTGGGTTTTTCCAATGCTAGGAAAATACTTGGCTAATACTTTTAAAACTCTGCAGCCAAACCACATCTAACAGCCACAGTTAGCCCATGACCCGTCAGATTGTAGACTCTTGCTAATCAAAGTGTGGTCCAGGAACCAGCAACATCAGCATCATCTGGGAGCTTGCTAGAAATGCAGAATCTCCAGCTCTGTTCTGGGCTCTATACGCATGTATAGTTTTGTCACATATACAAATAAATTGTTGATGATTGGTATCCACGTTCAAGCATGAGAAGACTGGCTTCCATCTAAAATATGACTCAAATGAACTTATCTGTGAAACAGACCCAGAGATGTAGAGAAGAGACTTGGAGAAGAAGAGGGCTGGGGGAGGGAGGGAGTAGGAATTTGGGCTTAGCAGATGCAAACTATTATATATAGGATGGATAAAAAAAGTTGTACTGTATAACACAGGGAACCATATTCAATATCCTGGGACTAAATCATAATGGAAAAGAATATTAGAAAGGATATATATACACATGTGTGTATATATACACAAATAGCTGAATCACTTCATTGTATTACTGCTGTCCTTCAGTCACTAAGTCTTTGATTTCCCAGGTGGTTCAGTGGTAAAGGATCTGCCTGGCGAGCAGGAGATGCAGGTTCGATTCCTAGGTTGGGAAGATCTGCTGGAGAAGGAAATGGCAGCCCACTCTAGTATTCTTGCCTGGAAAATCCATGGACAGAGGAGCCTGGTGGGCTATAGTCCATGGGGGTCACAAAGTATAGCACAAATTAACACAATATTGTAAATCAACTATACCTTAAAAAAAAAAAAAAAGGCACTGTCTTCCATAGTCTCAGGCATAGAGATTAAATTACAGAAATGCTCCTTCTACATCCAGAGTAGACTTGTGGAAGAACATGTTTTGGTTACCAAAGCAGAGCATGGGTTGTTTTTTGGAAACAAGAGAGGCAGCCTCCCACTGCACCCGGGTCCTCTTTGAGCTGACTCCAGAAGAAGGACAGGAGATGTCTTCCAAAGTCCACATGTTCCCTGTGGGTTGGTTTGCGTGTCTCACACACAAACTAGGTGGAGGCCAGAGACACTTGCCTCAGGTGCAAAATAGGGACACCAGAACACTCTGCAATAGAGATAATAATACAAAAGCCCTTTCGTGCATTATTGTAATATTAATTACTTATTAATAAAAGAATCCTTTGTTGCATTTGTTGATTATTAATCTTAATAAAATAGTGCTTTGATGAAATATTTTTTAAAATCAAAATTAATATCAAACTCCACATTGAATAACAGCATCACAATTTTTATCTTGTCTACACATAATTCCAGCTCCACTTCTGTTTATGCCATTTTGAGTATTTCTATAACCTATTATTTCCCATTATTCAGACTTGTCTCTTAAAAGGCACTGAATAAGACATATAATTTCAAAACTATAAAAATAAATTTAATACAAAATGATGTTCCAGTTAGAAAAATGCTTCATTCTAACTCCCAGAGAGTCTAAGATGCTTCAGCCTAACAGGCTGTATTTACTGGTATCATCTCTGGCTTTCCAGGTGGCTCAGTTGGTAAAGAATCTGCCCGCAATGTGGGAGACTTGGGCTCAGTCCCTGGGTTGGGAAGAGCCCTGGAGAAGGAAATGGATACTGGCTCCAGTATTCTTGTCTGGAAAATTCTATGGACAGAGGAGGCTGGCGGGGCTACAGTCCATGGGGTCGGAAAGACTGGGACACGACTAAGCAAGTAACACTTTCTCTGGCTTAGCCAGGAGCCTAGCCTCCATTTCTTGCCTGCATTATCTGAGTGCCAAACTGGGAGCTGGAGCCACTTTATTAAGGATTAAAACAGTTTTATTCTTCTGCTTTGGAAGTCCAGTAACTTGAGAAGAGGAGATAGGCTGGCAATGGGACTGTGGCAAGCTGGCAGAAACAAAAATAGCTGTGAAGCTGCCTTTGTGTGTCTATTTCACACGTCGATTTCCGTTTCAGGGCCAGAACCTGGAAGTGCCCCAGGGGTCCAGAAAAGATGAAACTTGAGGTAGGAATTAATGAGTGACCGCTAGGCATGTTTCAGTTCCTGTCTGGGGAGTAGAAGCTGCAGATAGCAAGAAAATACTAGCTTTTCTTACAGAACTTATGTAGGCTGGAACTTGGGAGGAAAAACTGACCAATTGCACCCTGAACCACAGCTCTGGGGAGGGAATTGGTCAATTTTCCCATGGCATTGGTGTCTGCGCCATTCATGCAGAGTGTCTTCTGGGTTCTTCCGTAGTTAGCTGGCTTTATGAGTAAGTAGGTGAGATGCCGGATGAACCAGATGGGCTTTGGATGTGGTACCAGAGTGTATCCCAGCTGTTACTAAGCTAGCACTAGCATTTAACTAGTGATCTTATCTGAGGGTCTGCACCATCCCAAGCCTCAACTTCCTCACCCTTGCAGGACAGGTATTAATATGAGATTGTTCTATGCATGCTAAGTCGTTTCAGTTGTGTTTGACTATTTGCAATCCTCTGGACTGTAGCCCACCAGGCTCCTCTGTCTATAGGATCCCCCAGACAAGAATATTGGAATGGGTTGCCACTTCCTCCTCCAGGGATCTTTCTGATCCAGGGATCAAATCCAGAACTCTCTTGTGTCTCCTGCTTTGGCAGGTGGGTTCTTTATGACTAGCGCTACCCAAGAGGCCTAACATGGGATCACAACTATTAAATTCTTTAATATGTGACCTAGCATGGAACTCATAACCTAAGAGGGGGCAACAAGCATCCTTCCCAACCAAACTTCCCAACCAACCCTAAAATTTCAAAGGCAGAGATTCTCTGTTTCTGACTTTTAGCAATTAATTTACATTTCCCTAGTAGATCTAAAACTCTAACGCACTTTCCCTTAAAACCATTCTATTGTGTCCTCCAAACATTATAGGGAGTTAGGCAAGGCAAGAATTATTCTCACTATTTTAAAATGGAAAAATTAGAACAACTGGTAGAAGACAAGTCTTCTGGCTTTTACTCCAATCAAGTCTCTACCACTCTGAACTTTCTCTTCTGCAAATAATAGGAACACAATACATGTTTGTTGACTATACAATTTCGGTGAACTGTATGAAAAGTCCAAAATACAGATGCTGTCATCCTCCACCAGAAAAGTGCAGTGTTGAGGTTTTTTCTCATGACAAGTTATTAAGTTGTTCAAGATGAAAGGATGTGTCTTTATATATCTTTTTAAAACAAAACAAAAAAACCCAATGTTTTAAACAGTGTTAATTTCTGCTGTACAGCAAAGTGATTCAGTTATACAAGTATATATATGTATTTTTTTCATATTCTTTTCCATTATGTTTCACCACAAGATATTGAATCTAGATCCCTATGTTATACAGTAGGACCTTGTTGCATATCCATCCTATTTATAATAGCTGCATCTGTTAATCCCAAACTCCCGATACCTCTTTATGTATCTTTGAATCCCCTGCAGTATCAAGAAGTAGGTAAACATAATAACTGGGATTAATTTTTTTGACTGACTGATTTATAAATGATCATCGATATACGGATGTTAGAGGTTTGTACATTAGATGTTTGCCCATGTTTTCATAAACAAATGAGATGAAGAATGAGCTTGTGTTCATGTCAATTAAAGCGTTAACACTCAACCCAGAGCACGTAATCTGCTACAGCCACCAGCTCCACAGTCACATTGGGAGGGTTTTATACTGACTTAGCCAGAGCCACCTCCCTGCTGCCCAGCAGTCAGAGCTCTTTGGGAGTTCATCTTTCACAAACACGTTAGAAATACTGAAGCCATTCTATGGGTCAGCACTGAATTTAAGGAGCCACATATCAACTTGAATCAGACTGATTACAACTCCTCTGAACCTAATTGGCAAAACCTAACTGCATTCATGTTTTATTAAAAGCAACTTTCATTACACAGGCAGTGCTGTCAGAAAAATAAATTACATCTGCAAGCACTTAGGTATAAAATTTTGCAGATAACTTCCAGTCGTCAGTAATTTTATATTAGAAACTGTTTTTCCAATACATGCTAAAACTTTGTTCATCAGTATTAAACATGCTTTACCTACCACTCTCAGAATATTTATAGGATTTGTAATATAACCTCTTTTTTTATTCTTTAGTGATTTAGTAAACTGTTTTCCACCAGCTTTATTTTTGGCAGCCTCTGTAGGCCTTTTGGAAACCATAAATTGGTTTGCATTTTATATTCCACTGTTTACCATTCGCCCCCCACCCCCTGCCTTAGAATAGATTTCAATCCATTAAAAAAAAAAAATAGTGGTAGGTGTTGGCTGCAAAACAAGTGAATTCTACTTGAAACTACAACAAATGACTCATATAACCTTACAGATGGGAAAAAGTATACAAAAGACCTATTTCACTCTCTCACTCTGAATACAATATTTGAGTTCTCACTATGGTGAGTTTTAGCTGACTGCACCTACAGGATTTCCCAAAAGTTCCCTTTTCTTAATTGTACCCTTAATTTGCAACAGTGTGATTTGGGTATATTTGTCACCACTACCACATGCAATTCGATATTTGTAGGAATTCAGAACGATTTTTTGAGCAACATACGTTGACTAGCAGTTGCTTCAGAAAATAAAATTATTTTATGAGCTAAGTTTAGAGTTAGAGCAGAATTGCAAGGATTGTACAAAGTTCCCATATGCCCTTCACTGAACATGCTCTATTAACATCTTACGTAACCATAATACATTTGTCAATGTAAGAAATTAATATTGGTACAATACTCAACTCATCTGCAGACATCTTTTGGGTTTTCCAAGTTTTCCCACTAATGTCTTTTTTGTTCCACAATTCAGTCCAGGATCCCACATCACATTTAGTTTTTACATCTTCTTAATCTCCTCCAATTTGTGACAGCTACTTAGCCTGGCCTTGTCTTTTATGACCTGGAACCTTTATGAAGAGTCCCAGGCCTTTATACTTTCTATAATGCTTCCTGGTTTGGGAATGTGTAATGATTTTCCATGACGAGCTTAGAGTTATACTTGATTTGGAAGAATACCTTAACTACAGCAGTTTTCACTGTGGTGCTGATGGGGATGGTCTATTTTCTTTCTTCTACCTACTTATTGATTAGAATTCTTCTGTAAAGAAGAGCTGTGCTTTATACCCCATATCTTTATTTGCTCCATGTCCACGTTAGTCACTCAGTCGTGTCCAACTCTATGCAAGCCTATGGACTGTAGCCAACCAGGCTCCTCTGTCCATGGGAATTCCCCAGGCAAGAATACTGGAGTGGGTAGCCATGCCCTCCTCCAGGGGATCTTCCCAACCCAGGTATCAAACCCGTGTCTCTTATGCCTCCCTCATTGGTAGGAGGTTCTTTACTACTGTTTAGGTTACAGCAATCATATCATTAGGGCTTCCCTGGTATCTCAGCAGTAAAGAATCCACCTGCCAATGCGGGAGACTTGGGTTTGATTCTTTGGGTTGGGAAGGTGCCCTGGAACAGGAAATGGCAGCCCTTTCCAGTATTCTTGCCTGGAAAATCCCATGGACAAAAGGGCCTGGTGGGCTATAGCCCATGGGCTTACAAAGAGTTGGACATGACTTAGCAACTAAACAAGAACAAGAACAAGAATCAAATCATTATTTATTTGTAGCTTACATTTTTCCTAATGCCTTGATCATTGGGAATTTTTCCAGTTGGCTCTTGTGACCTTTTAACATGCACCTCTTCCTTTTTTTCCTGAATCCACTGTTTCTGGCACCACAGTATGCTCCAGGTTCATCTTACATGTTCCTTACCCAAACCCTGCCATGAGCCTCTTTTCCAAAGAGCTTTTGTTTATTTACTTGGAGAATGATTTTTAGATACTAGGAATCCTCACTAATATGGGATGTTACTATTTTTTATACCTTCTCAAAAGATAGAGCTAAGATATGGGCATCTGTGTATGTACACTAACCCATGTGCACACACTTATCTATATTAATTTCTGTATCTGTCTATCTGCATACAAATTTTAAAAACCAGGTTTGTTTTTTTTTAATGATACTGCTGACTCTAAACCAACACCATGGGGTTTATTCTAGCCTTCTTCACTTCCTCATATGTAACTTCTTCGTCTGACAGTGAGAAACCCGTGTCTCACTATCTACCATGGATTTTCTTATTTCTCCATCCCTGTTATACATAGAAAGTAGTTTCAGAATTGCTAACTCTGCCCCTGGGAAAAACTAATGTACTAATTAGAGAACAGTGTCCAAAGATGCAGATTTTTTGCCACTAGCCTTATGGCATCCAGTCAGAACACTATTTTTTCCAAAGTTACTTAGGTTAGTTCCTTAGTTTCCCACTCTCCTCAGTGTGGTTATTATTTATCAGCAACCAAGTTTAATTCATTTGTCACAGGGTCTATTCCCTCTCAGGTTCTCTCCACAACCACATTGTGTTTTTTTCTTAAATTTATAGCAAATAGTGTTCCCTTTGTGGCATACAGTTCTCCAGATTTGACAAATGCATGGAATTGTGTGTCCAGCACTTACAGAATAATTCCATCACTCTAAAATTCTCTCATCCTGTGCCTTTGTATTCAATCCATCTTCTTGTTCCTGGCAATCAGTGATCAGTTTTGAGTTTCTATAGAAGTTTTGCTCTTGCCAGACTGTCCTTAAATGGAATCATATTGTAGCCTTTGGGGTTGAGCATCTTTCTCTGAGCAAAGTGCATTTAAGCTGCAACTATGTTTTTGTGTCAATCCAGAGTTTGTTCCTTTTTCATTGCTCAGTAACGTTCCATCAAATAGATTTACCAAACGTTTTGCTTATCCATTCAATAGTTGAAGCTCAATGGGTTATTTCTCTCATTCTTCGTGTGTTCAGTGTCATAGATTAAGAAACTCTTTAACCCAAGATTACACGACTTTCTCCTATGCTGTCTTCAAGAAGTTGTATGGTTTTACATTTTATATTTAAACTATTAGATGATCACAGAAGGGCTTCCCTTATATCTCAATTGGTAAAGAATCTGCCTGCAAAACAGGAAACCCTGGTTCCATTCCTGGGTTGGGAAGATCCACTGGAGAAGGGATATGCTACCCACTCCAGTATTCTTGGGCTTCCCTTGTGGCTCAGCTGGTAAAGAATCCACCTGAAAAGCAGGAAACCTGGGTTCGATCCCTGGGTTGGGAAGATCCCCTGGAGAAGGGAAAAGCTACCCACTCCAGTATTCTGGCCTGGAGAATTCCATGGACTGTATAGTCCATGGGGTTGCAAAGAGTTGGACACAACTGAATGACTTTCACTTTCACGATCACATCCAAAAAAATGTCCAAGGGTTTTGTTGTAGTTCTTAACAGTGTATGTGGAAAGTAATTTTCTGGCCAGCTCAGCAGCCAAGTAGGAACAATAGGCCTGGTGTGGTAGTTGGAGAAGCTACATCCAAGAGCTTTCAAGGGGACTTGACTAGGGCACTCACCCAGGTCACCCCTGGCCATCACCACATTCAGACAAAGTATCCTATATTTTAAAATAACTGCATGCAGTCCATATACGACTCTAGTTCTTTGAGCAGAGAAAGATCAAATATATTGCTGAAGATAGACAGTATCCTTAGGATACAATAGGGTTGGAAGGGGCAGAGTTTCAGGAGTGGCAGATCAGGAGGAGCCAGAATCCTAATTCTCCCAGATTCATGCCCCTCCTTCTACCCACATCCAAGCCTTCCCAGAATCCTCCAGCTCTGACTTGTTACACACCCTGAAATCCATCCATGGCTTTTCATATCCTCGGTGAACCCTCTGGTTCAAGCTACCATCTAAGAAATGCAGCAAGATCCGCATGGCTTCCTGGTCCTACCTTAACAAGCACCATAGGTTGAGTGGCTGAGAACAACAGAAGTGTATCGTCTCACAGTTTTAGAAGCCAGAGGTCCAAAATCACAGAGGCAGCCAGTAGGACCAGGCTCCCTCTGAATCTTCTAGAGAAGAGTTTGGTCCAGGCCTCTGCCAGGTTCTGGTATTTCCCTGGCTTTGGCAGCATAACTTCAATTTTCACAAGGCATTCTCCCCAAGTGCCCAAACTCCAGACTGTTTTAGTCAGGGTTCCCCAAAGAAAGAGAACTGATAGATTTATCGAAGCATATATGTGAAGGATACACACTCACACACACACACACACACACACACACACACATATGTGGCACTAGTGGTAAAGAACCCCCCTGCCAATGCAGGAAACATAAGCAACGCAGGTTTGATCCCTGGGGTTGGGAAGATCCCCTGGAGGAGGGTACGGCTACCCACTCCAGTATTCTTGCCTGGAGAATCCCATGGATAGAGGAGGATGGTGGGCTACAGTCCATAAGGTCACAAAGAGTCGGACATAACTGAAGCAACTTAGCAAGCATGCAGCATATAAATACATATATACATATACAGATATGTGTATATATAAATATGTATATACATACATATGCATGCATGCTAAGCCTTTATATATACATATATATATATAGATAGAGAGAGAGAGAGAGAGAATGATTTTCAGGGACTGACTCCTGCAGTTGTGAGGCTGGCAAGTCTGAAATGTGTGTGGCAGGCTGGCAGGCTGGAAACTCAGGTAAGAGTTGACATTGGAGTCATAAGTCTGGATGCCACGAGGCAGCAGGCTGGAAACCCGGGCTGGGTTTCTGCACTTCTGTCTTGCCACCAGGTAGCTGCTGGTCAGCTTGGAGAATGGGTTCATATCAGGGCTCAGTGTTGGTCTCCACTGCACCCAGCAGTGGCTGTAGCCAGGTCAGCTCTGGTGAGCTGAAGCCCATGTCGCTGAGCCCATGGGTAACCTCCATCCCCACCACCACATCCACTTTGTTCGTGAGCCCATTGGGTGATGACAGGGGTGGCTGGGGGAAATGATAACTGGTATCTTCAGGATAGGTCACCCCCTGCTGCTGCTAAGTCACTTCAGTCGTGTCTGATTCTGTGCGACCCCATAGACGGCAGCCCACCAGGCTGCTCCGTCCCTGGGATTCTCCAGGCAAGAACACTGGAATGGGTTGCCCACTCCAGTGGATAGGTCACCCTCCTATCCATTCAATTATTAAAATCCTCCTCTGCTGAGGTCACCCTTTGGTGAACATTCACGTATGACACAAATGTCTTCATGGTTTTGCCCATTCAGAGAGGTTTATTCACATACCTCTGCCCCACATTTCCTTGTCATTGATTTTCCAATCATTCTCCTAAGTCCCTCATCATCAAGCCAAACCATTGGCCACACGATGGCCATGCCTCAGTATATAATTGTACCTCTGGCTGCTCTTCCAAGCAAAGTGAACAACCAGGTACACTGCCTAAAGTTCTGATCACTGGGAGGATTTTCCATCCACTAGCATGTAAATATCTTATCACTTCAGGCATGTATGAGAAACAGGCTGTGATGCTTTAGCTGTTTCCTTTCACAGAACCATCTGTCAACCAAACCTAAGTTTCTCTTCCTCTGTCAACTGATTACTCATGGTCCCCATGAGGACATCAGTGGAGGCTGGGAGAGAGAGGCAACACAGAGCCCATGGTATTTGGGCCGCCCATTCATGTAACTCACTTGTGCCTTCAGGACCTGCTGAGGTCCAATCTCTATAAACCATCTCCATTTGACAGTGGAGGCCTGCTGTGCACACCTAATTTTATGGCTTGGTGGGTCAGATGGTCAGTTCATGGTGGCAGTTCAGGTCATGTGGCAATCTAGCAACTCAGAGTTGTGGGTTTACTCTCTACTAAGGCCCAGTGACAGGCCTAGAGCTTTTTCTCAAAAGGGGAGTAGTTATCCATGCAGCATGACTGGGCTTTGCTCCAAAAATCCTAAAGAATTGTTCTGTGATTCACCTATAGGGGCTTGCCACTCCAGACAGCATCCTCACCTACCACTCTCACTCCAAGTACCGCTGGATCTACTGGATCATATGATCCAAAAAGCAGCCTGCACATCAGCCTGGACCTTTGCAGAACCTTGCCTTGCTCTGGGCCGCACTGAAAACTAACATCATTCTGTGCAAACTATTATATATCAGATGAATAAACAACAAGGTGCTGCTATACAGCACAGGGAAATGTATTCAACATCCTGTGATAAACCATAATGAAAAAGAATATGAAAAAGAAAAAAATATATATACTCATATGTGTACGTGCAGGCATTTCATCACACCGAGGTAAAAGGCCTCTGAACTGTAGTCAGATATATTTCCCATCCACTAGCATGTAAACATCTTATCACTGAGTCTTGAGTCGCAGTTCTACCTCTTTCTCCATAGATCCATTCAGCATGGTGGCTGTGGTTTAGTGCCTAAGCTGTGTCAGAATCTTGTGATCCCATGGACTGTAGCCTGCCAGGCTCCTCTGTTCATGGGATACTCCGGGCAAGAATACTGGAGTAGGTTGCCAATTCCTTCTTCAGGGGATCCTACCGACCCGGGGATCGAACTCGAATCTCCTGCATTGCAGGCAGATTCTTTACCAACTGGGCTATGAGGGAAGCATTCCCTCCATTCAGCATAATGTCATCCATATGATGGACAAGAGTGATGGGAGGGGCGATCAGGATCTCTGCAAACTGAATTATGACACAGAGCTGAAGAGCTGATATACCCCCAAGATAAGGCAGTGAAAGTGTATTTCTGGTCTTGCCAGCTGAAAGCAAAGTGCTTCAGGTGGGTCTTTGAGCCAGGGATAGAGAAAAAGGCATTTGCCAGATTAATAGCTACATATCAGGTACCCAGTTATGTGTTAACTTGCTCAAGCAATTAAACTGCATCTAGTATAGCCCTGGCAATTGAAGTCACCCCCTGGTTAAAGTTAATCCCCTGTCATTCTCCAGGATCCATTCGTCTTCTGCACAGGACAGACAGACAGGTTGAACGGGGATGTGGTGGGAATCACCACAAAACAGGGCCAACTTGCAAGACTGATGGTGTCACTAATCTCTGCAGTCCCTCCAGGAATGTGCTGTGGCTTTTGCTTTCCCATTTTCCTAGGTGGAAGCAGTTCTTTTTAAAAACTTATTTTGTAATTGAAGGATAATTGCTTTACAGAATTTTGTTGTTTTCTGTCGAACAGCAACATGAATCAGCCATAGGTATACATATTCGGCTTCCACTTGGCCTTTTTCATCAGAATAGACCTCACCTCACTCCATAGGTCAGGGTACCAGTATGGGGATTTTGCTTCCTGCTGAGTGTATCTTTTCCAATTATGGATTCTAGAGCTGGGAAATGACCACAGGATACATTCAGGAGCGCAGTGGGCTCACTTTGAGATGGGCCTGAGCTGAAACTTTATCAATCACCTGACTTCCATTAGCCCTTACCCTAGTGATGGACCACAGTGAAGTTTTGGGTCTCTGGGAATTAGCGTTAGTTCTGAGCCAGTATCCAGTAATCTCTAAAAGCTCTGAATATTTTCTTTTCCCCAGCACACACTCAGCCTGGTAAGACACCATAGCTCCCTTTGGAGAAGGGTGGGAGAACAATTAACAGAATAATTTTGTTCAGTATACTGGGGTCCTCCCTCCAGGAGCTCAGCCTCCCCTTTATTTAAGGGGTTCTGGGTCTATAAACGGGCTCAAGTCTTGAGGAAAGACCATGACTCCCTGTTTCTATGATTCAGATTAGATTTGTTCACTTGACCTAGAACTTTTCTGCTGGTCTTCTTCTGATCAAGTAAGAATTTAGCAGACCTCCTATTTCACTTCTAGAAATGCCATGATCAACTAACCAACACTATTGTTCTGTGGGAGTTTGACTGCTCTGCTTGTGGCTTTGACTCCACTGTCGATCATGGAAACCATGCCCACCTTGCCTTTGGCCACTGAGTGTCACCACATGGCCCTTTCCCTGGACAATCTAGTTATTCCCAGTAAACTTAGGCTTCTCAATTCAATGACCAGAGTCTCTACTGTAAAGGACTGGCTTACAGAGAAGAATGACCACATAGCTCTTCAAGGTGCTGGGGTGCCCCTCACAGATTTATTTCTTACAGTCATGCTAAAGGTATGTCTACTGTAGACTGAGCTCCTTGGGCTGATTTACTTCCAGGCCTTCGCTCACCAATCCTTTAGGAATGTCTTCCCTCTGCTCCTTCACTTAGCTCAATTCTCTTCACCCACAGTGACGTTTTGACTGAAGAACTAACAGGAGATGCTAATGCCTCTGTCTTCTGCCCTCTGTTTGTTTCTACCTAACAGTCTCTGGTGGGGCTCAGTGGTAAAGAATCTGCCAGCAATGTGGGAGACCCGAGTTCAATCCCTGGGTCGAGAAGATCCCCTGGAAGAGGAAATGGCAACCCACTCCAGGATTCTTGCCTGGAGAATTCCATGGACAGAGGAGTCTGGCGGGCTACAGTCAATGGAGTCAAAAAGAGGCAGACACGACTGAATGACGAAACAACTCCAAGAACAGTCTTGGATGCTCTTGTCTTCCCAACTCCTCGAAGGTAGCATTCCTGAGTTTATTTCTGCACCTGGAGGTCACAAGACACCACCTGATGAATATGAAGACTAAAATTTGAGAGCAGAGGGTGGAGCACCCCAGCACCCGGACCCACTCCCGGGATTGGAAACAGGCAGATCTCACAGCACTCTCCCCAGCCACTTGCAGGGAAGCAGAATTGACTTCGGACTCCCCGGTCTCTTTCCATCCTACGAAACATGCCTTTTCTGTTCTTGGCTTAATAGCATAGTTGGATGCAGCAGAATTACACATGTGCTGCTGTGAAATGTGAAATCAGAGCCAGGCGGGACCTCCCCTGAGAAAGACTGCCTATAAATCGTAAACCCCTTAAATGAATAGCTTAGAGGCACAGGGTTGCCTTGGGTGAGGGTTAATTGGGTCGGGTACAAAGAGTTTTATGTTCATAACTGACTGTCCATCTCGCCTCTTCCTGATTTTCTGAAAGTTATTTTGCTTCAGGACAAATTTGTATTTGCTTTTCTGACAATGATTGGTTTGAAGCTGAACTCTTTTCAGCTGTTGGGAACTTGTAGCAGGCTCAATATCTACCAGATTTTCTCTCTCTGATGCATCCGTTTCAGATACGTCGAAACGGAGTCGGAGGTTTTCAGGGTTTAAAAAAAAAATCCTTCTTCTCTTTCCAGAGTATTGCTTCAGGTTATTATTTTTGCTCTGATTTTTTTAAGCCCTCAAAACAGCTTCCCCCCCCCCATTTTCTTTTTCATTCTCTCACACATCTTCTGCAAAGACTGCAGCTTCTATATATCAGTGCTAAGTGAGAAGCTGAAGTCCAAGGTCTAAGAATTCAGACTCTGTTCAGCTGGACTTGAAAGCCAACACTAGCTCTCGTACTGCTAGCACTGTGACTTGAGACCAACCATTTAACCTTGTCAATCCTCGGTCTCCTCATCTGCAGGATGGTTCTGAAGACCACTCATGGCTTTTGTGTGATTTAACAGACGACATGTGCAAAGTGCATGGTTACTTAGCATAGTAGCTGAATGCACAGGCTCTGGAGCTAGGCTGCCAGGGTTCAAATCCCAGCTCCACCTTGGACAAAAGTTCCCTGTGCCTCAGTTTCCCAAACTGCAAAGGGAGACCTATACATGCCTTTCCATATTGGATTTTCATGAGGATTAAATGACCCAACATATGGGAAATGCTTAGAGCCATGCCTGCTACATAATAAGCAATCCAAAAAGTGTTAGCTATTAAGATTAAAGGAGTAAAAAAGAAGTTCCCAGCTGCAAAGTTGTCATTTTCAAAATAATCTGCTCATAATAAAATTAACTTTTCTTTTGAAATGAAAAACAAATCATTCCAATTACCCCAGTTTTTCCCCTTCTACAAGGGCAGCTCATCTGGGCATCCAGAAAGAATGGGAAGAGGTGGTACAGAATGAAACTCTGGGGAACATCAAGGAAGAAGCTACAGGTTTCCACCCCTCACTGCTTTAAAGCCAGAGTAACCAAAGTATAATCACAGCCTGGACTGGATGAAAATGGTAAGACCAGAGTGCCCTCCCAGTACAGCTAAAATTGATCTTATTTGTAGGTGGGGAGAGATAAATTAAGAGTTTGGGGTTAACATATACACACTCCTATATATAAAGTAGGTGAACAACAAGCACCGACTTGTGTAGCACCAAAAACTATACTCAATATTCTATAAGGGAAAATAATCTGAAAAGCCTACACATATATATGTGTAGGCTTCCCTGATGGCTCAGGGGGTAAAGAATCCCCCTGCAGTGAGGCAGATGCAGGAGACGTGGGTTTGATTCCTGGGTCAGGAAGATACCTTGGAGAAGGAAATGGCAATCCACTCCAGTATTCTCACCTGGGAAATCCTATGGACAGAGGAGCCTGGCAGGCTACAGTCCAAAGGGCCGCAAAGTGTCGAACATGACTGAGTACGTATATATATATGTATACACACACACACACACACACAAAACTGAATCACAGTGCCATACGCCTGAAACTAGCACAACACTGTAAATCAACTATATTTTGATAAAAGAAAAAAGGAAAGAAAAATTGGTAAGGTCATATTGCCCTCCTGATAACAGCTAAAATTTCTCTTCTTTGTGACTGAGTGTACCGCCTGATAGAAACAGGAAAGAATAAAGAAGGGACATAAAGAGAAACAAAAGTAAGACACCATGGCACCCTGGAAGAAAAGATGGAAGCACTTCTGTCTCTGATTTGCTATATCCTGATTCTTTTGTATTTCTTGTTCTGGAAGAGACCCTCGTATCTGTTCCATACTGTCTCCATTCTGCTTGAGCTAGTCTCAGTTGATTGCTATTCCTTGTAAGCAAAGAGTCTTGATGTACTAATAGCAGTTTTCAACATGAATGTGCTGGGTAAGACAGAATGTCATCTCTTAAATCCCTCTAAGGTGTTACGGCAGCCACACAGGTAGAATAAGGCAAAACTCACATGTGCTAGACCTATTGAGAACTTTCTCCACTCCCAATATTATGACTATAAGGATTTGTTTTCTTGCTTACTCTAGCTGACTCACTTCAAAATGTTCCATTAGCTCTAGCTCTGCTATCTGTTGAAATGGAACTGGTGAGTAAGGGGTTAAGCTAAAAACAACACAAAGTCCTCTAGTTTACAAACATTTGATTTCTTGGAATTCTCCCTTCATTCCTCAAAACCGGAAACTGACGTTTGCTGGAAAGAAGCCCTGGGAGGGCAGAGTCCAAGGATTCGTTCTCACCATGAGTCACACCCCAGAAGTGACTAGGGAGGGGACAACATGACCCAGCGGAAAGAGCACAGCTCTGGCTGTGGGGTCACCTGGCTTCCGTGAAGTGTTCTCCACTATCTCCCCATGTAAATACGGAGCCAATCACTTCTCCTCTCTGACTCCGTGTCTTCACCACTAAAATGAGCAGCTGGCAAGTGCCCAGTGCCTCAGTTCCCCATCAAAGCCTACGATCCGCCTGGGATCATGGGGATCAGTTGTCATGAATGGCGTGTAGAACTGGGAGACCCACCTGATTTCTAAAGTCTCCTCCAACTTCTTGCCAGAACAGGAAGCTCAGAGAAGACACCTCTCGGGTCCAATGCCTGGGAGATTTGCAACAGGAGAGGAAATGAGACAAAAATCCAACAAAATCCTTTTGGGTGCAGCCTAATAGGATAACGGTAGCCTTAGTTTCTGCTGAGATTCTGCCCTTTCCCTGCCTTTTTCCTGAGAGACAGACAATCGCAATGGAATTTTTCAGGATTTTCAAGTATCATGATTCCCTAGATAACATGCAGTAAAAACTAGGAGAATGACTCATATACTCTTTGGGATGGAAAGTTTTGTTGATAAAATGATTTCCTAGCCTGCCTTCGGGAACTTGTGCATAGACCCAGAGTCTAAAGTTGCAGCTCTTCCAATGTTGTACTAGCTCCCTGAGCCACTGTTCAGAGAACTGATATCACGTCCTTTTCATGGGTGTGACCCATGGAGCACTTTGGCCACAGCTGGCTATAATATAGGCTCTTCTGTGATGCTGATACACGAGGCATCACTTCCACTTGGTCTTTTGCAAACCTCCTCCCCAACCCCCAGCCTCTATTGGCTTCCCTGGTGGCTCAAACAGTAAAGAATTTTCCTGAAATGTGGGAGACCTGGGTTTGAACCCTGGGTTGGGAAGATGCCCTGGAGAAGGAAATGGCAAACCACTCCAGTATTCTTGCCTGGAGAATCCCATGGACAGAGGAGTCTGGTGGGCTACCGTTTCGACACGACAGCAACTAACACTCACCAGCCCCTATCATCCAATGAGGAAGGAGAAAACAAACACAAAAACTGCCTACAGAGGGGTCCACGTTCTAGATAACTAGCACGTCCTGAGTCACTGCTGTCTCTCACCTCCTCCTGTCCTCAGAGACACTGCGTGTTTGCGTCCTTAACCTCCACTGACTTCCCTGTGAACATGTGACGCTCACTCAGGGCCTCTGGGCGTTAACTGGTACAGTGGTAGCTCCTGACAGGTTTCTGTTTGGTGTGCTTACTTTGTCATTAAAAGAAACAATTTTCAAGGTGTAATTGCTAATGATAGCTTTAAATTTATTTTTTATTTCAAAAAATTTTATTGGAGTATCATTGGTTTACAACATTGTATTTATTTTAGATGCACAACTAAGTGAATCAGTTACACATATACATGTATCCACTCTTTTTTTAAAATTCTGTTCCCATATAGGTCATTACAGAGTACTGAGTAGAGTTCCCTATGCTATACAGTAGGTTCTTATTAGCCATTTATTTCACATATGGGGTTGCACAGAGTCGGGCACGACTGAAGCGACTTAGCAGCAGCAGCAGCAGCAGAGTGCACATATCAATTCCAATCTACCAGTTTATCGCCCCCACACCCTGCTAACCATAAATTTGTTTTCTACATCTGTGACTCTAGTCTTATAAATAAGTTCATTTGTACACCCGCCTGTTTTTTTAGCTTCCACATATAAGTGATATTTCCCTTCTATGTCTGACTTTCTTTAGTCTTTAGACAAGCATAGATTCTACTCCGGAACCCTCACTCTGGTCCTTTGAGCCATCTGACTTTGAATTTAGTCTCCCCCAGCTCCAGGTTCCTAGTGCAGTGGGAATATTTGTGGCACTTGCCTCAGAAGTAAAGGGCAGCAATTTATGCAAAGCACTTATTCCCCTGACTTGCCCAGCATTAAAGCTCAGAGCACGTCATCCACCATCACATTCTTTTCCTGATACTAATAGAGTTCCATGCTGACCCCATCTTGGCCTCTGAATAAGACAGCCAGAGACTGCATGGCGTGGGACCCTTGCTTTTGCTGGAAAGTGAATACCTTTTCCTGACTCAGAAACAACCAACACACACTCCTAAGACCCGTGATGTGAGTCATGGGAAGAGACACTGAAACTACTGCATTGTTTATCTCCAAGCCCTTATGCAATAGTTTTCCCACTATTTTTAAGCTTTCTGTCCCCTTCCCCCTCCCAGTCTTCCCTTTCCCCGACTTCAACCCCCTACAGCCCAGCTCCTTGTTCAGTTCAGCTATTTCAGTTTGGGGTTGAATGGTCTAGACAGGAACCCAAAAAATGCACAGTCTGCATACTGGTCCCCCTTTGAGCCTCACAATTATTCCAAACAGAGCCCAGTGACATGAGACTGGTTGAGAGAGGAACTTAGGTTCCATCAGATCATCCATCCAAAGCACGTATCATAGAGCCTGGCACAGTGCTCAAGAAATTGTCAGAATAGAAGATTATGGTTCTAGGGAGGTGTTCATTCCTTTGGTTTTTATTTTTCTGGTCTTTTTTTTTCATTCTTAAGAGAACATTATGGCCCATGGCCAATCTCTAGGCTACCTTGGAACAAAATAGGAAAGAGAATTTGGCCTGATTCTGGTGGGCTTCTCCAACCCTTGACATAGTCTTGGCACACACCACCGCATCACTTAGCTGTCCTACTTGTTGATCTGTATAACCCCAAACCACAGAATTTTGGTGGCATAGAGCAGTAAGCACTTATTCAGCTCAAGTGCCTGTGGGTTGGCCAATCTCATTCTCCTCCTGGCCCGAAGGTGCTTGCCTGGGCATGACTTACTTAGAGTGATGGTGGATGTGCAAGTGTATATTCTCAACCACAATGGATCTCAAACCAGACCCATTCTGTTTCTATTACCTCCTGTCTGATTCGATCTCATTGGCTGAAACAGGTCAGGTGATCCTGTCCAAGGTCAAGGGAGAGAGACTAACAACTGCTTGAAACCCCATAGACTACAGTCCACAAGGCTCCTATGTCCGGGGAATTTCTCGGGAAAGAATACTGGAGTGGGTTGCCATTTCCTTCTCCAGGGCATCTTCCCGATCCAGGGATCAACCTCATGTCTCCTGCTTGGCAGGCTGATTCTTTATCACTGAGCCACCTGGGAAGCCCGTAGGGCACCTTACAAGTTCTTAAATAATTCTTGTTGAATTGTGTTTAATGGATGATGCAAAGGATCAAGAATATAACCTTGTGACACAGAATCCTTTTATTTACTATTCCTCATAATAAGAGGAATTTGCCTATTAAAACTTTGGAAGCAAAATTGCTTACCTTTTTAGAGGACAAAAACCAGGAGGTTTCTAGCAGTTAATGTTTAGTTCCTAAGGAAAGTGTAAAAGGAAGGATGGAGGTCAGGATGGACTGTTCCTGACCCCAGGGATGAGAGATGGGAGTAAATCATGAATATGATCACCACTGAAGCTGAGAAAGAGCCTATTAATGTCACGTAATCAATTTCAAAAAGACACAGTTGCACTTAGAGTATTTAAACCTTGGAGGTTTAAACTAAATCATACTTGTCACATGCGCACAGTATCACTAATGAGCTTATGTAAATATTTAATCTTCTCTATTTGCATTACTCAGCCCAGTCTATCTCACCAGCCTCGTTCTCCCAGCCTTCTCTAATACCCTCATCCAACCTTATAGAACTACTCTGGTTTCCAGAACTCACCATGCGCTTTTATGCCTCCCACATTTACATATGCATTTGCCTTTGCACTCCCATCCTGCCTTCTCTTTCTACCCACTTAACACTTAAACATCCTTCAAGACAGCTCAAATACATCCTCCCATCCAACCCCCACCCCTGGTTTCCCAAACCTTCTACAGTTCCTCATCCTAGCAGAATTTTTAGTTTCCCTTTCTATGCCGTCATTGCACTTTGCTAACATTCCATAATTCTGAGTATTCCATTTATTTGTTCAACAAACTTTTACGAAATCTTCCTCTGTGCCAGTCATAAGGCCATGTGCTGAGTAAACAGAAGTGAATAAGAAATGACTCTTATTTGCAAGTTCATTGACAGCAAGTGTTCCAGGTTTCAACTCATGAGCATTATGCCGCTGTAGGCGTATAAACATACAATGTGTCCCCTTTATGTCTGTGTCCATATTCTACTTCGGTCTAGAAACATCAGTGCTGTTTTGGAAGTGACAGAAACGCAATTCAAGCTAGGTTAGTCACAAAATAAAATATAACGGCTCATGGATTCTAGGAAAGGTTGACCTTCCAAACTTGGTGAAAGTTAAGGATGGAGCCTTATTTTAGGAACAACAATAATGATGATAACAGATAGTGTTTTGAATGCTATTCGGAATCTCTCAGGGTTTTACATTCCAGATTTTCTTTGCCTGCTCTTTCACTGTCAGAGCTTGACTTCTGCGGCATGGAAGGAAGCGTGGCCACAAGCTCTCCTACAGCTTTCACCACTGATGACAGACTGCTGGTGTTTCTTGGTTATAGACTGAGAAGTCCCAGAGAAGGGTGCTGACTGGTTTGTCCTTCACCACTTGTCCAATCCTGGGGCTTCCCAGTGTTACCAGGAGATTAGAGAACCATGATTGGCTTTGTTGTTTCAGAGGCCCACCTTCAAACAGCCAAGAAACATTGGAGGGGTAAAGTCATGCAGTTTCTGAGGAGGAAAGGGTGATGATAGGCAAATAGGCATCATTTTTTACACCACTGATTCTGTCATTCATTCAACATTCTTTGTATGCTTATTGTGCTTAAAGCATTGTGCTAGGATGATCTGGGGAAAAGAAAGAAATGATATGCAATTCCTATCTGATTATCTGTTAGTAGAGGTTTAGAGAGACAATTTGGCCTATGGTTAGGTACAAGGGGTCTAAACAAAAAAAATGCCAGGCTGAATATCCCAACTGCATCACTAACAAGGCTGTGACCTCAGTAATCTCTGGTCTCAGTCTGCCCATCCATAAAATGGGGATAGCAAGCACAGCAATCTCATGGAACAGCTATGAGATTTAATGAGCCACGTATGAAACATACAGTATAGTGCCTCACATGGAGTAAGTAGCCAGTCAATTTAGCTATTGTTTTATGTATGATCGTATAAAACAAGTCAAGGCAGAAAAAGACTGTTTTGAGATGACAATGCCTAGATGAAGATCCAAAAGATCACAGATGATTAATACTGACAGGGGGGGCCAGAGAAATCATCACAGAAGAAGAATCATTTAGTTTAAAGTTAACAGTTGAACAGGATTTTAACAGAAGGGACTGGAGATAAATGGCATTTAAGAAAGATGGACAAAAACAATTCAGAAGGAGAGAACAACATGCGTCAAAATAAGACCATGGGAAATGAACAGTGGAAATCAGACCAGAAGTTTAGGTTTAAATAGGGTTTCTAGAAACTAGACACACACACACACACACACACAGGAGATGTCACTATTAAGGAGGTTTGAATTGAGACTGTGAATTAGTTGAATACCGAGCTAAGGCATTTGGGCTTTATTTAATAGATAACATGGAGTCACTGAAGGTTTGGGAGAAAGGACTGAGTAACAAAATCGTATTGCACATTTGTCATTGAATGTGCTCGAAAAATAAATTAGATCTCTCAGTCTCATCTATTTTTCCATCTTTGTTAGGCATCGATACAGAGAAATATTTCTCTATGACTAGAAAACAGTATCACAAGGGCTGTTATACTCAGTCTCAGTTTGGGAGAGCAGCAGGGAAGAGTGGGGACTCTGGCAAGTTACAGGCCGCGTGTCCCTCAAAAGAGGACAACCACTTCTCTGCTTTATTAAACGTTCAATGTGCAGCAGTATAGGCCCAGCCTTAGCAAATATTCTGATGGTTCTAGATAGCTTTCAAATCTATTCGTGGGGATGAAATCCCTGTTTTCTTTTTCATGTTAACTGAAAAAAAAAATTTAAGTCTGTAGGCTAAACAAAACATATCTATGGATTAATTTTGTCCTAAAGGTCATCAGTTTGGCAGCCCTGGAAACAAGGTGATCTAGAATAAGTACTGATCTGGATATCTGGATATCTTTCCTTTATGACCATTCCATAATTTTTGCTAAAGGACTCAGAAAGTAAAACAAATAAAGAGAATGTCATGCACTGGAAGTATTCTCAGTAAACAGAAAAAAAGAGCTGAAGTTTTCAAATGTAAATTAAAGATTTTAAAAAAATGATACAGAGAAAGCTCATAGCAACCATAGGTGGATTTTCCCATTTAGACCCATAATCTAAGAGTCTGGTTTCTAACTCTACATGACATCTTCCACGGATGTTACTTTAAAAAAGAAAAGAAAAAAGCTTAAGACCCAGTACAATCCAAAGAACTCAGATTTTGGTATTTGAGAAATCTGAGTTAAAATCATTATTTTTGGCAGAAACATACATAAGGTTATAAGTATTATCTCTAGCAGCTTGTATTACTTCAGTTCAGTTCAGTTCAGTCGCTCAGTCGTGTCCGACTCTTTGTGACCCCATGGACTGCAGCGCATCAGACTTCCCTGCCCATCACCAACTCCTGGAGCTTGCTCAAACCCATGTCCATCAAGTTGGTGATGCCATTCAACCATCTCATCTTCTGTGTCCCCTTCTCCTCCTGCCTTCAATCTTTCCCAGCATCAGAGTCTTTCTCAAAAAAATCATATTGCTTATCAATTGCTCATATAGGTTATAAAACCATAAGTTAAAGGAAGAAAATGATTATCAGAAAGGCTGAAATAGTGGCTCTATCTGTTCTGAGTATCCCGATCAGAAAGGGACAAAAGAAGAGCTGGAAGTTCTCAATCCTGACCTGGATTGTAGTCACTCTGGCAGCTATCTTGTGATTACTTGTTAAACTATGCATTGATAGCTTCAACATTTTCTTGTATGAATGCTATATTTCACTATAGTTTTTTTTTTTCTAAGTTCAGTTCTAGATAAAAATGAAAAAATAAAAAATATGCATTAAAAATATTCAATTTTGTTACTTAAAAATGATGTGACTGGGAGGGGGGCTATATCAACTCTGAAGACCCACTTTCCTTTTTTGTACTAAGAAGTGGATGAGAAAGTGTCTAAGAGAGGATCTTCTTTAAAAAGATTAATACATAATTGCAGAAGAGGAAAATATGCCTTTGATATCAAGAAAAGAAAGAAACTAATTCTGAATTGTGTTCACTAACAACATTTCTCATACTTTCCTATTTCTTTCAGTTCAGTCAGTCAGTAATGTCCTACTCTTTGTGACCTCATGGACTGCAGCACTCCAGGCTTCCCCATCCATCACCAACTCCCAGAGCTTACTCAAACTCATGTCCATTGAGTTGGTGATGCCATCTAACCATCTCATCCTCTGTTGTCCCCTTCACCTCCTACCTTCAATCTTTCCCAGCATCAGGGTTTTTTCCAATGAGTCAGCTCTTCGCATCAGGTGGTCAACGTATTGGAGCTTCAGCTTCAGCTTCAGTCCTTCCAATGAATATTCAGGACTGATTTCCTTTAGGGTGGACCGGTTTGATCTCCTTGCAGTCCAAGGGACTCTCAAGAGTCTTCTCCAATACCACAGTTCAAAAGCATCAATTATTTGGTGCTCAGCTTTCTTTATGGTCCAACTCTCACATCCATATATGACTACTGGAAAAACCATAGCTTAGACTAGATGAAACTTTGTCGGCAAAGTAATATCTCTGCTTTTTAATATGCTGTTTAGGTTGGTCATAGCTTTTCTTCCAAGGAGCAAGCATCTTTTAATTTCATGGCTGCAGTCACCATCTGCAATGATTTTGGAGCCCAGGAAAATAAAGTCTGTCACTGTTCCATTGTTTCTCCACTATTTGCCATGAAGTGATGGGACCAGATGCCATGATCTTAGTTTCCTGAATGTTGAGTTTTAAGCCAACTTTTTCACTCTTCTCTTTCACTTTCATCAAGAGGCTCTTTAGTTCCTCTTCACTTTCTGCCATAAGGGTGGTATAATCTGCATATCTGGGGTTATTGATATTTCTCCTGGCAATCTTGATTCCAGCTTGTGCTTCATTCAGCCCAGCATTTCCCATGATGTACTTTGCATAGAAGTTAAATAAGCAGGGTGACAAAGGACCTAGTCCTTTCCCAATTTGGAACCAGCCTGTTGTTCCATGTCCAGTTCTAACTGTTGCTTCTTGGCCCACAAACAGATTTCTCAGGAGGCACGTGAGGTAGTCTGGTATTCCCATCTCTTTAAGAGGGGATCCTTTTTCTTTGAAAGGATCCTGTTTCTTTAAAAGGTGAGGGGGGGAAGCAGGGGAGGGACTTGTACTCAAGTCTATTTAATTCCAAGGTAACTAATTTGAAGGGAAGAGGGTCCCAATCACCAGAAAACACCCAAATTCCCAAAGATGAGCCACAAGACAGTATGGGAGGCCCCTGGTCCATTTGGGAAACCCACCCGAATACCAAGTACTTAAATTCATTTCCCTATCCCCCTGATGTGAGGGAAATGAGTCCAGAAAGCTTCTACATGCATAAATCAGACTCATCAGGGTGACCATTCACAAGGAGGATGCTCAGAATAGCTCTGGAGAAGAGTTCTGTGTGGTTGGCTACTTGATACAGGACTCCCTGCTGCCTGCCAGATGTAGATGGGTCCTCATGGGAGGTCTGCCTCTATAGCAAATGGTTATCTTTAAACCCATCCTTCATTTCCCCTCTTATCAGCAGAGGAATGTGGGGAGGAGCAAGGAGGCATTAGCTGTGAAGGCATTTGGGATTTTCTGAGGATGAGGGTGTCAGTATGGGGGGCTTACCAGCCTTCAACACCTTCTCAAAATAGGTGAATGTGACCTGCCACAGTGGAATTCTCCCATCCCGGAGAAAGGGTGAGCCTCAAAGACTATACAGATACTATTCAAAAGAACTAGCAGTTTTGAGTCCTTGCTGTTTAGAAAAACTGTCTTAAGAGCTTTGGGTGGATAACCTCACTGAATCCTCAACCAACTCTTTCAGCCAACAATCAGGTACTACCACCTTTGCAACTTCAGAGAAAAGTGAGGCAAGGAGAGATGGTGGAGGAGCTAGAGGTGGCCCCGGGAAAGTGGAATAAGATACCGCTGACCGGGGTGCCCATGCTGGTGAGTAGTCTGGATCTGAGCAATGATCAGTGGGCCAGGGGGAAAGCGGTACTGGATGGTAACTCTGGTCAACTGTCCAGCCTTTATTCAGTGACTTCGTTTATTTTTGCAAATGTCACACACACACACACTTTCAAATTTAAGTATAAAACCCATTTCAAAACCAACTGCTTTGATTCACTACTGTTTCAAATCATTGGCTCTAATATTTAATGTCTTCATCACAGAACATAGACAGACTGACATGCAGCATTTGTTGTCAATCAAGGTTACTGTACCATTTTCCAGCTACTTTGGGTCCATGAGTTGTGTTTCATCAGCTATCAAAGCCGTCCTCTCTTGCTAGAAAGGGACTTGTTGGAATGATCACGGAGAACAGGTACAATCTCCCTGCACTCCCTGGGGTTGAGAAACCTTTCCCACCCCTTTGTTGCCCCCGGTGCAGCTGTGGGGGCCTGGTCCTCTTGACTTTATAGAGAAGGGGAATTCCAAGGAGAACCTTGGGCTGGTTTATTTTTAATTGTTGACCTCCGAGGCCTTCTGTTTGCATCTGTTTATTAAATCTCAAGCTCAGCTGTGAAATGCCCTTTATGATGTTGTTTTATTGGTGGGCCATTCGGGGAACCCAGCGCCACACAAACAGGATAAATATTTTTCTTTGCAGCACACACCCCACGTTGGGGGCCACAGAACAAGGGGAGCGAGGATCGTTTGTTTACGAGCTCTGATTCATTCATTACTTGGCCAGGAGCTGTGAAATGTAAATCTCACATTCCGCAGGACAATCCCAGCGCCAGCTTGAGCTCATTTGGAGGTGTGATGTTCCACTCAAAAGGAGGCTGTTAATTTTATTGACCAAATTTGGAAAGCGGGAGCTCCAAAATTAAATGGTGCCTTCGGAAAAGAAATGAAAATTTAGGCTTCTCAAAGACCTGGAGAGGGGTCACATGGTTTTATTTTTCTTGTCCCCCTCCCTAGCCCCCAACAAAGAAACTTCGAATGTCAATGCTGTTTTCAGGGAGCATAAACAGAAATTGCAGTTTGCCTCATCTCCTAGTTTCTTTGATCTTTCTGAGATAGGTTTGTCAGTATTAATTATAGTCATCTTTATTGAGTGCTGGGCTCCTGCTCCAAATATATTATCTCCTGTAATTCACACAGTCATCTCAGAACTGAGACTCGAATTAGGAGTTTAGGATTAACATATACACTATATAATATATAACCCACAAGGACCTACTGTATAACACAGGGAACTCTACTCAGTATTTTGTAATAACCTACAAGGGAAGAGAATCTGAAGAATAAATATATATATATACACACATATACATAAAACTGAATCATTAAGTTATATACCTAAAACTAACATGATATTATAAACCAACTATACTTCAACTAAAAAAAAAAAATCAAGCAGGTTTACTCTGACTCCAGAACCTGGAGCCTCAATCACCCTGCTCTTCTGATCTCCCTCTGCCATGTCTATGTACCTAAAAAGTTGACTTAGAACCAAAGTTTCCAACAGTTACTAAGCAGCTCTATACTGCAGATTCAACCTGCTCTGTTCAGGCTCAAAGCAAAAATGGATTCTTAGTTGCTGAATGATTTCAAGAGCTTCGTGCTGTCCTCACAGTTCCTCTGCCACCCCTCCCTCATAGTCAGGCATAAGGTCTGCAAAGAAGAAATACCTTTAACTTTCAAAGTTATCCTTAAGGTTCCTGTCCTCCCCCACCTTGCACTCTCTTAGGCCTGGCAGGAAAGGGTAAATTCAGATGAAATAAGACAGAGACCAGGATGGCACGGCGCATCCAGGGCTCCACGGGGGTGTTTACCCACAGAATGAGTGGGCCCATGTCAATATTTGGACGTGGAGAAGGCTTGGTTTATAATTGTTCAGACTTGTCTCTGAATTGGGCTTTGAACCATCCATTTGCCATGTTTCTCTGCAGCCTCATTCTTTTCGGAGGGAAAGCCTATTTAGGGAGATTTTCTTTAGAAAGGTTGCTGGGGGCAGTGAAGAAAAAGGGACCGGTTCAGAATATCCCAATGTGATATGGAAAAAAAAATGTAAACCGTGTCACAAAAGCTCTGCCATCAAGAAATGTTATTGTTGGCTGAATGGTAGGAACCATCTGGGTCTCTTTTAATGACTGAGGGCCCCCTCAGTGGATGGTACAGATGCCTCTTTTGTTATTGGTGCAATCTTGTAAATAGTTAAAATATTTACCAAGGCACCTCCGAGCTGGAGCTATCCCATTTTATTATTTATACCTTTTCAGAGGGACAAAAATGGAGGTGTCCACTAAACGTGATGGATTAGGCTTATAAACAGCCATTATGGCCGTCAGACCTCGAATGTCAGCTTCTCCTTTGTGTCTGCGCATTTCTAAGCTAACCAGTGATCCATGCATAAGATAGGAGGTTAAGAATGCGCAGAGAAAAGGAGGGTTGGCTCCAAGCAAGATGTATCTTCTGCTGATTAGAAATACAGCTGTAGGAAGTGAGGGGGATGCTGGGCAAGAGGCGAGAAAAGCGACGTGCGTGTGTGTGTGTGTGTGTGTGCAGGCAGAAGAGAAAGAGCCGGGAGGTGCCTAAGTCACTGCAACCCGACACGCCGCATTTCATTTCTCACAATCGGAGGCTGAAACCTGCAAGGTTTCTACCTGCCAAGGCTCCTTCAGCTATTGCCTTAACTGATTGCAGCTGGCTTTTGTTTTCCCAAGATAAAAATCAGGAAATGCAAAAATTAAGTAGGATTTGAGAAGAAAAAGGATGGGCCCTCCTGGGTAGGAGAGAAAAGGACAAGCTAGCAGGTAACCACGTCTTGTGGACCGAGGGAGATCTCATCTCATCGTCCTAGAAATTAAGCAAAACATCTTAAAATGGAATGGAGGCAACCTGTGCAGCAGGTGATTCATGCGACACCTAGAAGCTGAACCAGAGTGACTTACTCCCAAGAGTTAGACCCAAAGTACTAGATAAAGTTAGATGGAAGGAAAGATGATATTTTAAAGTCAAACTATTTATAATTTGTAATAGGGTACATTCTCAATCCCATTAGTGCAGGAAAACAGAGTAACTTTTCTTGCAGGTAGAAGGGTGAATGTAAATTGTATTATTGTTGGCCCAGGATTGCTGCACATATGTTGGAAACAGTTTCTATCCAAAAGTGGCTTCCTTTTTAACTCTTAAACCCCAGCTTCTTTAATCTCCCAGAGTTTGTCACTGATTTCCTGCCATTCCACAAACTATGCCTGTGACTTAGTCACTTGCTCTCTTCAAAGAGCCTGGAGAATTCACCAGCCAACAGCTCATTCTTCTTTAGAAAGAATCCAGCTCTCCATGGCTGGAAGAGCATCTAGCAACTCTAAGTAGAAATTGGAATTTTAATTTTGGTAAAATAGCTTCTAGGATCTAATTAAGAAATGATGACTTCATGTGTTTATTTATGTATTTACTTATTTACTGGGGGGACTTGGATTAGAACTTACTGATGTAGCAAATAGGAAATTAGATTTCTTCACAGCTTTGCAAATGAAAGAGATAAATAAATAAAACATTTAGAGAACACTAAGAACCTAAAGAAACTTCTTCCTCAAATTAGTAACCAAGGGGCTGCTCTGTCCTGAGGATCCCTCCTTGAGTCTCCGTAAGCAACACCTAGAGAAATATCACTGCCCCCACCCCGTGCCCCACCCCCACCACTGTCAGATTGGTGTCTACCACATTAGTATGCTGGTACTAAATAATTTTTCCTATCACTCTCTTTGGAGGAAAAAAGAAAGAAAAAAAGACGCACACACACCCTCACACACATCTTCCAAACAGCTTCCTTACTCAGGCTTCACTCCTTGACGTTACACATGAATAATGACTTGACTCAGTGACAAGCATTTGCTATAAAATGGACACTCTTAATAAACTGTCTTTAAGAAAGTAATGTTACTTTTTATTCATGATTGTAAGCAATCCCAATAGTTTGTAATCAGCCAAACCTCTTATGATAATCACAAAAGCCTAGCCAGTCTCACTTGATGGTTCCCTTAGCAAATCTGAATATGCAAGCACACTACTATGCTCATATATGATTCTTGCTCTACTTAATCTCACCCACTTATGAATGAAATAGAACCTTCAGTAACTCAGAAAAAGTTAACAATGCCAAAGAAACTTGGAACGCTTCAGGCAATTGTACCAAACAGTTCAACATTCTATATGATTATACAAAAATGAAAGACATATATTTGTTATACATCACATGGTTCGTAGGACCCATCAACACACCCCAGATGTACAGAGCTATTATAGCAATTGTGTGACTTCCATGGCCCTTGCTTTCCTAATACACACACACACACACAGAAAAAAAATTAAAACTTTCAGAAGGCATATTCTTCAATCCTCTTAGAGGGAAGACATCTAAGAAGACCATTACTTTGTGGACAATTACTTTGAAATGACTTCCACTCTCGGTATTAGAGATGACAAGGAGACTTGTGTTCTAAGTTTTCTGCTCTGGAGCTTTGGATTATTCCTGAGAAAAACCAGTTCCAGAAACTCAGGAGACCTCTGTCCACGATCAAGATGCAGAACATCTAGCTAACCTTTTGGTCATCAATGAGGAAAATCTCCAGGTACGGCTTTCAGATTTAGTAAATAAAAAATAGAGGATATCCAATTAAATTAGTTTGAATTTTAGATGATCCATTAAAAAATTGCATCATAAATATGTCCCCTTTTGAGATACTCATCCATCAACACTACTCCAAGAAAGCCTGATATCAGATGTATTTCTGTGGAGATGAAAGATCTAGACCTTATAAGAATCCTGGAACCTAGTGACTCTGGGAGAATGACTGACCCCGGACATCTTACTTCTTGCATGCATGCTAAGTTGCTTCAATCATGTCCAGTTCTTTGTGACCCCATGGACTCTAGCCCACCAGTCTTCTCTGTCCATGGGGTTCTCCAGGCAAGAATACTTGAATGAGTTGTCATTTCCTCCTCCAGGGCATCTTCCTGACCCAGGGATTGAAACCGCATCTCCTGTGGCTCCTGCATTCTTTACCACTGGCAGATTCTTCACTGCTGAGCAGTAATTCACTGTTCCCCACAATAACCCAATGAAGCCAGGATTCTTCTCGGGCCCATTTTACAGATGAGGAAACTGAGGCACAGTTTCCAGGACCACACAGTTATGGAACAGACTGCAATCCAGACAGTCTGGTCCCAGATCTTCTGCTTAAAATAACATGATACCAATCCCTAACACAAACACTTTGATTCTAAAGAAGACAGCCACTCTACATGAACCCAAAAATTAAAAATGGCTACTCTTCACTTCCCCCAAAACCCCACTGCCCTGGCATTGTTGGGGCCCCAGACCATGCTGGGTCTGCTCAGTGAGAAATTGGACTAAACACAGAGTGGGGAGGAATATGTGCGAGCTTGAGAAAACAGGAGAAGGAAGGACCCCAGTGATACTCAACCCGAGTTCCCCCAACCCTGACCCCATTTCTCCCAACATACAGGGGCAGAGAGCCATCAAAAGTATGAGATTGCAGACCCAAATGAAGAACTCTGGCCAAAACTTTTTCTAATTTAAAGACCACCCAGGTGTGTGCTGGTCTGTCCCCATTTTAGGGTCTTTGCCTCTTGCTTTCCAGCGAGAAAAGAAACAGATGTGATGCCCATTCATGCTTAATGGAGACAGAAGGGGAGGGAGGAACCGGGTGGTAGGGGGGAGGTGGCGGGGAGGGGTTGCTCAGGGCGGTCTTCGGCCTGCACATTCTGTTTTGAAGGAGGGGGACTTAACTTCCATAGTGTCTAAGCCTGTGGCTGTCACCTGTCAGCTCAGTGCCCAGCACATGGTAAGCGATCGATCCATGTATGTTCAATTGAATTAAAATTAAATAATACGATCAAAACTCTTGCCCAGGACTGGTCTGGCCTTGGGATTTGGAGGCTGACCAGATGAGTCTCACTTGGTTGGAGTTACCATTTGATGGTGGTGGGGGTAGGGGTGGGGGTGAGGGGATGGCTGGCTTTCCCCACCTCCCCTCCTTGACTATGTCAGTTCAGATTGTCCTAAACAATTATCCCCAAAGGAGAAAAAAAAAAAAAAAAAGCCTGTTGAACAAATCCTCTACTTTTGTCTCCTCTGGGGCTGCAGACCATGGTCCTTGCTTATTCAGCCCTCCCTCCCCTCCATCCTGCGCCTGGGACGTTCTGTGGTTATGAGTCAATGATCAGACAGGGAAAGGGCATGCTTACCATAGGGGAGGAGGATTCAGCAGGGCTCTGGGCTTTGATGCTGGCTCTCTTACATCCTGAATGCATGAAAGGCTATGGGAGGGAGAGGAAGAAATGTAAAAGCAGAAAGGAAGAAAATGTTATTTTTAAAAAGAAGTTGAAAAAGGGAGATGGGAGTGCCTGGGTGGAAGTGTATCATCAACAAATGACTCTGGGAGGCAAAACTAGTTAAAAACTGAGTAGAGATAAGCCATCTTCTTCAGTGACTCATCTTTCTAGGGAATAATGGCAAAGAGGCGGTGTTTGGGAGGGAAGTGATGTGCAAATAGCAATGTCCGCGAAGCTGGGGTTAATTACAGGAAGGACTTTCAGGGTAATTGCCGATAAACAAGGCTACGAACAGAACTGGGCATCCAGGCTGGGAAGTCAGCTTTCTGTGATTTGAGCCAATTCTCCAAACACTGTCTCTGCCTCTGGGCCATACCCAAATGGAGACTTGAGAGGAACTTCAGGCTGGGACCCTGTCCCCTTATCAGCTGAACCTGTCCCCTCACCACCTCAGTCCAGGGTAGCTCCTCCTCAGGCCAATCTCTGAAAATCCATTTGTAAAAGAAATAGGAAGAAACTGTTGTTTACTATGCCATTAGGAAATGAACAACCCTAGCCCAAGGAAAGGCGGGAAATACCCCTAAGCCATCAGCTAAAAGTCCAGCCTGGCTGTGGAGAACCAGAACTGGTATCTCTAGATGTTTGTTTGTTTTGTTAAAGAAGTGAGTTTTCTAGGATGTCCCTAAGCAGCCTTCCTTTGTCTCATGCCCCATTAGGAGATTAAGGCATGCATCATCTTACATAATGGAAGTCCAACTTGTGATTGGTAAGTCCAGAAACCCACCACATTCTGGGGAGGCTTGCACCCAGGCTGGGGCACCACGGAATTAGGAGGGGATTGGGAAGGGCTGGAGAAGGAAATGGCAACCCATTCCAGTACTCTTGCCTGGAGAATCCCATGGAGGGAGGAGCCTGGTAGGCTACCATCCATGGGGTTGCAAAGAGTTGGACACGACTGAGCGACTTCACTTCACTTCACTTAGAAATGTTCAAAAAGAAAGCCAGAGCCCACTGGCCAGCTCCCCTATACTGCTGTCTTATATGAGCTAATACAATTTTACCTGATCCTGAAAGAGCCAGTATCTCTTGGCTGCTCTGCTAGGGCAGTTCAGCGGAGACTGACATGAAGCAGATTCATAGTCCAAAAGGACTCCAGTTGGTATCCTTGGGAGGCCAAGCTGGAAACCTGACCCAGGACCACAGTGCTGATGTCAGCCACCTGCCCCAGGCTTTGGCTTCCCCAGCTGTGAAACGGGGAGGCACCCAGTGTGGCATGTCAGGATGCTACCTGATTGGGCAACTTTTGTGGCTCTTTGTTAAAAATAAAAGATTTGGGGATGGGTGTGAGGAGGTACTTTATCTTTCAATCTAATAGAGTTGCTCTGAAAGACCAAATAGGATAAAGAACAATAATAGCTAACATGTATTATGATCCAGGTGGTAAAGAATCCGCCTGCCAAGCAGGAGACGTGGGTTCGATCCCTGGGTCAGGAAGATCCCTGGAGAAGGAAATTTCAACCCACTCCAGTATTCTGGCTAGGAAATCCCATGGACAGAGGAGCCTGGCATGCTACAGTCCACGGGGTTGCATAACAGTCGGACACAACTTAGTGTCTAAACAACAAAAATTATGATCAAACTCATTACATACTTCTTTTAATTATGTCTAAAAACATCCTTCTATGGAAGCAGCTCTTATCACTGTCAATCCATAGATGATGAAATGAAGATTCAAAAAGATCAAGTTGTGAGCTATTAAGTGGGAAAAGTTGGGTAATGGGATCAGTGACTTGCCTGCAGAGCCCCATGGGTAAACACGTCCTCAAGTGCTCAGAGGGTCTGGCTATGTCCCTGCTCCTAATTTGCTGAGTGTCCTTGGGCAAATCATTGACTCTATCTATCATGAGGTAGTCCTCTTGAGCTAGGAAACATCCCTGATTCCTCCTAGGAGTGGTGTTTCAGGCTTCTGTTCAGCCCTCAGTGCCCTGATCAAGAAACCCCTCTTTAAAAACCCCTCCATGGCCCCCTGTGTGACCACCCATTGAATCATCCCCATTATAGATTTGCTTTGCCCTTGAGTTACGTATTTCTTTTGGGATAATTAGATTCGTATTTCCCTTTCCCACTAGACTGTAAGCCCCTTTGGAATCAGAATCATATCTGTTTTGATTACCCCTATAGCCGATCCCCAGCAGTGTATCCACACAACCGTGCTTGGCATAAAGCAGACGCTTTGGTGGGGCCCCCAAAAGCTATAAGATGTGTGGGTTGAGCAAGGTTTCAGCCTCCATGTCATAAAGATTCAGAACTCCGGCTCCTGAGAACAGCTATTAAAGACCCCCAGAACCTTAGAAGAGGACTTTGATAGAAACAAGGCAAAACCAAAATTCCACAGGCATCTCCTGCTAAGCAAGAGATCAGCAATATCCCTCCAGTGGGCAGTGAATCATCCTACAGAGAGTCCCTAAGTTTTGGCGACAGACAGTACCTCAGCCTTGTCCTCTTTCTCACACTCACTTGGATGCAGGTGGGAGCCTGAAGGATGGAGTAGCAGGATGCTGGATGCGTTGGTAATTGAGCAACCCACGCCTGTCTGGCGAGGAAGGGGCTGCCATTTGGGATGCACACAACCCCCCAGGAACAGATCGTAGCAACCAAGCATGCCTTGGGGAGGGGGCTGCCTTTCTGGTTGTACACAAGGGCCCATAATAAAAGCACAATGAAGAGGCCTCTCTCCCCAGCTGGTTGGGCACGCCCCATTCAGTTGGCGGGGATGACCGTCTCCCTTTCAAGTGGGCTCTCGTCCCCCTCTGCCGCCTCCTCCTTGCTTGGTCTTTTAGTCACATACCAGACATGTCTCACAGAGCAGACCCGAAACCCCAGGTGGCAGAATCCCAGTTTCATATAAATTAGGCTGGGTAACGCTGTTCAGACACATTTTTTTGTCTAAATCATGCAAAAATAGGATTTTCTCAGGGGCATAAATCTGGCCCAGATCTAAATGTGAATGTACAATTGACTGGTATAGTTTATAGTGCAAACGCAGAATTAGCTGGAAGACTTTGGCTGCGAAAGCACGGCCCATTTTTTATCCAATCTGAAAGAAATGATTTATTTACCATCTTAGAAAAAAAAAAAAAAACGCAAAAAAGTCAGTGCGTGGCAAAGGGACCAGGTGCAAGTCCTGATTCACCAGGAAAATGTTTCATGCCCCAAGCAGACAGGCATCACCAGCACCACATGAAATGGCTGATCCGAAGTTGAGTCTCCCCACCCTACAATGGTACACACACGTTTTAGCCTTTAGCCTTGTTTAGGGTCAAGGTCTGTTCAGTTTTCCAAAGCAGGAAGTTAGGGCAAAGAAGGGGGAAAGAAAATGGAGGGCACTTTAAAAAGAAAAAATAATAACTTCACCATATAGTCAACAAAGACTCAACTGCCCTCTGAATAATCCCTCTAAATAGGGCACATTTTGCAATTATAATAAAGCCTTGCTTTACAGAAATCAGTTAAAGACTGTTTCTTCATCCCTTTCCTTGAGTGAGTGAGTGAGTGAAGTCACTCAGTCGTGTCCGACTCTTTGCGACCCCATGGACTATCAGGCTTCTCTGTCCACGGGATTTTCCAGGCAAGAGTACTGGAGTGGGTTGCCTTTTCCTTCTCCAGGGTATCTTCCCGACCGACCCAGGGATCGAACCTAGGAAGACCACAAAAAGGACAGGCTGCAACTCAGCTCCATCTGTCAGTCCGAGGAGGATAAACTCAGTCACGTCTGTGTAGTTTTCCTTTAACATTGTGTTTGTTCCAATGATTTGTTTCCAATGATTTCTTGACACTTTCCTTAATGTATCCCAATTCCCTTACTTTCAAAGACATCAAGTCAACGTGATGACCTTGAAGTTTTGACTCTAGGATGAGAATTGTCTGAGACCCCACAGATTTTATGTGAGACTCGGAAGTGTGAGAGCCTCCACTGAGGGACGGTCCCTGTTAACCAATATGTGTCCCCACCATCCCATGGGGTGGCCTTGAGGAATTCAAAATGACAGGTAAAAAATAATAGTATCCTCTCTCACAAGTTATTTAAATTTTCATGGCAGTTTGCCATCAAACGTCAAATTTATTCAATTCACAGTGACTTCAAAGAGTGTAGAACAACAACCCGAGGGCTGCATTTCTCAAAAAATATGTCAGCAGTAAGAAAGGGGGAAAAATGTTTCCTTAGGTAGATATAAAAGAAAATGACACTCCGTACCTACACCCTCGTATTTGCCAGAAGGTTTGATTTACGGATAAGCTCTTTTTTTAACGTAGCATGTTCCTAATTCTTATTCCATGACAGTTGAAAATTTGGCATTTAGGTGTAAAAAGAAAAGACAAGGGGAAAAGAATTAGGGAGAAAAGTAAATTAGAACCAAAAGGGGACCAGAGTAGGTGAGAAGTGTCAGGGGCTGTGAAAGCAGCCAGAAATCTTTCTTTATGTCCTTAGTGGAAGGATAATCATCTTTAACCTAGTGAAATGCAAGAGAAAATTACCTTGGCTTGGTACAAAGTTGTCACTGTCAGGATGAGAATCAGAGAAGCATGTACAGGAATGACTGCGATAGCTTCTTATGAGGCCTCTCAACTACATTTTTGCCCCTTCCAGTCAATTCCCATCACCACACCACGTTTTTAATATACTCACTGGGTCAGCTGCACCCCACTGCTCTTCACAGAAACCATGATCTAGACCCTGCCTGCCTCACCAGCCTCACCACTTTGCACTCTTCCCAACACCCAGTCTACTGTCTAGAGTCTAGAGCCCAGCCATAGGAAACTGTCCCCCTGGCCTTTTTCTGGTAAATCCATTCTTCTAAAAGCCAGTTCCCTAACCTCTAAAATGAATCAAAATCCTGGTTACAGCTGAGATTACAAATAGAAACCCTCAAACCTAATCCACTCAATAGTCATGTTTTGGTTTCATTTTGAGTCAATATTTTAAAATATGGGTGTGCTCAATCACTGGACCCCACGGACCCCAAGGACTGCCAGGGTCCTCTGTTCATGGAATTCTCCAAGCAAGATCTTCCTGACCCAGGGATCAAACTCTCATCTCTTATGTTGCCTGTATTGTTAGGCGGGTTCTTTACCACTATTGCCACCTGGGGAGCTCCTGTCTTAGCATGGCTATGGTTTAAAGGACGTTGGAAGCCAGACTGAAAGAATCTTAGAGATCAGTCAAATGGCAAAGGAAGCAGCTGGCTGAGAAGAGGCACAGTCCATGGAGAGAGGCATGGGTTCTTCACAGTCCCCAGTTCTTCAATTTTATTCTCCCCACCAAAATATGCATCCAGAAGGGCCAGTTCAGACCTGTCCTGGTCATTGCTGAATTCCTGGTGCAACTAAAAAGTGTACTCTCCAGGAGAAGATCAACTTTGAAAATTGCTGGTAAATCCAGTGATGCTTTCTAGGTCAAAGGACTGACCTTACCACCTACGTGTCCTGTGATCTTGGGCAAATCATGGAACCTCTCCTTATTTTATAAATAGTCCTGATGATGATACTAATGCCAATAGTGTTAATGACCTTCCCTCATAGCCTGTTCTGAGCGTTAAATGAAAATGTCTAACTGCAAATACTTCATCAACTTAAAATCGTAACATAAGTTTTACTTACTCTGATGATTATGGCCACTACTGAGCACATACGACATTCCCTATACTATGCAATATCTCATTCGCTGTACGAGAAGACCCTGAAAATGACTCATTTTATAGATGAGGAAAGTGAAGCTCAGGTTATGTCATTTGCCTAAGATCATCAGCTGTTATAAAATAGACCTAGATCTGAGCCCAACTCTGTTCAACGTTTCCAACAACATCACAGTGCTTAAAAAATGTTTAAAAATCAGAAACTGATCATTGTAGTAGCAGTTGAAACCATTACACATATTGAGCTATTTCTTGCATTGTGAGCAAGGCCTACATTAAGCACATTGCATGTACAAGCTTTTTGAACAATGATCACAAGGTGGGAAGCCGTTTTATACTCTATTCTGGGCTGGGTGGATATGACAAAATATCACAGGTTTTATTGCTCAAGAAAAGTGATGACAAGTCGAAATTAACCAAAGTTGTTAAATTTCTGAGAGTTTATGGCTACTTTATGGGTTTTATCCTCCACCGTATTGCCAATATTTAGCCCAATGCCCAACATACAGTAGAGGCTCAAATTAATATCTGTAGGCATTAATATTTACGGGATAACAGAATGAATGAGCAAATGCATGAACATTGCTTTCTCTGAAGAGGTGCTGCAAACATGATTAGCCTGAAATTGCACTTCTACTATTAAACATTCTATGTTGTCCAATCTTTGCTCTAGCCTATTATGGAGATCCTTCTATACCATCCAGATTATTCACCAGAATAAGATGAAAATAGATTAATTCCCCCAGGATTGAAACACTGTTGACCTGGGAGTCTTTCTATTAATACAACCAATATGGGGTTACTATATGCAAGATCTATTTATTTTGTTTAACCCCACCAAAGCTATTGTGACCATCATCTCCATTTTCCTGACAAAGTAGAAGCTGAGAAAGAGGAAATAAATTGCCTAAGATTCCACCACTGTAGTAAGGAAGGAGTTGGGATATGAATCCAGATTCTGCCTGATTTCAGAACCTCTGTTGTTGACCAAAATGCCATATGTCTGTGGGTTGGCCCTGCTCTCAAATTGAGTTCTAGAAATTTGAAAAACTAAAATTGTGCCACATGAATGAGTGTTTGCCCATTCAAGTCTGGGGAACTTATAAAACAGTTCGGCTCATTCCCAATCTTACTTGTAAAACTTTTGGAAAAAGTATACGGCCCTTTTAACACTGTTTTATATTTGTGAACATTCTTAAGCTTTGGGATCAGACGTGGCTTCTTCATATCAATCAGAATTTTCAAAAAGTGCCTGTTCGTGATTGTCTGTTCCATAGGCATTTGTGAATAATTTTCTAGGGCAGGGTGGGGAATCATCCTAATTAATATGGTAACTTTCCAGTTGTTCAAAATCACTTAATTCAGAATTTTTGATATTTCACACAGAATCTGAACATAAGTTATTTTCTGGAAAAATTGTAAGAGGCTAATAAGCATATTACTAGTGTAAATAAGTTCATAAGGGGGACATACAATTCCTTTAAGGGAGCAAACTCTTTTCAAGCAATTTAGAGACACCCTGTCATTAGGTTTGTGTGCTAATTACAAATCATTCTAATTGATTCAATAGTCTCCCGAAAGACTTCCATAATGTACTAGACAAACACTTTATTAGCCAAGCTGAGTTACTGTAGTTTCTTAACAGAGAAAAAAAAGCCTTCTCAAAAACATATCAAGTTAGCATTTTTTTATTACTAGAGAAGAGCCCTTTCTTTGGTTTTATTCTCAATGGGTGTTTGTTTCACTGTTTTGACTTCTTGCTTTTATTTAATGAATGCTAATGTGAGACAGAAAAGAAGAAAATGGACTTGGTTCCTTTCCCTACATCCATCTTGTCTCCCTTTGTAGGAAACATCTGTTGTTCATTCTTGACCAGGATCAATTCCCCTTTTTTCTTTAACAGTCCTGTTTTCTCTCTCTCTCTCTCTCTCTCTCTCTTTTTCTTTTGGGAGTCAGCGTATCTCCATTGTCTGTCTATGTAGATTAAATAGATAGACCCCCACCTTCCTGGATCCAGGATATACATATGACCCAAGGCTGGCCAAATAGCATGTTCTCTCGGTACCTTGTTCCTTATGATGGACCTGGCCTACGTTTCAAGGGAAACCAATGAGAATAAGTGCTGGTTGCATTAGAATTGCTAGGCTCAGAGGATATGGTCCAGGAGACAGAGGGACACCGGAGGAGTGAAGCCAATGCAGAGATGGAGACAAAGAGAGACAAGGAGACCCCTGATAACACTATCTGATGCTCTGGATTAGGTTGTGCCTAAAATCATTTGTATCCCTGGATTTCCCATTCTTATGGGCCAATATATTCCTTTTTTATTTTTTCTTAACCTTCTTTAGATCTTGTGTATATTCACTTGAATGAACATAATTTTTTTTTCACTTAAGGAATCGCTGAAAATAAAAAATATATATATTTTCTCCATGTATTTAATTTTATCTCCTAAGTACAAGACTAACTTCTGAAATAATTCAAATTGAAGATGCCAATAGCTCATTTATATCACAATTAAAGACTCCCTATCTGACTCCGGGTCTAAAGACTTAGGTAAGCAAAATATTTCACATTATCTGTATTTTTCATCATTTTAATTTTGATGCTGAACCTCCATCTCCTCCTTCCTTAGTCTCTAAGAACTACCTCCTTGATTTGAAGAATCCCTTGATCTTCATACCTTTGGCTACTCAATGAGCCAAGATTTTGGATTTCTTGGCTCTGCCAGAAATTACCTCAAAGCCAAGGAAGCACAGAAACTACTTCCTTTCTGATGGGGAAAGAGAATTACTAAATAACAAACACAAAGTTCAAGAGAAAATATAGTTCAGTACAAAGAGATACCCCATGACCACTGCTTCAGAAAGTTAATTTTATCCAACAGAGAACAGCTTGAATGCAGCAAGTTGGCCTTAGATTCTGCAGGAAAAGGTGATGGTAACACCCTGGGAGAAAGACAAAGACATTTGAATCTTATTCTAACCTTGGGCACTGGAAAATGGTCATTTTCCATTTCTAGGTGTCAGTTTTGCTATCTGTAATGTGGGGATAAACAGATCAACCTCTCCAAAAACATAGCAAAGATACAAGAGCTCTGTACTCACAAGTGTTATGTAAAAATTTGATCCAATAGCCAAATCAAATAAGTCTCCCAGACTGGTTCCTAAAGAGCCATATTTTATAAAGCTTTCCAGGTGATTCTGTAAAACAAGTAAGTCTGAGAAAGACAAGGAAGTATTAATGCTTTGATTAGAGCACTAGCTCTCAAAATGGTCTAGATTCACCAGTGAGTGAGTGAAGCGAAAGTCGCTCAGTCATGTCCAATTCTTTGCGACCACATGGACTGTACAGCCTACCAGGATACAGAGAATTCCAGTCCTCTGTCCATGGAATTCTCCAGGCAAGAATATTGGAGTGGGCTGCCATTCCCTCCTCCAAGGGATCTTCCCAACCCAGGTATTGAACTAAGGTCTCCCAAATTGCAGGCAGATTCTTTACCATCTGAGCCATCAGGGAAGCCCAGTGATTCACCAGTGAAGCTGTCTATAAAAATAAATGTCCCTGGGCTATAGCTTCAGGCCTGCCAGAATGATACCCGGGATCCTGCTTGTTTAAGAAATAACACTGGTGACTCAGAACCTGGAGTTGAAAAAGCCACAGACTTTTCTCCAGAAAACCCTTGTTTCCTGTCTGCTGGCTTGCTCTGTATTATTCTAAGAAGGTTAGGACTCTCAGAGTAAAGACTCTCTGGGCTTCTTTGAGAAACCCACCTCAGAGACCTGGTTACATTGACCATCTGTGGTCTTCTTCAAGAACCAGAATGGGACTCTGGTTTCTGCAACTGCGAAAGAACAGAGGGTTGTTTTGCATCTTGTTTTTAAAGTAATGGGGTATTTTTTCTTGGTTGTCCTGCGCCTTGTGGTTGGTGGCCAGGGAGCCATTGACATTTAGTGTCTGCACAAAATGCCATCAATGCTTCCGCTGAAAAATACTGACAGGACACAGGGCCAAATTTCTCTAGGAATGAAAAGCTCCGGAGACAGTTAAACCGTAATATATCCAGTAGGAGAGAATCTCTGTTATCTGAAGAATCTGTGCAGTACTCAGTGAGGGGTGGTATATAGATCCAGCAGAATGACATCTCAAAGCTGAAGGCACTGACACACAGGTGAGGTCTATCAGTGGATTTGAAGACAGACACTGCTGTTTCTGCCTCCTTCATGTCCCCAAGTTCCGTCTGGCATGAAGTACAGGAGCCATGTTGGGAATCATGAAAAACCCCACCTTGCCTTAGTCCAGAGGTCACAGACCACAGCCACATCTAGCCCATAGCTTTTCAACTACATACAAAGGACTTTTAAACTAAGCACACAGAATTCTAAAAAGTTCTTAACTGTCACTGTAAACATTTCAAATTATTATTTCTCATTAAAATCCATATCTTGAACTTTTTTGGAAGAAAACTGGAAGACTCGGTGGCAGTGGGCTGTGTTTTGGTGCCACCATGTTGATGGCGCCGAGTCTCTGTTGCCCGTGGAGTCAAGGAAGGCTTTCATGTTCCTTCTCTGGTTCAAGCATTTCTGTAACCAGTTCATCCTCTGTAGGCATCTGCGTTTCTGAGCTTCCTGGAGTCACCTCCTTCTTCTTCAGAACGCATTTTATGTAATTCGTCCTGTAGAATCACATCCACCACTCAGTGAGGTGGGCAACATCAGGCCCGATGGGTCCCGTTTCACAGATGACTGTGGCCAGGCTCCAGGGAGGGTACAGGATTTGCCTGAGATCAAAGATTATAGCGACCTCACTAAATCCGATCACTACCTCCATTCCCCAACACCCTCTCCATTTATTTCTGAGTGAGATTATTTCCCCAGCTTGCTTCAGGTGTTCCTGGCTTTGTGTCTCCATAAAAGAATTGAACTTAGCTCTGTTTCACTTCCCTGGCCTCTTTCTGACAGCGCTATTTAATGGACAAACAGTTTGTTTTATTTATCTGACAGGATTTCTTCACATTGTTTTGGGTTATCAGCCCTCCCCTGCAGATCATATTACAGCTTGCGTCGGACTTGGACCCTCAGTAGGGTTCACTCTAAATCAGATCCTTATCGGTGCTGCAGTGATAAATAGAGAAGCGCAGAGAGCCCACAGCCAGGTTATTGATTTAGTACCTCTGTGGATCAGGTTTTATACAGCCGGGCCTTCATGGCTGGCCTTTCCCCTTCCAGCTTAGGTTGCATTCAGGAACTAAAACCCAAAGCCCCTTAAATAATGTTAACTTAATAGCTGACGTTTTTATGAAATAAGTCTGCTGGAAGGGGCAGAAATGGGACAGTGCAGGCAGAGCACTGGAGCTGGGTTTCAGTGTGTGTATGGGTGTGTGTGGGGAAGGGGAGCTGAGACAGGAGAGGGTTTTCAGGTTTATTTCAAGCCAACAAAGAATGCTTTGCTCTCAGTGGAAGTCTCTGTCGGAAGTCTATGGTTTTTAAAAGGAAAAGAAAAAAAAAAAAGAAAGAGCTGCAATTAAAGCATGCAGAAAGATTCTTTTTTTTAAAAAAATAAATTCTGTATTGAATTTGTTGCAATACTGCTTCAGCTCCATGCCTTCATTTCCTGGCTGAAGGGCAGGCATGCAGGGTCCCAGCTCCCCAACCACAGACCGAACCCGCAAAGTCCCAACCACTGGATCACAAGGGAAGTCCTCAGAGTGCTTCTTGGGGGGCGGGAAGATGAGGGGTGAGGCCCTCCATGAGATTCGGGGTGTTGAAGGAGGCACTCTCACCCTAAAACATCTTGGACAGAACCATCTGGGGGGTGGAGGTGGAGAGCATGGGAACCATCTGGCCCCATTTTCCATCCTGTTCCTCAAAAGCAAACTTACAGTATTTTCCACAAGAGAAGTCAGACAATCACTGATGTGTGTGTGCATGTTGGGTGTGTGAAGTGCATTATTTTACCAAAAGTCACCATTTGATGTACCCAAGTTAGCTAATCAACTTACAGCATTTCTTCTTTTTTGAAAATAGGGACAGCCTAAAATACGAAATAACATAAACAGTTTTCAACTGTCAAATCCAGCTGGGTGCCCACTGCTGTTGCCTTTTCCTTCCAGGGTTCTCTGGGTCATCGTGAGAGCCTTTCCCAGCTAGAATTTGAAGGAAGGGGTACGGTCTTGTTTAAACAGTCTCCAAACTGAACTGTACCTTGCAGCGGAGGCAGGAAGAATAGCCTTTTGATGAGTTCCACAATTGGAATGCAAATTCTCTCCCATCTCCTAGATACCTGGGCCTGCCCCATTTCTCTTTACTGTAATCTGCTTAGCTCGTGCATAGAATGACAAAAACAAAGAGTCTTTCTGTAAAAGAAATAGAAGAAGAAAGAAAGTGGATTTTGTGCCCTCTTCCTTAGTCGTCACACAATTCTTGCTTCAGGGGCCTCGGCAGGCGGCAGTGTACGATACTTGTAGTCTCTCTTACTGTTAGTTGTTACCCACTGAAATGATGACACCATTCTGGAGTGAGGCCTTCCATCAAGCAGCTGGGACCTCCTTGGCAATGCTTCGCAGGCTTGGGATCTGGGGAAAGGCCCGGGAGCGAGAGCATCCTGATGGAATTTTCAAAGAAATGCCTCCTGCTTGACTCAAAAATGCATGAACTTAAAGCAAGGGTGGCTTTGGTCCTCTTGCTGAGTCGTAAAGTCTGGCTGTGAGGAGCCCAGACTGTGCATCAAAGTCTCCACACCCGACCAGACTGGAGTAAGATAGGACTTTCTGAATGGAAGGTATCACCGGGGGCACCATGCTTGTACAGAACCAGCTAGCAGATCTGGAGGTTTTAGAGAAACCAAGGAGTATCACAGTATCAGTGCTCAAAGACACAAGACAGGCAAAAAATCTAAGGCTCTGATATGTGACCACTGAGTGCCTGGCCCAGCAACTAAAGATGCTTCAATAACAGACGCAAAGTATTCTACACAGAATGGATAAACAAGGCCCCATTGTACAGCACGGGGAACTATATTCAGTATCCTGCGATAAACCCTAAAGGAAAGGAGCATGAAAAGGAGTGTATATGTACATAGAATTGTATTATTTTGTTGTATGACAGAAATGAACACAACACTGTAAATCAACTAGACTTCAATCAAATAAAATTTAAAGAAAAGATGCTTCAAACTGGCTCACTAATGAAGAGGACACAACAGTGTAGGCACCCAGTGCTGGGGGAAATAGGTAGGAGATGGTGGTTACCATGGTGAGGGACAGAAGCCATGGTTAAAACCACGTGCAGATGAGTAGAAAGAAAGACTATGAGTTCATTCAGATGTTTAAACTTCTAAAAATGATGGTGGTTATGGACACCAAAAAGAATCAAGAATTATCAAGAAATGTATTCTTTCACTATGTATGACTTTTATTTAATAACTTTAGGCCTCATTTCAACCCTATGAGCTAAGCACTTATAGATCATCATCATTTTATAGATCTAGAAACTGTGGCCCTCTAAGGAGGGTAAATAACTTACCTGAGGTCACTTAGCTTCCACATGGGACTCAAAGCCAGGGGGTCTGGCTCAAGTCCATAAAACTCTCCTAGATCCCAGCAGCAGGTCATAGATACATCATGTTTGGGCTTCTTTTTAAAAAAAATATTGACTATTTGGCGGAATTTGGTTCTAGCTGCATCACGCAGACTCTTCATTGAGGTGTATGGACTTCTCACCAGTTGCGAAATGCAGGCTCAAGAGCGTGCAGACTCAGGAGTTGCGTCATGAAGGCTTAGTTACTCTGAGACATGTGGGCTCTTAGTTCCTCGACCAGGGATTGAACCTGCATACCCTACATTGGAAGGCGAATTCTCAACCACTGGACCACCAGGGGAGTCCCATGCTTGGGCTTTCTGCCTTCATAGGGGTGATATTCAAGATGAACCAAGGCAGAAACCATCACAATGTTGTAGTTATCCTCCAATTAAAAATAAAATAAAATTTTAAAAAATACAAAACCAAGAAAAAGAAAGAAGTCGTACCAAGGCAGGTCTTTGCTGTCCTTTTCAAGATTTGTCCCTGACATTATTGCCTCAAACCTGTGGTCCTCATGCCTGATCACCCCATCCTTTGATCTGGATTGTCTGCTGAGCATTTATAACTTGTCTTTCCAGTTCTTGCCTATCTGCTGGATTAGATTACAAACCTTTCATTATGCCCCAGTCTCTGGTACTTGGGGTCGTCTGTTCGTTTCTGCCTCCCTGGTGCCTCTGTTTTCTGAGAATAGTTGATTACTTATCCTCAGCTCTAGTATTCATTCCTCTCTTGCACCTTCCTGCTCCTGATCCTTTATGATCTCGGGCCTCCAATACTGACCTGAAGATAGCATCACAACCACTGTCTGGGGGGCAACAGATAGTGAGTGTTTGTTGAATGAATGCATGAGTGAATAAATGGCAAATAAACGAACATTGCCAAGTGCCGAGGCGCTACACCTGGTTTCCTATGGCACCCTCCCACTTGAGTCAATCATCCAAATGTATTAATCCCTAAAAGAAGTTGGAGCCAGGAGGCCATTACTTTGAGTAGAAAACAGAAGTTAAAAGTAGCTCTTTTCTTGAGTCCCCAAATATGGTTTCAGCACAGTGGATCCAAACTCATTCCAGCTAGAAGGATTCCATCTTTAACATCTTTTTAAAAAGCATTGGGCAAACCCTTGTGGGGAAAAAATGCTGTCAAAAAATATTAAAAGAAATGAACAAAATATAGGAAACTTATAATCACATTAAAAAAAGATATTTATCTGTGGCCAAATTCTAGAATAGAATATGAAAAAAATTAAAACAGTTTATTATTTAAAGTATTGGAATTTGGACTTTAATGAAATACATAGTAGTGGTTATCATTATTATTATTTGTGTGTATGCACATTGAGAATAATAGGATATATAAAGATTGTACCATCGAAGAGAACTTTACACTACTCTGTCAAATAATCCCAGCCTGTTCTTCAAAAGTAGGTTGATCCCTGATTAAATTGTCTTGATGATCGCCCAAGTCTTAACTTCACAATAAGCATGATGGGTGACCCCAAGACAATACAGTTTCCACAGTTGGTTCAGAATGGCACTTTAGGCTCAAAGTGTCTTTTGATGGCATGTGGATTGTATTTGACATTTAAAGGGCAGCTGATGTAGGAAGTTGGGGGGGTGCCCCCTGCCAGGGTGGCCTCTTTCCAACAACTGTACCCCATGGAAGGGCAGTGAAAACCTTTCTGGTGAAAGGTTAACTAACCATCCCTCCTACAATTGTTAAATCTTGGGAAATTGTATTTTAGAAAGAGTGACCTCTGACCAGATCTTTTAAAATAACTATTTTATAAAGCTTACCTAAAGTGATTATTTTCAGTAAAACAAATTAAATCAGTATCTATTGATCAAGCATCTACTATGTGTAAGTCTCTAGATAAATCCTGTGGAAAAGTTGGGAGTGGGGTGGATATCAAAATGAGGGAAACATGATCTGTCTCTCATGAAGTATGACAAGGAAATGAACTTTTGGTTATATATTAATATAGTCCATAAGATATAATTTGGGACATAATTTTACTTTTAGAAGAATAAAATAAAAATGTTTGCAAAGAGAATATTTATTTGATTAAATATTTTCACTGTAGGAAAATTTGGAAGATATGAAATGGTAGAAATCAACAATAAACCTTTAAATATTTCTAATCCTATCACAAAAAAAATAATAAAGGGCAGCTGAGTCAACACTGAATCATGCTGTTACAAATTTATTAGAATGATTCCAAAGGAAGAAAGATAAACCTATTTAAACAAAAATCCCAAGCTTATTCTAGTCAGCTTAATGACATGAATCCTATTCACATGAAAGTAATATTTGATGAGCAGAGTTTGATACTATTCATTTTTGCTTAACATTGTTCAACAAAAATGCTCAATAAATTTGATGGATAAATGATATAACAAATATGAATTTGCAATTATCTTTTTAACATGATAGTTAATTGTGTTTTTACATAATGAATAACCTCTTATTGTTATCTAGATAATAACAATATGGACTTTTACTTTATAGAAGGATAAATGTTTTTAACTTGTCTAGAAGAAGGTCTCAAGAAAGTAAGTTTAAGTATTTGATTCAAGAGTTTGATCTCAAGAAGTGCCAGTAGACAATGGGGGAGTGAAACAGTCAAAGAAGTCAATCCAGGGGCATTAATGAGTCATTTCCATTATGGGCAACTGGAGTTGATGCCCACATGGGAAAATACATCTCAGAATTGACCCACCTAAGGGGCCAGAACACTGGGATATCCATCAACTCCTATTCATCATTGGTTGGGAATGCTCCTATAGGCACTAATATCTGCCCCATCTACCCTCATAGCCAGAGAAGCCTTTGGTAAAGATGCTCAGATGCTACTAGCAAAACTCTTCAACAGGAATGGTGGGTGTCAAGGTTATATATCAGGGCACCAAGTGTATCTGCTACAAGCAAGTGTATTAAATAATTCACTACTACTACTTTTAGTATCCACATCAGAAATGGCTCTTGCTTAATCTATAACCTCAGCATGGAATGCCATCATCTTCCTCTGTCAGTTCCTATCATCATTGCTAGTGTGGCCCACCATGTAGTAGCTACTCAATATTTTTTAAATAAAAAGTGACATACCAGCCAAGGCCCCCAGTTCAAGACTCCCTTCATTCAAGAAATACTCTCTAATCTCCCCCTAGGTCTCAGGACATTTTACACTTCAACTAAAGCTCTCAATCCACCCCTGGACATATATCCAGAGTAAAGTATAATTTGAAAAGATACATACACCCTACCATTCATGGTAGCACTATTTACAATAGCCAAGACATGAAAGCAACCTAAATGTCCATTAACAGATGAATGGATAAAGACGATGTGGTACACACACACACACACACACACACACACGTACACACACACACACACAATGGAATACTACTCAACCATAAAAAAGAATGAATAAATGCCATTTGCAGCAACATGAATGGACCTAGACATTATCATATGAAGTGAAGTTAAGTCCAACAGATAAAGACAAATATATGATACCAATTATATGTGGAATCTAAAATGTGATACAAGTGAACTTACGAAACAGAAATGGACTCTGAAATGTAGATGACAAACTTATGGTTACCTAAGGGGAAAAGGTGGGGAGGGATAATCTAGGAGTTTTGGTAGGAGGGAGCTCTTATGTGCTTCATCTCTTCTTGTTATGAGCACACTCTGTTTGTTTTGACCTTGCAGTCTGTTTATCAGTTAATGGTCTGGACAGCATCTGCAAATAAAGTCAGCAGTTTTCTATTGTTATCTGTGACTAGGTGGGTAAGCCTAATTTTCAGGTGCAGTTTTAAGTGGCCTCTTGTCCCCATGCATCTGAGCCATTGCTGTCCGATCTCAACCATATCCCCATCTGTAAACCAGTACTATTGTAGGGAAATCTCTGCTTATGCCAATTGATTCTGAGCCAGATAGGACACAGGGTTGTTATTTATGGTGCCCTCTCAAATTCCAAGCCATATGATGCAGAGACCCTAGGTCCCACATCAGATCTGGTGGGAATACTTTCACAGTCCAAGGCAGTCAGGGCTCTCATAGGTAATAAGCTCTGCTGAAGCTCACTTCACCATAAAAAACTACAAACCAATCAGGAAACAAACCATCATGAGGGAGAGTCAGCATGGCCGGCAAATGGAAGAATCCATCCCCCTGATACCAAAGACAATGGAAAAATCTCAGCAAGGCATGTATACTCCTTTCATCTGAAGACTCACATTTCCTCTAATGCCAGTCTGTTCTCCAAACCATAAGCAGATTGATATCAAAAACACAAATCAGGGGTTTCCCTGATGGTCCAGTGGATAAGAATCCGCTTTGGAATGTAAAAAACAAAGTGAAAGTCGTTCAGTCATGTCCAGCTCTTTGAGACCCCATGGACTCTACAGTCCATGGATTTCTCCAGGCCAGAATACTGGAGTGGGTAGCTAATCCCTTCTCCTTCCCAAGCCAGGGATTGAACCCAGGTCTCCCATACTGCAAGCAGATTCTTTACCAGCTGAATTTCCAGAGAAGCCCAAGAATATTGGAGTGGGTAGCCTATCCCTTCTCCAGTGAATCTTCCTAACCAAGGAATCGAACTGGGGTCTCCTGCATTGCAGACAGATTCTTTACCAACTGAGCTACCATTTGATCTGTGGTCCTAGAGGGTCTCACATGCCACACAGCAACTAAATCTGTGTGCCGCAACTACTGAAGCCCACGCACCTCGAGCCCATGCAACAGGAAAAATCACTGCAGTGATAAGCCCACGCACCACAGCTAGAGAGGAGCCCCCACTCTCTCTCATTAGAAAAAGGCCACATGCAGCGACGAAGACCCACCCAGCCAAAAATAAAGTAAATAAATCTTTTTTAAAAAGAAGCAAAAGCAAAAAAAAAAATCAGATGCACTACCTCTGTTTGCTGCTGCTGCTGCTAAGTCGCTTCAGTCGTGTCCGACTCTGTGCGACCCCATAGACGGCAGCCCACCAAGCTCCCCCGTCCCTGGGATTCATTCCCTGTAATTGCTTGCAACTGTTCTTAGAATAAAAGTACATACCTTGAGTCATCCTGTAGGTGTAGCTGCTACCTACCTCACCAGACTTCTTCAATGCACTTGGTGCCTGCATTTCCCAACCACACCCATATGCCCTTCAGATTTTAGAACACATCACATTCCTTCCCCTCAAGGCCTCTGACCACTGTTATTTCAGCCTGGAATGTTGTTCTGGTCCTTCTAGTTACCAAGTTCCTTCCTACTTATTAATTAGAACGCATCTTGATCATTAACTCCTCATGGAAGACTTGTCTGACCATCCTGCCTAAGTAAAATCTTACTATAGATTGTAGCATCATATCCCTCTTCTCTGCATTTGTCAGTTTTACTTTGCTGTGTTAATCTGATTAATGTTGGAATTCTCCAGCAAAGGTTAACTCCGTTAGGTCCCAGCCTTGCTTTACATCCTTTGCACATCTAATATAGTGCCTGACATAGTGTAGGTTGTCAATATAGTCTGTTGAGTGAATAAGGACACATTTTTTTTTTTGGCTGTTGTAAGTGTGGTCTGTTAACAGCTCACAGTTGACCTTCTTCATTGGAGAATTGCCTTTGAATGATACAAACCCCCCAAGGGACACCTGCAGAAAATGACTGAATGACTTGAGGGTGAAAAAGTCTGGTGCCCTACAATGAAATACCACTTCATGTGTTCTGGGATGGCTATGATGAAAAAGATAAATAGTAACAAGTGTTGGCACAGATGGGGAGGAATTGGAACTCTCATACTTTGCTGGTGGGAATATAAAATGCTGTAACCACTGTGGAAAAGAGTTTGGCAGTTTCTCAAAAAGTTAGCCATAGCCATACCAAATGATTCACCAATTCCATTCCTATGATACATCCAATAGAAAACAATTTAAACAAGAACTTATATATGTACATTCACAGAAGCATTCTTCACAAAAGTCAAAAGGTAGGAAAAACCCAAATGTCCATTAATTAATAAATGGATAAATAAAATGCAATATATCCATACAATGGAATATTATTCAGCCTTAAAAAAGAATGAGATACTGATCCATGCTACTGTGTGGAAAAAAGATTTTCATGACCCAGATAATCACGATGGTGTGATCACTCACCTAGAGCCAGACATCCTGGAATGTGAAGTCAAGTGGGCCTTAGAAAGCATCACTATGAACCAAGATAGAGGAGGTGATGGAATTCCAGTTGAGCTATTTCAAATTCTGAAAGATGAAATGCTGCGCTCAATATGCCAGCACATTTGGAAAACTCAGCAGTGGCCACAGGACAGGAAAAGGTCAGTTTTCATTCTAATCCCAAAGAAAGGCAATGCCAAAGAATGCTCAAACTACCGCACAATTGCACTCATCTCACATGCTAGTAAAGTAATGCTTAAAATTCTCCAAGCCAGGCTTCAGCAATACATGAACCATGAACTTCCAGTTATTCAAGCTGGATTTAGAAAAGGCAGAGGAACCAGAGATCAAATTGCCAACATCTTCTGGATCATGGAAAAAGCAAGAGAGTTCCAGAAAAAACATCTGTTTCTGCTTTATTGACTATGACAAAGCCTTTGACTATGTGGATCACAATAAACTGTGGAAAATTCTGAAAGAGATGGGAATACCAGACAACCTGACCTACCTCTTGAGAAACCTGTATGCAGGTCAGGAAGCAACAGTTAGAACTGGGACAGGGAACAACAGACTGGTTCCAAATGGGAAAAGGAGTCCGTCAAGGCTGTATATTGTCACCCTGCTTGTTTAACTTATATGCAGAGTACATCATGAGAAACGCTGGGCTGGAGGAAGCACAAACTGGAATCAAGATTGTCAGGAGAAATATCAATAACCTCAGATATGCAGATGACACCACCCTTATGGCAAAAAGTGAAGAAGAACTAAAGAGCCTCTTGAGGAAAGTGAAAGAGGAGAGTGAAAAAGTTGGCTTAAAGCTCAACATTCAGAAAACGAAGATCATGGCATCTGGTCCCATCACTTCATGGGAAATAGATGGGGAAACAGTGGCTGACTTTATTTTTCTGGGCTTCAAAATCACTGCAGATGGTGACTGCAGCCATGAAATTAAAAGACGCTTACTCCTTGGAAGGAAAGTTATGACCAACCTAGATAACATTAAAAAGCAGAAACATTACTTTACCAACAAAGGTCTACCTAGTCAAGGCTATGGTTTTTCCAGTGGTCATGTATGGATGTGAGAGTTGGACTGTGAAGAAAGCTGAGCGCCGAAGAATTGATGCTTTTGAACTGTGGTGTTGGAGAAGAGTCTTGTGAGTCCATTGGACTGCAGCAAGGAGATCCAACCAGTCCATCCTAAAGGAGATCAGTCCTGGGTGTTCTTTGGAAGGAATGATGCTGAAGCTGAAACTCCAGTACTTTGGCCACCTCATGTGAAGAGTTGACTCACTGGAAAAGACTCCGATGATGGGAGGGATTGGGGGCAGGAGGAGAAAGGGACGACCCAGGATGAGATGGCTGGATGGCATCACGGACTCGATGGGCGTGAGTCTGAGTGAACTCTGGGAGTTGGTGTTGGACAGGGAGGCCTGGCGTGCTGCAACTCATGGGGTCGCAAAGAGTTGGACACGACTGAGTGACTGAACTGAACTGAACTGAACTGAAGTATCCTACATTTTAATTGCTATTTATCTTGTATCCAGCAACTTTTTTTTTTTTTTAGTAAGTCAGAAAGAGTAAGACTGCAAGGAGATCCAACCAGTCCATCCTAAAGGAGATCAGTCCTGGGTGTTCATTGGTAGGACTGATGTTGAAGCTGAAACTCCAATACTTTGGCCACCTCATGCAAACAGCTGACTCATTTGAAAAATCCCTGATGCTGGGAAAGATAGGGGGCAGGAGGAGAAGGGGACGACAGAGGATGAGATGGTTGGATGGCACCACCGACTCAATGGACATGGGTTTGGGTAAACTCTCGGAGTTGGTGATGGACAAGGAGGCCTGGCATGCTGCGATTCATGGGGTCGCAAAGAGTCAGACACAACTGAGCAACTGAACTGAACTGTGTGGATGAACCTCAAAAGTGTAATTATTAAAATGAAAGAAGCCAGACACAAAGGGTTACATGTGGTCTGATTCCATTTGTACGAAATATCCAGAATAGCAAATCTATAGAGGTAGAAATCACATTCCTGGTTTCCAGGGACTGGGAGGAGGAAGGAGCGAAAGTGATTAGTAATGGGGACAGGATTTCCTTTTATGGTGAAGGGCAAGTTCTGGAGTTGGAAGGTGGCCAAGGTTGCATAACACTGTGAATGTACTTAGTGCTTCTGAACTGTCCACTTTAAAAGAGTTAATACGGTACATTTTATGTTATAGGTATTTTACTACCATATAAAGGGCAGGTATAAGGATGCCTCTGTGGCATCAGGTGTGCTTTAGAACCTACCACGGATCAGGCCAACTTTAGACCTTACCTAGGACTACCTCCTTGGCTAGCATTCTCTTCCCTATCCTGTCCTCTGTGCCTTGCAATTTTCACCTAAGACGACTTCCTCAGTAGGTCAAGGGCAACTTTATTCCTGTGTCAGGCTCTGCTTCTGTAGAACTTGACTTAAACAATAAATGAACCAGTGATTAAAATGAATGTGTAAATAAACATTTTAAGTGCCTAAGCCCTTACAGCTAGGGGCTGGCCTTCAAACCCACATGAGTTTGACTCCAAAGTCTACTCTCTTAACCTCTACGCTGCCTTCTTTAATGAATTCATCAAAGAAAATCCCACTTTGTCAGGTCAGGACTGTGGGGCCAGATCATATTCCGTTTGGGACCACAGCTCTGCCTCTTTCAAGCCTTCTATGAATGTCTGCACCTCAGACTAAATAGGAAGCCTATATAAGTGATTCTTTCCCTGCAACCTCAAGCCTTGACTAATTTAGAAAAATAATAACATGAAAACAACCCATCTCTCCAATCCTTCCACGTAACAGAGAACTTACTGTATGTGAAAGCCAGCTGTCCAAGCTGACACTGCCAGAGTCTCCAAGCATATAGAAAGACTGCCTGAACTGATTTATCCTTGTGAAGACATTAATACAATTCCATCACTGAGCAGCTGAAATCCCCAATAGATCTCCATTTAAAGGCAAACTTGTAAATGCCTACGTGTAGTCATAATAATAGTACTGAAATTTCTATTGAACATGTTCAGGGCAGTGAATTATTTATAGTCATCAGTTCAATTCAGTTCAGTCGCTCAGTCGTGTCCAACTTTTTGCGACCCCATGAATTGCAGCACGCCAGGCCTCCCTGTCCATCACCAATTCCCATCATATTCAATGTTAAACATTCAGAACACAAATTCTAAGCTCTTAGAGTTTGGGAGAAGTTTATAGAAATAAATATTAACAGAAGTAAATTCTAATATGGTGAGAATTTACTCAAATAGGTCAGAAACAATTTTTACTCCTTTCATTGATGGTGTCCAGACTGACAATTGAGAAAGAAGATGAATAATAATTTTCCAGTAAATGTGATTAGTTCAGTTCAGTTCAGTTCAGTCACTCAGTCGTGTCCAACTCTTTGCGACCCCATGAATGGCAGCACGCCAGGCCTCCCTGTCCATCACCATCTCCCGGAGTTCACTCAAACTCACGTCCATCAAGTCCATGATGCCATCCAGCCATCTCATCCTGGGTCATCCCTTTCTCCTCCTGCCCCCAATCTCTCCCAGCATCAGAGTCTTTTCCAGTGAGTCAACTCTTCGCATGAGGTGGCCAAAGTACTGGAGCTTCAGCTTTAATGTGATTAGTAGTTATAAATAATCAGACATGTTCCAATTTCTCATTCTCTAGTGTAACTCAGAGAAGGCAATGGCAACCCACTCCAGTACTCTTGCCTGGAAAATCCCATGGACGGAGGAGCCTGGTAGGCTGCAGGCCATGGGGTCGCTAAGAGTCGGACATGACTGAGCGACTTCACTTTCACTTTTCACTTTCATGCATTGGAGAAGGAAATGGCAACCCACTCCAGCTCCGTTCTTGCCTGGAGAATCCCAAGGACGGGGGAGCCTGGTGGGCTGCCGTCTATGGAGTCGCACAGAGTCGGACACAACTGAAGCGGCTTAGCAGCAGCAATGGCTATGTAACAAACAGCCACAAAATCTCAAAGGCACATAACAATAAGCTTTATTTCTCACTCATGTATTACATCTGTAGTTCTACCAGAGTTCAACTCATTTTGTCTAAACCTAGCTAGGCTTGGCTCCAGGTAGCAAATCAGTATGTGCTCCATATTAATTACTCTCCCGGGACTAGCAGGTATCAAGCATGTTGTCCTGGTTGTGGCAGAATGAAAAAACAGCACACCCAAACAGATTGGCACATTTCAAACCTTGGTTGCATCCCATCTGCCAATGTCCCACTGGCTAAAATAGATCCCATAATCAATTCAAACAATCAGGGGAAGATACAATCTGCCCATTATGAGGATAAATCAACACTATAGATATAATATTCCATTAAGAAGGAAGAAGGAAGTAGGATAGATAATTAAATCTGTCACTGAGGGTCTGAATCACCCAAAGAGTTCTATACCTTTTTCTGCAGACTCAGATATTAGAAAAAAAAAAAATATTATTAGCAGGCATTTTTGCTTGCACAGTTCTGTTAATAATAGCAATTTCTCCACTACCCCTCCCCTCTCTATACTCAGAACTGACTGTTCCTACCTGTAGGAAAAAGTATGAGGCCTAGAATTAGCCAATCAGAGTAATTCATCCTCTTGGCTACTCTGATTGGTTCAGAGATAGTCATGTGGCCTAAGATAAGCCAATAAAAGCCAAGCTTAAGACTTTCCAACTAGCTATCCAAAAAAAAAAAATAAAACCTCTTTATACATGTGCATAGCATGTTAAAGTTTGACAGTTATATCTATCATAGACAATCTTAGAAGGAGCCTTTCTTTTGTCATGCTGTGTCCAGTTTCCAATCTCTTTATCTATGTTAATGTCACTATCTGGGAGAAATTTCAGTTGGTCCCACCTGTCTGGGTTTTGCTCTAATTCCCCTTCATTGAGTGACTGCACTATTAAGAGTCTTGCCACTGGAACTCAAAGCATCAGAAAACCATTTCAGAAACATCACCATATCCTGATATGTTTAAACGTCACTATTTTAAATGCAAACCAGAGAGATTTTAAAATTCACTAAGACCAAAAAGGAAGTCCCAATAGAAAACAAAGTGCTGATATTATTAGTGTTCAAAAAATGTTGGATGTGAAATAAGAAATATGAGTAATATAATTTGCAAGGTAGAAAAAAGGTTTGAATATTTTTCTGTAATCTACTTTCCTGCTTCTCCAATTAATAGTGAATTTATTATCGTTTCTACATGACGCTTTGGAATGCCAAGTCCTTCGGTCCTAAAACCTTGGGGAAGATAAACATTTTAGGTGATTAAAAAACACACATTTAGAAAATGATTTTCTTGAAGGCCTGCGGGAAGAAAGTCACACCATTCTTTACAATTTCATTAGAGAAGATAAATAAATGTCTGTCAAATTAACTTTGCTCAGTCTCATAAGTGGTAGGAAATGCAGGAACAAATGCAAACGCCAAAGCATGATTTGTTTTCTTTCCGTCACTGGATGGGAAAGGCTTTGGTTTCAGCTATATGTCATGCAGTCTCCCATCAACGGCCTCAGTTTCTGGATCCAGCTAGCACAGTGTTCATCCCTAAGGCATCTGGATGTATGTACTGAAGATGTGAGAGGAGAAAAGGAAGGAGGGCAGTGGTGGTGACTCTCTACACTTAGCAGTGCCACTGCCTAATTACTGAGTGGGCCCAAAAGTTCGTTCTGATCTTTCCATACAACTTCACAGAGAAACTTGGGTTTTTGGCCAACCCAATACATGTCCTCATGACTTGAACTTGAAGGTCCAATATCCAGAAATCACTCTAAAGCTGAACACTTGATCTCCAGCAACCAAGCTTGTTACCTAGATACAGGTGATCTAAGTCAACATAAGCATGATTGTCACTGCTGGTTGTCTTATTTATTTCAGTAGTATTGCTATGTAATCCGTGCCATGCCATGTTAGGTGGCTTCAGTCATGTCTGACTCTTTGCAACTCTTCCAGGCTCTTCTGTCCATGGGATTTTCCAGGCAAGAATACTGGAGTAGGTTGCTATACTCTCCTACAGGGAATCTTCCCAACTTAGGGATAGAACCTATGTTTCTTATGTTTCCTGCATTGGCAGGAGGGCTCTTTACTACCAGTGCCACCTGGGAAGCCCATTGCTATATAATAAACTACCCCAAAGTTTAGTGGCTTGAAATCAGAAATTATTTCTCATGCTTAGAAGTCAGCTGATTGAGACCATGGGACTGCAAGTTGTTCTGCTCCAAAGCATCACCAGGTATGTTATTCTCATGGCATTAGCAGAGGTATAAGGAAGAAAATAGAAACAATGAGTACTCTTAAAGGACTTCACACACTATCTTTTCTGACTTGTTTTATTGTCCAAACTAAGAAAAGAAGTCACATAACCAAACCAAGAGCCAAAGTTGGGGAAGTACTGTCTCTTTTGTTGAAGGAACTTCAAAGGCACAGAGCAAAGAGTGTGCGAAGAGGGAAAGGCGAAGAATCACAGTTATTAATTCCATCTACCACATATATACTATTTTATTTATTTATATGTTTAGTTGTTCATTCATTCATTCATGGAATAAATATTTACTACACAAATCATGTTTGAACACAGAGAATCCAAAAGCCTAACACAGAGAATATCCCTGTCTTCATAGAGCTTGCATTTTCATTAAAAGAACAAATAGCAGGGACTCCCCAGGTCATCCAGTGGCTAAGAAGACTCCACCGTCCCAATTCAGGGGGCCCAGATTTGATCCCTGGTTGGGGAATTAGATCCCACATGCCCCAACTTTAAAAAAAGATCCTACATGCCTCAAGACTTGTCATAGTCAAGTAAATAAATTAAGTAAATTTTTAAAATATTTTTTAAAGAAGTAACAACAAGCAAATGATTAAAACAATGCAATATTGTTATAAATACTGTGAAGGACATAAAGAACACTGATAGGGAATGATGGCATAATGGAAGAGGGAGCGAGGCTAATTTAGAAAGAGTAGTCAAGGAAGCACATCCTCCTCCATTTATCTGCTCGATTTACACTTGTGATAGAAAATCAGCCTTTAATGCCTGCTGTATACCACTCTACTGGATGCCAGTCCTGAAATATTCTGATGATTCCAAGAGAATTAAAATAGTAAAAGAATTATTTGATGCCTTGCATTTTACCATGTGTTATCCCAACTATTGCATCATTCGAGTCTCACAACAATTCTTGGCAATAAGTTCCCTAAGAATTAGATAGCAAAACATGGGTCATCTAGGACACTGTGATGCACTGAAGTGAAAGTGGTCCCAAGGACACAGAAATATACTCTCCAGGAGAAAAGGAAGCCTGTAAGAATGACTGAAGGGATAAAGGTTGAGGGGATTTTTGTAAGTGGGCAAGAGGTCTGAAAAATACTGCCACAAACACATGGTTGTGGACATCTAGCTGCCCCTCCCACTGAAAGGATTCTGAGAGTACAAGCTCATATGTAGAAAGGATGGAAGAAAGATTTGCAGGCTTCATATATCAGCTTTTAATATCAAAATTTACATTTTCCTTAAATCATACTGTTAGAGGAAGCAAAGTGACTGAAATCGCCCACCCTGGCCAGGCACCATAGTAACCATTTTCATGAGTTGTTTTATGACAGGAGGTCCTGGTAAGGAACACAGAACTAATAGGCCACCACCAACTGGAAGAGTTCAGGAAAGGTCAAAAAGAGATACCACATATCTGACCACCTCCCAGAATCCTTCTCTCTGGCATCCATCTTGGCTGAACAAGGCCAGAATGATTGGCTAAAGACAACCCAGAAACTAATCCCATCACCATACAACCCAAGACTGCAAGCTCTGTGGCAGAGCTGTTCTCCTGGGTTCCCTTCCCCTACTGCTCTCCACCTGGACACCCCTTCCCAATAAAACCTCTTGCTTTGTCAACACATGTGTCTCCTCAGACAATTTATTTCTGAGTGTTAGACAAGAGCCCAGTTTCGGGCCCTGGAAGGGGCCTTTCCTGCAACAATATTGTAGTAATACAATTCTGTTTTCTTTGCACATAAGATGTGTGCAAAGGAAAGATAACTACCTCGTTTACCAGAAACTCTTGTTTAATGAACAAAGCAATGAAGATAGAAATATATCATTTTTAATTGTAGTTGATTTAAAATGTGTTAGCTTCAAATGTACAGCAAAGTGATTCAGTTTGATATATGTGTATTTGTGTGTATTTTTTTCTTTTTCAGATTCTTTTCCATTATAGATTGCTACAAGATATGAATATAATTTCCTGTGCTATACAGTAGGTCCTCATCGTTTATTTATTTAACATAAAGAAGTGTGTATCTGTTAATCCCAAACTCTCATTTATCCACACCCACCCCTCCCCCCCCAATATATCCTTTTCTTTCCAAGTTAGGTAATAGAGGCTCATAGAACTGAACTGAGAGACTCAAGATCACTCAGATCATGGACCATGAGACCCGTGGCTCTTCCATCATGTTCATCATTCCAAGAGATCTTAACTGAGGTATCAATGCAGTTTACATTTGAGGTTGAATATCCATTTGTTTTAAAATCAGATGTAGTTCCCCACCCCACCCCGGGGAATGTTATGCGGGCTTCATTATTGCGTGTTTAACATATTTAAATTACATTCCCTTTTCTTCTTTGCCTTCTAAGAAGAGTAGGCAGAATTCAACTGGTATTGACTTTTACTAAGACAAATTCTAGATTTATTGACCTGAGAAATAAATACTAATAGAGGTTAAATTGGGGTCAACCTTCACTCCGAAAGATGATAAATCTTGATATTTTTCCCACGGTTGGTTGGTCAACGTGTTCTGTGCCATTCGCACACGCCCATCATCAGGTTCTCCTGAGGGGAGGAACAAGTAAGCTTGCAAGACGAACGCAAGAGGAACGATATCTCCTGCATCAGTACTCCACCTTATAAGGAGCTTAGGACATGCACATTTCATTTTAACCTGGCTGGTTACTGGTTATTACCAGGTTTTTGCCATTACCCAGGTCAAATCATGTCTAAAAACATAAGGATCTTCTTCAGTATTTCAGCAATCAATTTTAAGGTCTTGTTTACACACACACACACACACACACACACACAAACACACACACACATACTTCTCATCTTCTCCAGACCACCTACCACAGTGAGAAAAAATATAGAACGTATACAGGTAATCAGAGGATTTTACTGAAGGAAGGAATTTCAGCTTGCTCATTTTTTAAAATTCTGAAGACAAAATTCTTCCTACCTATCCACTCTGTCCACCTGTTTCTGCATTATTATTAAGAGCACAGTGATAGATATTTCATTCAACAAATACTGACTGAGGGATATTTATTTTGAAAACTCTGTGTATTAACTTGGGCTTCCCCGGTGGCTTGGTGGTGAAGAATCCACCTGTAATGCAGGAGATATAAGAGACGTGGGTTCGATCCCTGAGTCATGAAGATCCCCTGGAGAAGGGCATGGTAACTCACTCCAGTATTCTTGCCTGGAGACTCCCATGGACAGAGGAGTTTGGCATGTCGCAGTCCATAGGGTCACAAAGGGTTGGGCACAACTGAAGTGACTTAACAAGCATGCACTTGTATCAACTCATTTATTACTCACAACCACCCCCAAGAGGAAGGCACAATTATTATGCTGCATCTTATCCATCAGGCTTCCCAAGTGGAGCTAGTGGTAAAGTATCCACCTGCCAGTGCAGGAGATGCAAGAGACATGGGTTCGATCCCTGGGTTGGGAAGATCCCCTGGAGAAGGAAGTGGCAACCCACTCTAGTATTCTTGCCTGGAAAATCCCATGGACAAGAGGAGCCTGGCGGGTGATGTCAAGGACCTGCAAAGAGACAGGCATGAGTGAGTGACTGAGCACACATATCTTATGCATCAGCTGAAGAAACTTAGGCATGAAGAAGTCAGATAACTTGTCCAGGATCACACAGCCAAGATCTAAAACCTGGCAGTTAAGTTTCAAATCTGTATTGGTTCTAATCACTTCCCACAGTATATCTTACAATGCTAGGAACTGAGAGCACAGCAATAAATGAGACATTTAGAGTATGTGTGCTTATATTTTTATGTGTACTTTTATGCATTAAGAAATGATGAGAAATTTGTATAAAACTCAATAGAGGTAGAGATATATATATAGAGAAAGCTTTTATCTCTGGACAATATGAATTTAGGTATTTTTCTTTTTCTTCATCCTTATTTCCTACACCTCCCATAATTTTGTTTATAAGTTAATATAAACAGGAGACATGTTGTTCAGGAGACATGGAAATAAGTTAGGAAGGAAAATGCATTGCAGTTTAAATTGCTGTTATGTCCAAGAGGTGTAGCTGAGCTACAGATGTCTAAGGACATGTAAGAAATGATGCTTTATTTAGAATGAATTTAAAGCCAAAGCAGAAGGTTTCTAGGACAAATTTCCATTATCAATTAGTAACATCTCTGAATAAGTTAGGAATGTATTCAGCTGCAAGTAATAGAAAACCCGACCCAACAGTAGTTTAAACAGAAGATTGTTTATCTGTCTATCATCTCTCTATTTACTTGTATTTCCATAACCAGAGGTCTAGGGGTAGGTAACAATTTGCGTGTTGATTTAGAGGCTAAACCATATTGCCCACATTGGTCTCGGGAAACATATTTTTTCTATCTTTTACATGTTAGCTTTTAGTTCTCATGCTTGTCATCTCATAGATCACAAGTTGGCTGTCTTGGCTCTTCACATCATGGGACATCAATAATGTCAACATATGGCATTGACAGTTTGTGTAGTTTTTTAGTCTTAACTACATGCATGAATGCATTCTAGTGAATACATACTGATATTTCATTATGGTCCTACTTTACATTTATCTGATATACAATATGACTATATATTATTTTATATACTCAATTGTGAATCCCTATTCAAGTCTTTGCCCCATTTTATGTTTTATTGGGTTCTGTTTTTCTTATTGATATGTGGGTGTTCTTGAGAGATCCTTTGTTGAATACAATTTTCCCCTGCCTATTCACAATACACACACAAAAGGCATAAAGAAATGTATATGTACTTATGTATATGTTATTGTATACTTATCCAAACACATTACCTCATTTCACTTAGGATCTAGCAAAAAGTTTACATATTGATAAACATCTAGCTTTTTTCAATTAACATGTGCAATGCAGGAAACATTTCTCATGTTTGCTTTGAATTGTTAATGCTTAGAGTTTGTGATATATTTAAGAGGAATGAAACTAACCTAAGAAGTTCTTTAATTTATTATGAAATGATATTGGTATCTTTAACCATAAAAAGTCATGCGGGATTTGCCCCAGTCTCATGTTTGGAATAATGCTTGACTCCAAGGATAACTCCCTCAGTGGGAGGAAATGATATTCTACCAACTGAAACTTCCATTATGTTACTGCTGATGTTTTGGAGATTAAAATCAGAGACAACTTAAGTAAGAGGTTGAGATTTCTTCTTCCATCTCTAATAATTTGAGGCTTTGAAGTTAAGTGTAGTTGAATAGAAGATCTATGTGTGGTTGCTTTAGCACTTAGCCATAAATGGTAAGTATTAGTGAAGATATGTCCACTAAAAGGGGTTGGATCTCTTTGTTTATTTCAAGCCCATTTGTCTTCTAAATAGACACATTGGTACGTTGCATATACCCATCATCAGTCTGTGGATTATAAACGTGATGCTTAAAACATTGTGTATCCTGTAAGATAATAATTATACAAGTTTATTTCCCTGCCTTTCTATCAGATTCAGTGACACTACAATAAATTCCTATTTGGAGAGGGAATCCAAACAACCACAAATCTTGAGTAATCTGAGTTTAAATAGGAATAGGGGAACTTTTTCTCCAACAATATGCAAAGGAAGGCTTCTACGGCTATTTTTTAAATTGCCTTCAGAATCATTAAAGGAAGCTCACAGTGTGTTTTCAAGGCAGCTTTAGTATGCATGTTTTATGAATTTTCTTTTTGTTTTGAAAAGTGATTGTTTATAATATAAATCAAATGTATGTAAAATGTACATAAATCTTTCAGTTTACCAAAATATTTACAGCTATTTCCTGGGCATCTACCATATGACCAGAATTATGCTGGACAGAGGAAAGAATACAAGAAAAGTCTATTTAAGGAGAGGGATAGCATTAGCATTCTTCGGACAGTTGGAGGACAAAATGCTGAGCTTTTGACACAGACTCCAAATCTGATAGGAGTTCAACAAAGAGAACCTTTGATGAAACAACTGGAGAAGCTGGGACTTCATCTGAGTCTTAACTCTGAGACGAATTTGAGATGAAAAAGTGGGAAAAAAACACATGGAAAGATCCTAAATTAAGTGGCTTAAAGAAGACAGAAATTTATTCTCTCACATAAAATCTTCAGAACAATGAATTATCTGACAAGGAAATCAAGACAATCCCATTTACAATGTCATCATGAAGAATAAAATGCTCAGAGATAAATTTAACCAAGGTGAAAAACTTGTATATTGAAAACATAACACCTATGAGAAAAATTACAGCAGACACAAATAAATGGAAAGACATCTCATGCTCATGAATTAGTGAAGTATTGCTTAAATGGCCATATTACTACTAAGTTATCTATAAATTCAGTGAAATCCCTCTGAAAATCTCAATGATATTTTCCACAGAGATAGAATAAAAAAGAAAAAATCCTAAGATTCATTTGGAACCACAATAGATCCTGAATAGCTAAAACAATTTCAAGCAAGAACAAAAATGGAGGCATTACACATCCTGATTTTGAAATATATTACAAAGCTACAGTAATAAAAGCAGTATGATAGAGACATAAAAACAGACATGTAGATCAGTGGAGAATAGAGACCCTGGAAATAAATCCACATATATATGGTCAACTGAACTTCCTCAAGTATGCCAAAAATATACAATGGAAAAAAGGATAGTCTCTTCAATAAATAGTATTGGAAAAGCTGGATATCCATAAATAAAGAATGAAATTTAACCTTTCTCACATATTATACACAAAAATCAACTTAAAGAGTTAAGTGTAAGATCTGAAACTGTAAAACTCCTAGAACAAAACATAGGAAGAAAGCTTCCTGATATTAGCTTTCGCAATGATTTCTTGTCTACAACACCATAAACCCAAGTAAGAAAAACAAAAATAAGTGGGATTACATCAAACTAAAATGCATCTACAAAGCAAAGGAAAAATCAACAAAATGGAATTACAAATTATGATATAGAAGAAAATACAAACAATATATCCAATAAAATATATAAGGAACTCTGATAACTCAATAGCATAAAACAAATAACCCAATTAAAAAGTGAGCAGAAGAACTAAATAGGCATTTCTCCAAATAAGATATAAAAATGGCCAACAGACATATCACTAATTGTTAAGGCAAAGTAAATCCAAACCAGAATGAAATATCACGTCATATCTGTTAGGACAGCTTTTTATAAAAAGATAAATATTAGTGACACTATGGAATAAAGGACACCCTGTACACTATTGGTGAGAATGTAAATTGGTCCAGCCACTATGGAAAACAATAGGAAGTTTCCTTCAAAAATTAAAAACAAAACTATCATATGATCCAACAATCCCACTTCTGGTTAAATGTCCAAAGAAATTAAAATCAAAATCTCAAAGAGACATCTGTACTCGCATATTCACTATAGCATTGTTCATAATAGCCAAGATATAAAGAAATCTACATGTCCATCATCAAATGAATAAAGAAAATGTGGTATATACAGATAATGGAATATTATTCAGCCTTAAAAAAAAAGAAGGAAATTCTGCCATTTGTGACAACATGGATGAATCCAAGGGACATTTACTAAATGAAATAAACTTGACAAGAAGGATAAATATTACATGAGCCTGCTTATATGACTAATCTAAAATAGTCTAAATCTATTTAGACTATTAAATCTAAATTAATCTTAATTAATTAATCTAAATCTAAATTAATCTAAAATTAATAGACTATAATCTAAAATAGTCAGACTCAGAGAAACAGAGTTAAACAGTGGTTGCCAGAGGTTGCAGGGAGGGGGAAACAGGAAGGTAATAGATGAAAGATTCAAAGTGTCAGCTTTATGAGATGAGTAAGTCCTAGAGACCTACTGTGTTTTCTGTATCATATACTTTAAAATTTGCTAACAGGACAGATGTACTGAATGTCCTTATCACAACATAATAACAAAAATAATAAATAAGCAAATGGTGTGAGACTTTTTTCCAGTAGTCATGCATGGATGTGAGAGTTAGACTATAAAGAAAGCTGAGCACCGAAGAACTGATGCTTTTGAACCATGGTGTTGGAGAAGACTCTTGAGAGTCCCTTGGACTGCAAGGAGATCCAACCAGTCAATCCTAAAAGAAATCAGTCCTGAATATTCATTGGAAGGACTATTTGAAGCTGAAACTTCAATACTTTGGCCACCTGATGCAAACAGCTGACTCATTTGAAAAGACCCTGAGGCTGGGAAAGATTGAAGGCAGGAGGAGAAGGGGACAACAGAGGATGAGATGGTTGGACGGCATCACCGACTCAATGGGCATGAGCTTGAGTGAACTCTGGGAGTTGGTGATGGACAGGGAGGCCTGGTGTGCTGCAGTCCATGGGATCACAAAGAGTCAGACACGACTGAGTGAGTGAACTGAACTGAACTGTGAAACTTTTGGAGGAGAGAGATTGGTTTATGCCAAATTGTGGTGATAATTTCATGGCTATATATGTAGCTTCAAACTCTTCAGGTTGTATATACATCAGTATTCCCAACCTTTGTTGACACCAGTGACTGATTTCATGAAAGTCAACTTTACCATGGACCAGGGGTCAGGGAGATGGTTTTGGGATGATTCAAGTACATCACATTTATTGTGCATTGTATTACTAATCTAATGCCACCACTGATCTGACAGAAGGTACGTGCATGGTTGAGAGATTGGGGACCCCTAGTGCACAGCAATTATGCACAGATTTTTGTGGGTCAAAAAAAATTTTAATAAAAAAGTAGAGCCATTCATTGCAAAAAAGCAAAAAAGTATTTTTAATAACTTAGATCTATAAATCTTCATTCTCAAATGTACATTTTATGAAATATAAATATACATGAAGTCTATCCAGAGAAAATTTAGTGTCCTAACTGACAGAGGCTGCAAGCAGAGAAACATACTGGATTTTGAAAGCTTAGTATGAGGAAAAGGTAAACTATCTTGTTAAAAAGTTTTAAATACATATTACATGTTGAAAAGTTAGTGCTTGAATATATGTGGTTAAACAAAATAGGCTATTAAAATCTTTTAATACCCTCAGGAGATCTCCATAACATGGGCGAGTCTGTTCCATATGGTCATTCAGAGGCCCAGGTTTCTGCCACCTCATTGCTCTGCCACACCCTAGGTGCAAAGCTTCTTCAAGCGTAGTCCCTGGGAACTTATTAGGGGTGAGTCAGAAACTGTAGTTGGTGAGTCTAGCAGTTTCAGAGCTGAGACTTCAGAACACACCACCCTTTAAGCTGGAGATAGAAGAAAAGAACTGGTATTTCCTCTGGGGCTATGTGGGGCAGTGGAAGAGGCATGACTTTGAAAGCTAGAGTTGAAATTTCAACTCTGCCATTACACAGTCCATAAAAACCATTGGCATAGTTTTATTGTCAAGTTGCTAGTCTCACCTCATATTTCAATTTATTTTTCACTTTAAGTAAGTAGTACAAGGTTAAACACATCATAAGAGCAAAACAAAGAGAGGCCATTCTCATTCAATACCCACTAAAGGCCAGCCACTCTTACTAGAGGTCTTACATCTTTTTCCCCATAAATCTTAGCAATGATGCCGCAATGATGATATGATTGTATCTATTTTACGAATAATAAACCCAAAGCTCAGAGGTTAAGTATCTTGTCCAATATCACAGTGTAAGAGCAGGAATAAAATCTAGATTTGTCATGCTACAAATTGTATGGTTTTCCCATTATAGTTTCACTTTAGCGTTGTGTTTTGAAATTAATGCTTATAGACTGAGTCATGCAAACACCCTGGGCCTTTTTCAGCATTTGACCAACCACTGAACAAAGTGACTGAACTCTTTCCCCAAGGATACTTTCAAAGGACTTGGGGGTCTAGATTCACTAACCCAGCTACTTCACTGCAAGCAGAGGTTCCTGGTGATGCCATCTGCCTCCTGTTCCCAGGAAGAGCTGAACATTTAAGCCACAGTATTTCTCAGAAGAAGACCCACTCCAAGTCCCCTGAGCTTACCAAATTTCACTGAGTTTTGACTTCTCAAAAGTAAATTCAAATAAAACTCATATGTCACCAATTATGAACTAAATTCAGATCTGCACCTCGTGCTAAGCCAAGGCCAACTTTTTTTATATTCCTTTAGCTTTACACAAAATTCCAAATAATCTTGTAAGTAAAATGATACCTTTTTCACAAGTATCAGCTTTACACTTAGACCAGAAAACTCACACAAACTTGTCCCTCTTGTTGGGAAACTCATGGAAATCTCCATATTAACATGTGCTATTTTCATTTTAACCCCAGTGCCTAGTGTATTGGATAATATTCAGTAGTCACAGCTGAATACAGTGTGTTGTTCCCTTTACTAGCTGTCAGCAGTGATTGTATCACTAAACTTTCCTTGATGTGATCCCAGCCCAGTCCTTGCCTTTGCTCATTTAGACAACCAGTCGTTTTCAGGGAAAAAATGAATAGTTATCCAGGCTGAGGATGGCTTGAATTGAGCAAAGAATCATGGAGGGGAGAGAGGGAGTCTTGATTGTTTCTCTTTTAAAAAAATTTTATTGGAGTATAGTTGCTTTACAATGTTGTGTTAGTTTCTACTGAATACCAAAGTGAACCAGCTATATTCACATATATCCCGTCTTTTTCTTTTCCTTCTCATTTAGGTCACCATAGAGTGTTGAATAGATTCAAATATATATTTTTCATATTCATTTTCATTATGGTTTATCACAGGATATTAAATATAGTTCCCTTTGGTTTTTTGTCCAGTCTATATGTAATAGCTTGTATCTGCTAACCCAGAACTCACAGTCCATCCCTTACCCACACCCCACTAACCACTTTGGTATCTAAACTAATAATTTTATTCCAACATTATTTTTCCAGTTCCTATAAACACTCAGTTTCTCAAATGCTCTTTGAGCTAGCTCTTTGGTGTCTTATTGGTGATATAACTGAAAGTGTTAGTCACTCAGTCATGTCCAAGTCTTTATGACCCCATGGACTGTAGCCCACCAGGTTTCTCTGTCCGTAGAATTCTCCAGGCAAGAATTAAGGAGTGGGTAGCCATTCCCTTCTCCAGGGGATCTTCCCAACCCAGGTATTAGACCCAGGTTTGATTGAATATAGATTCTTTACTGTCTGAGCCCCAGGGAAGCCCCAGTTACTTCATTAGGGAGATAAATAAATCTTCGCATTTGCTCATTTTGTATTTGTAAATTTTTACCACAACTTTTAAAAAATTACATTTTGACTGACCCCATAGAAATAAAGGGAATTGTTTCACAAAAAGACCAGGGGCCGTGGTGCAGAGGTGAAGCTACTTAGATAGATAGTGGTCTGACCATATATAGGGCCTTGTCTTTAACCCAAGCATAGAAGTTATTGAAGTATTCACTGTGTACCTGTGTGTACATGTTGTGTGGGCATGGGGCATGTTGGCGGTTCACATATTTCACCCACAGTGTAGAGAACAGATTGGAGGGGTCCACACTAAAGGTGATGCTATCAGAAGGCTAGTGCAGTAGCCCAGGCAAGATACGATGGCAACTTGATAAAGGCTGCAGGATGAAGAAAATGATCATATCTGAGAAGTTTTTAAGGCTCTGTTTCTGGAAGTTGCATGAGAGGGAGACTGCCAAGGACCCTTGACCATTCATTCCACCTAGTTGAGCTTAGTGATCCAAACATGTTTTGATTGATTTACCACATGAAGTCAACATCACAGGAGATAAAATCATTTCAAGTCCTATGGACAGCTCGTTCCTTCTTTTTAAATCTATGTACACATAGGAACGGGAGTCATGTCATATTCAGAAGCCTTCTTAATAAGCAGAAGAGGAGAACTTTTATGAATGTAACATGTATTTGCATCAGATAAAGACTTCCATAGTTTTTCAGTTTGCAGTAATGATTGTCATTCCATGGAAAAGTCAAAATACCCAAACTTTAATTCTGCAGCATCTGTTTGTCTCCATGGTACTAAATTATATCTGAGAACTCTCCCATCCAAGCACTCACTGCTGATCAACCTTGTAGGAGTAACATCATCTTTCTTTAGAGGTGTTAGCATCCTTTTCAAGTTACTATCTCATTCTGTTGTTCTGGAAGCTTCTTTTCATCACTTTCAGTTGACTTTGTCTATCTCTGCTCTGATTTTAGAAGGCAGGCTTCTAAAAGCCTTACTTCTAAAGGCTCTTACTTTCTTCATTTCCAGATCCTTGGGGCTACATAACTGTGATCCCCAAGTCCTACATCATTTATGTTTAAGACTGTTCAAACTTACATTGCCATCAGATCACACTATGCACTCCATGCCTAATATCCTTAACAGATTATGGATGCCTCTAGTAGATAAAGCATATTTTAATGAATGAAGAGGTTAGTATTTCATAAACCCAAGAAAAGTGTAAACTGACTTCCACTATCAACAGTTTAAAATCAATTTGGAGGCATTTGGAAAGCATTTTAAAGAGCAACTAGACATCAATAAAATTTAATTAATTGGTTCTATGGATGCACATGTAAATTGGGTGTTAATTATGCTAGCAATGCTCTTCCATTAAAAATTAAGCTCATGATTAGTAACCAAGAAAAACAAGCCGTCATTCTATAAACAAGTCTCATTCCCTTGTATTTAAACCCAACCTTTTGGTAATTAAATCATAACTCTACATTTACTCAGATGAATCTTAGCCCTGATGGATGACTGGCAAGTTAGCCAAGTGATCTTCCCGTGGCTGTTCCATAAACACAATTGATAACTGCAGAGATAAGTTATACGCAGTTGAGCTGCCCTTTAAAACAGAATTATTGAATTATTGAAAGTTCTTTCCTATCTAATTGACACCAAACAAAGGAATAGTTGACAACTGCAAGAGGTATAGTGAAGATTAGTGATCATTTCAGAGCTGATGACATTTGAAGATTGAAGGCTCAGAATAAGAGGTTACAAGCTGGAGAATCTGTCTTTTCCATAACCATAACCCTTCTTTTCTCCCCCACACCCCAAGATGAAGTTCTTGCATTTGGAAATAAAAATGCAAAGCCTTTTTTTTTTTTTAAAGATGTCCTGTAGATAGGCTAGCACCATTTTGGGTTTCCCAATTTATCTTTCTTTTCTTTGATTTTTGTTGTTATTTGGTCGTGCCAGTCAGCTTAGTTCTAAACCAAGAATTAAACTCAGACTATGGCAGTAAAAGTAACATGTCCTGACCACTGGACTGCCAGGGAATTCCCTCCTCAATTTATTATTTTCGACTCCTTGGTAGTTAAAATCTAATCTAGATGCAGAGCTAGGATAAACTCCAACTGGGCTTTCCCAATTGACAAAGAGTTGGAACTACATTTCAGAATTAGAAATGGAATAAAATACTTGAAACACTTGACCCGCAACACTTGATGTTTCTTTTTCCCAATAGATTTTTCCAAGGGAAATTGAGTCCATATGCTTCTGATTCATCTTCCCAAGAACCATCAAGGCACTGTTTTATTAGAGCTGTTTGATGGGGCATTTTGTCTATCTCAATGAGCCCTTTGATGTCTCTTTTTTTTTTTTAATTTTTATTTTTACTTTATTTTGCTTTACAATACTGTATTGGTTTTGCCATACATTGACATGAATCTGCCACGGGTGTACATGAGTTCCCAATCCTGAACCCCCCTCCCACCTCCCACCCCATATCATCTCTCTAGATCATCCCCGTGCACCAGCCCCAAGCATCCTGTATCCTGTATTGAACATAGACTGGTGATTCTTTTCTTACATGATAGTATACATGTTTCAATGCCATTCTCCCAAATCATCCCACCCTCTACCTCTCCCACAGAGTCCAAAAGTCTGTTCTATACATCTGTGTCTCATTTGCTGTCTCGCATACAGGGTTATCATTACCATCTTTCTAAATTCCATATATATATGCATTAGTATACTGTATTGGTATTTTTCTTTCTGGCTTACTTCACTCTGTATAATTGGCTCCAGTTTCATCCACCTCATTAGAACTCATTCAAATGTATTATTTTTAATGGCTGAGTAATACTCCATTGTGTATATGTACCACAGCTTTCTTATCCATTCATCTGCTGATGGACATCTAGGTTGTTTCCATGTCCTGGCTATTATAAACAGTGCTACAATGAACACTGGGGTACACGTATCTCTTTCAATTCTGGTTTCCTTGGTGTGTATGCCCAGCAGTGGGATTGCTGGGTCATAAGGCAGTTCTATTTGCAATTTTTTAAGGAATCTCCACACTGTTCTCTATAGTGGCTGTACTAGTTTGCATTCCCACCAACAGTGTAAGAGGGTTCCCTTTTCTCCACATCCTCTCCAGCATTTATTGCTTATAGACTTTTGGATCTCAGCCATTCTGACTGGTGTGAAATGGTACCTCATTGTGGTTTTGATGATGTCCCTTTTCTTAGTTGTGGAAAATTATGACTAAGACAAGCCAAAGATATGCCCTCTTTTTCCCCACACCCAACAAGGAAAAAAAAAAATGGAGATACTTCCAAGACACAGAAGTTAAGGAAACTGTTCAGGAATTTGCTTATCTGACTAAATTACATTGCCTTGTATATAAAGGAGACATCAGAAAAGTTTTAGCAATGGGATTCCACTTTAGATTGCTATTGAAGAGGAGGTTCTCATTTTCATCTGAGGCTGGCCTTTTCAGTCTGTTTCTCTTTTTCAAAATGCTGTGATGGAAGGTCAGATAATGGAAGAGAGAGTCACGCACAGAAAAATGTTTAAGGAAAAAAGAGCTGCATTTGGATGACTTTGAACTTCTGCTTCTCACTCTATTTTATTTCTAGAGGCTTAAATGAGACCCGGCAACCTTTTTTTCTAGGACTGGACAGATCCTGGAGGCCATCAGATTTGAAAGCTGACCATCATTTAATTATATAATATGGGTAGAAGCCTATTTATGCTTCTGGGTAAAAACGTATGTTTGAGTATGTACATGTGTATGTGTTACCATGTGGACATGCTGTCAATCATCACATTTGGAGAGGAAAAAACATACCCCCACCTGTCTTTGTTAGGACATCTATCACAGAATTAGCTTGGACACACTTTCTTCCGCTGCGCAGGCAATTTCTGTTGACTCATTGCCTGTAGAAATGTGCAAGAGTCAGAGTAGAAGATTTATATAACTGTTGGTCTACCTGGAGATATAATGACTACTTGTTGTCACCTTCTTTTAATCCAAGTTTCTTCTATGAGCACCTCCTTTGTGATTGGTTTTGTGCTGACTCCTAAGATGAGTGAGCAGCCTGAAAAACTGGTTTCATCTTCTAGCAGCAAGGAGGAGTGGAGGTGGGAGGGAGGGGATATATTCATACATATAGGTGGCGCTAGTGGTAAAGAAACTACCTGCCAAGCAGGAGACACAAGAGTCATAGGTTCAGTCCTTGGGTTGGACAGATCCTCTGGAAGAGGGCCCAGCAACCTCTCTTTACCCTATTCCCACTGTTATACTTTAAACTGTGACAGGATCACTCTCTCCCCAATGAAAAATAGGATTGATACTGTTTGTTTGTTTGTATGGGAGACATTGGCCAGTGATTCACCAAACTATCTTTGTCCTCCTGGCTACCCAGGTGGACTGATTTCCCAGCCTCCTTTGCAGTTAGATGCAGCCTGGTGTCTGAGTTCTGGCCACTGGAATGTGAGCAGAAGTGAATACATTACTTCCAGTTCTGGCTCATAAAATCACTTTCTGCAATTTCCATTCTTGTCCCTCTTTCACCAATAGATGGAGAGGATTTCAAGGTTATAAGGGAACAGGGAGCCATGAGAGGGAAGGAGCCTGGGTCCTGAATGACTCCATGGAGGAGAGCACTGCCCCCATTGCCCACCCTCATGGGACTCTAATACAACTAAAATATATATATTTATGCCTGAAATCAGAAATATTGGATGACAGTTTGATACAAGCTGTTAGTCTATCCTGACTACTACCATATATGATGATGATGGTTTAGCTGCTCAGTTGTGTTAGACTTTTTTGCAACCCCATGGACTGTATAGCCCATCAGGCTCCTCTGTCCATAGGTTTTCCAGGCAAGAATACTGGAGTGGATTGCCATTTCCTTCTCCTAGCACCATATGTAACTACTGACTAAATTTAGAGTGGTAAATTCCATTTCCATTAAAGTGAGAAATTCCATTTTTCCAATGAGAACCAGCCTAGCTTATTGTAGGCAGTGTAGACATTTCTGTATAAGGTGATTTGAGAGGTCTTAGAAACCTCTCTCGTGTCCCAAACATCTTCTTATCTTAACTGTCACATCCACAGAGACTCAATAAATAGAGCTATAACTTTGGAGTCAGGAATTGTGACTATTAAGACACCTCTGAGGTCGGACATACTCTGTCTTTGCTTTCTTCTTATGGTTTATGAGAAGGTTAAATGATGTAATAAGCTGACAGTTCTTTGCAAACCCATGACATTCGTTTGGGGGGGGGGTTGTTCTCAACATTTCAGTCTAAGTTATCATAGCAGCTTATTTTCCTACAGATTAAAGAGGTGTGCTGAGAGGTGAGGGCTGTTAAGGAACTAGAGAGGCTCATTCACTGGACCAAGAAGTGGAAGCACTATGATGTCTGAGACTCTGCACTTGCACTTGTTGTTGCCGTTCAGTTGCTCAATCATTGCAACCACATGAGCTACAGCACTCCCTTCACTGTCTCCTGGAGTTTGCTCAAACTCATGTCCATTGAGTGAATGATACCATCCAACCCCCTCACCCTCTGTCACCCCCTTCTCCTCTTGCCCTCAATCTTTTCCAGCATCAGGGTCTTTTCCAATGAGTTGGCTTTGTGCATCAGGTGGCCAAAGTATTGGAATTTCAGCTTCAGCATCAGTCTTTCCAAAGAATATTCAGGGTTGATTTCCTTTAGGACAGATTGATTTGATCTCTTTGCTGTCCAAGGGCCTCTCAAGTGTCTTTTTCAGCACCACAATTTGAAAGCATCAGTTCTTCGGTGCTCAACCTTCTTTATGGCCCACCACTCACATCTGTACATGACTACAGGAAAAACCATAGCTTTCACTGTACAGACCTTTGTCAGCACTTGTATAATCTCATTTAGTTATCCAAATCTTTGGAAGTGAGGGCAACTATCATCCACTTCTATACGTGAAGAAACAGGCTTGAGAGAAGTTTAAGAAACTTTCCTAATAAATGCCCCATCCAGGATTTAAACCATGGATCTGAAACCAGAGCCTTCCTCTTTACCATCATGAGATGCTAAGTAATGACCTTTGGCTACTTAGGAAAGAGAGCTAGAGAAAGGAACTGGCGAAGGTAAGAGAAGGAAGGTCATCTGAGGAGGAGAGAATAAAGAATATATATGAAGGCCAGACAGCGCCAAGGGAGGAAAAATCCTTGTGATGCAAATCCAGAGTAGGAAGAGATCAGTCTTAAGGAATCTGGTGTTGTTTAGGTTTCTGGGCAGCCCCTCTGCTGAGACAGAATTTCTCTCCCTCCCTGCCCCAACCAGGGAGGGTAACTGCATGTCACCCCTTTCCACTGCTTCCTCTGCAGCTTGACAAGTCAGCCCTGCTGTTCCCCACAGCTTGGAAATGCTTCACCTTCCCTATGGCTCGCCGTTCACGTAGGGTAGACTTACAGCAGAGGGACGTCAATTGTGCTTGAACTGCTCAATCACCACTGACATTTCGTTAACCACCCTATGAACTTCTCCAGCCCGAAGTAGCAGCCACTTGTGTCCTTGAAAACTGAACAGAAAACAACCATATTGATTTTCCACTATCAACAAGAGAAAGACAATTGCTCCTTGCCAAGCACCTTCGTAATGCATTTCACACACTTCTTCCTGCAGATCACCTCCTCCTGCCATGGTGCTGGGGGAACTCCCTGCTGCTTTGGACTCTGTAGAATTAACCCTGGAGTGCTAGCACCATCAAGGCATCCTGGCCTCTAGATGGCAAGTGGGGTGCCTGAATAGACAACCTGCCCTCTTTAGGAGCTGGGATCACTTAGAAATCATGAAGGAACTCGGACCTGGAGTGGGGGAAATCGGGGGTGATGGGCTATAGGAATCTCTGATAGTAAACCCATCTTTGAAAGGAAAATCACTTTCTTTATTAAAAGCAATGATAACATCCAGATGGGTTTTTGAATATATATAAGCATGTTTATGGGCATCCCAGGTGGCACCAGTGGTAAAGAACCCGCCTGCCAATGCAGGAGACATTAAGAAACCTGGGTTCGATCCCTGGGTCAGAAAGATCCCCTGGAGGAAGGCACGGGGACCTACTCCATTATCCTTGCCTGGAGAATCCCCATGGACAGAGGAGCCTGGTGAGCTACAGTCCATAATGTCGCAAAGAGTCGGACATGATTGAAGCGACTTAGTTTGCATGCAAGCATGTATATACACTGATCAAATTGGTTGATGATTCTGATCCTTTATTTAGTAAATTGTACCATGGACGCAAACATTCTGGCTTAGTTAAAGCCCAAGATCCCATTGTGAGTTATGATCCCAAATTACTAAATCTTTTTTTTTTTAACCTATGTTATATCTCATGCAAGTCTTAATAGCTCTAGTTTTGATATTTCCAACACAGCAAAAAGGAAGCATACGGAGGCAAAAGAGATACAAAAAACCTTGCACAAGCAAGCTTGACCCTCTGGGATGACTGTAGTGTCAAAATCGTTCAATATTTATGCCTAGCAACCTTGACAATATCCCTTTAATTAAAATCAATGGAGAAATAAAACATGCATTAGAATGCACTTGGGATCACTGGCCTCATGAGATAGAAAAGACTCTGATATTATGCACAGTGTGGTTATGACCCACACATGTTATTCTGCTTGGGTGTTTGCATCTCAATCTCCTTTTAATGGTCTTTTTCATTCTGTGATATCGTGCTTTTGTTTTTTCATTTGGTATACTTTCTTAAGATATGTATCTTCAGAAAACGTCTCTTTAAAAGTCAGGTAACGTGTTCATCAGGTCAAACTGTAGCTTAGATTTGATGGGAAAATCAAAAACACAGAACGGGGAACCTCGGCATTGAGATTGGTGTAGGTGGGGCAGCGGAGCCTCAAACCAGCCAAATGACCTTGAGAGAGTCATAGGCAATTATCTCTGAGTCTTGGCTCTCCCTTCTCTAAAATGAGATGCTTAGTCTCCATTCTAAAAGGTTCTTTTCAGTTTCCTATAAATGTTCTATTAGACCAATGATGTTCAAAAATAAGAGCCACTACTGTTCATTGGACACTTTGCAGGTGATCACAGAATATTGAGTAGAGTTCCCTGTACTATACAGTAGGTCCTTGTCAGTTACCACCTCTTTGAATCCATGGAAAGTGGAAGGGGCTTAGGTCTGAGAGATGCCACCTGTTTGACCTCCACAGACTTTGAAGGGTCTTCTCCCTGCACTGTTCAGCCAGCAGAGGTTTCCCTCAAGCGCACTCAGCTTGGGGTAGATTCACTTAACCTCAAGCCCCTTCCATTGGTTCAGAGTTCACCAAATATGGGCCAGTACAACTTCTCTGACATCCAGATCTGATTTCAAAGACTTCCATGTAGGCAGGCTTAGCAATAACAGGTTAAACTGGCCCAAGAATAGAAGGCAATTTAACACTGTCCTGTCTGGCCTGGCCAGGCAGATTGAACACCAGATATTTGCGCTTTATAAAATCCAAGCATCACAGAGGTATTTTTGTTTGTTTGCTTTTCTCATGCGACTTGGCTCCTCTCAGATTGCAGACTGCCGCCTCTCCGGGGCTGGCGGGATGACTGTCATGTTGTTAAAAGCTTCCCTTCCTTATCTCACTTCCTAATCTCCACCTAGGGATTTGAGAGCCCTCAGCTCTGGTTTTTCCTCTTCAAGGACCTGCTAGCACTGGACTAATTAAAGGAGAGAGCCTGGAGATAAGTTCCTTCAAAAATTATGGAATGTCCTAATCAGACGGGTAAGCCAAGGTTTGACCTCTGGGTCAAGGGGTCACTCTGAAATAATACGATGGATTCAACTATTACTGTCATTTTTTGTTACTCCAAAAAGCTGAGAAGAGAGGCTAAAGGTGATCCTAAAGGGCAAGGGGATGCCGGTGTTTCTGCCACGGAGGCGATCTGTTAAAGGACATTCTTCGTGTCCTCCCCAGCTCTTCAAACTCTAGCGGTGCCTTAAATGATTCTTACTTTGTCAGTTTCTATCACTGGAAACTATTCACCAACTCCCTCTTTCGTGTGCTTTTCTGTTGCTGGCTTTGTGACTCAGCCTTTGTCTCTATCTTCATGATATTCACTTTTTTCCCCCACCTAATAGGTACCCCGCTTGCTTTCCAAAATTCCTATTTTAAGAACTTATTTTAATCATACAACGTTTGAAATACATTTTTGTAAAGTTTGACCTCTTTCTCCTTCAGAGAAGATGGCATAGACACACTCTTCCTCCTGTTCAACACAACTAAAAAACCACAGACAACTGTGTGTGAAACCAACATATGAAGACTGCAAATAGTGGAGAAGAGAAGGCAGACTGGCTTGGGACCCAGGGAACAACATGATGGTGGGTATCCTGGGCTTTTCTGTGGGCTCATATATGTCCCAGAATCAAAACTAAAGAAAGTGGTATTCTTGAATCATCAATGGTACAGATCAAACAAACTTGCTCACTAGCCTAGGAACCAGGAAATAGATAGCCTATATAAGACAGGAACACTTTTAGACATTAGCCACTGTACTCCAGTCAAACACTACAGAAAAACCAAAAAATAAAAGCAAAAGAATAAAATATGCTCCTACTCCACCCAGCAAAACCAAGTACAGAACTTAGGTTTCTGTACTGGTGACTGGAATGAGGCATGCAACTGGTGCAGGGGTAGAGTCAGAGAATACCAAGCTGGGGGCCAGGACTTTTATCCTTGCCAGCTGATAATGAGCAGCCCCCTCCCTGCCCCACCGCAATGTCAGTGGAGACCACACAGAGAATTGGAACTTGTTTCTTTACCCGGCGACACAGGAACACTCCCATCTGGGATGGTGTTAAAGGAAGTCTAGTGAAGAGTCAGGAGTCTTATCACTGCACTTGTGGTAAGGAGGCCAACCTGCTCCATGAATGTCCTAGATATTGCCTCCTCATGTATTTGTATGAATCTCTTTAAGATATGGGCTTCCTGGGTGGTTCACTGGTTTAAAAAAAAAAAAAAGAAAAAATTCTGCCTGCAATGCAAGAGACGTAGGTTGAATCCCTGGATCAAGAAGATCCCCTGGAGAAGGAAACGGCAGCCCACTACCGTATTCTTGCCTGGAAAATCCCATGGACAGAGGAGCCCAGCAGGCTGTAGTCCATGGGACTGCAAAGATTTGAATTTGACTTAGCAACTATACAATAACAAACAGCTTTAAGGTATGTACCAATAAATGGAACTGCTGGACTGTAGTATGTACTTGTCTTCAACTTTAATGGTTATTTCTAAATTGTTAAATAATGTGGAGCAATTCTGATTAGTGATGTGTAAGAGTTCCTGTCTCACCATATAATCACCCACACTTGATACTATCAGCCTTGACAGTTTTTGTCATTGGGGTGAGTATAAAATAACTCTATCATTTTACTTGGCACTTTCTGTTTTATTAAGAATGTTGAACTTCTTTTCATGTGTTTGTTGAAGTTTTTAATTTCCTCTTCTCTGAAAAGACAATACGTAGCTTTGGGATTTATTTTTTCTACCAAGTTAATACATTTTTCTAGATGGGCACAATAAAGGACAGAAATGGTATAGACCTAACAGAAGCAGAAGATATTAAGATGAGGTTGCAAGAATACACAGAAGAACTGTACAAAAAAGATCTTCATGACCCAGATAACCACGATGATGTGGTCACTCACCTAGAGCCAGATAATCTGGAATGTCAAGTCAAGTGGGCCTTAGGAAGCACCAGTGAAAACAAAGCTAGTAGAGGTGATGGAATTCCAGTTGAGCTAGTTCAAATCCTAAAAAGTGATGCTGTGAAAGTGCTACAGTCAATATGCTAGCAAATTTGGAAAACTCACCAGTGGCCACAGAACTGGCAAAGGTCAGTTTTCATTCCAATCCCAAAGAAAGGTAATGCCAAAGAATGTTCAAATCACTGCACAATTGTCCTCATCTCACACGCTAGCAAAGAAATGCTCAAAATTCTCCAAGCCAGGTTTCAAGAGTACATGAACTTCCAGATATTCAAGCTGGATTTCAAAACGGCAGAGAAACCAGAGATCAAATTGCCAACATCCGTTGGATCATCGACAAAGCAAGAGAGTTCCAGAAAACCATCTATTTCTGCTTTATTGACTATGCCAAAGCCTTTGACTGTGTGGATCACAACAAATTGTGGAAAATTCTTATGCAGGTCAAGAAGCAACAGTTAGAATTGAACATGGAACAACAGACTAGTTCCAAATCAGGAAAGGATTACGTCAAGGCTGTATATTGTCACCTTGCTTATTATTTAACTTATATGCAGAGTACATCATGTGAAATGCTGGGCTGGATGAAGCATAAGCTGGAATCAAGATTGCCAGGAGAAATATCAATAACCTCAGATATGCAGATGACACCAGAAAGTGAAGAAGAACTAAAGAGCCTCTTGATGAAAGTGAAAGAGCAGAGTGAAAAAGTTGGCTTAAAACTCAACATTCAGAGAACTAAGATCATGGCATCCAATCCCATCACTTCATGGCAAATAGATGGGGAAACAATGGAAACAGTAAGAGATTTTATTTTCTTGGGCTCCAAAATCACTGCAGATGGTGACTGCAGCCATGAAATTAAAAGACAATTGCTCCTTTACTTTGCCAACAAAGGTCCATCTAGTCAAAGCTATGGTTTTTCCAGTAGTCATACAGATGTGAGAGTTGGACTATAAAGAAGGCTGAGTGCTGAAGAATTGATGCTTTTGAACTGTGGTATTGGAGAAGACTCTTGAGAGTTCCTTGGGCTGCTAGGAGATCAAGCCAGTCCATCCTAAAGGAAATCAGTCCTGAATATTTATTGGAAGGACTGATGCTGAGGCTGAAACTCCAATACTTTGGCCACCTGATGCGAAGAGCTAACTTATTTGAAAAGACCCTGATGTTGGGAAAGATTGAATGTGGGAGAAGAAGGGGATGACAGAGGATGAGATGGGTGGATGTCATCACTGACTCAATGGACATGAGTTTGAGTAAGCTCCGGGAGTTGGTGATGGACAGGGAAGCCTGGCATGCTGCAGTCGATGGGGTTGCAAAGAGTCGGACACGACTGAGCGACAACTGAACTGAACTGAATATGTTTTCCTTATGACTTTATCTGTCATCTGTTGATGATACTCATTAAAAATGTATTCTCTCAATCTAGCACATCCTCTTTTGTTTTTGTGCTTCATATCATATTGAAGACTTTAATTTCAATGCAGGCAAATCTGTGTTTGTATACATATATATATCTGTGTGTGTAAGTGCATATACAGTGTACACAGTATGTATGGTTTTTATACAAAGGTTTTGGTTTTTATTTGGAATTTTTATATATAATTTTCAGATACATGGCATTGTAAGTCGACATCTATATATGGTGCAAGGTGACCACCACCATAAATTAATTACCATCATCATCATACAGTTGAACCTCTTTACCCACCTCCCAACACTCTTCCCTGCTAGTAACCACTATTCTGATCTCAAAATCCATGAATTTTTTGTTTGTTTTGGGCGTGTGGATTCTAAGTAGTTTCAGTCCTGTCTGACTCTTGGTGATACTATGGACTGTATCCTGCTAGGTTCCTCTGTCCAGGCAAGAATACTGGAGTGGGTTGCCATGCCCTCCTCCAGGGGATCTTCCTGACCCAGGGATTGAACCCATGTCTCTTATATCTCCCGCATTGGCAGTCAGATTCTTTACCACTGGTACCACATGGGATTTTATTTCGTTTATTCATTTGTCTTGGTTTTTTTTTTTTTTAGATTCCATACATGGGTGAAATTATATAGTATCATCTGTCTCTGTCTGACTTATTTTAACTAGCATAGTACCTTCAAGGTCTATTCATGTTGTTTCAAAGGGCAGTATTTCATTCTTTGTTATGACTACATAGTATTCCATACTGCCTATCAGTTCAGTTCAGTTCAGTCGCTCAGTCGTGTCTGATTCTTTGTGACCCTATGAATTGCAGCACACCAGGCCTCCCTGTTCATCACCAACTCCCAGAGTTCACTCAGACTCACATCCATCGAGTCAGTGATGCCATCCAGCCATCTCATCCTCTGTCATCCCCTTCTCCTCCTGCCCTCAATCCCTCCCAGCATCAGAGTTTTTTCCAATGAGTCAACTCTTCGCATGAGGTGGCCAAAGTACTGGAGTTTCAGCTTTAGCATCATTCCTTCCAAAGAAATCCCAAGGCTGATCTCCTTTAGAATGGACTGTTTGGATCTCCTTGCAGTCCAAGGGACTCTCAAGAGTCTTATCCAACACCACAGTTCAAAAGCATCAATTCTTCGGTACTCAGCCTTCTTCACAGTCCAACTCTCACATCCATACATGATCACTGGACAAACCATAGCCTTGACTAGATGGACCTTAGTCGGCAAAGTAATATCTCTGCTTTTCAATATGCTATCTAGGTTGGTCATAACTTATCTTCCAAGAAGTAAGCGTCCTTTAATTTCATGGCTGCAGTCACCATCTACAGTGATTTTGGGGCCCCAAAAAATAAAGTCTGACACTGTTTCCACTGTTTCCCCATCTATTTCCCATGAAGTGATGGGACCAGATGCCATAATCTTTGTTTTCTGAATGTTGAGCTTTAAGCCAACTTTTTCACTCTGCTCTTTCACTTTCATCCAGAGGCTTTTTAGTTCCTCTTCACTTTCTGCCATAAGGGTGGTGTCATCTGCATATCTGAGGTTATTGATATTTCTCCTGGCAATCTTGATTCCAGCTTGTGTTTCTTCCAGTCCAGCGTTTCTCATGATGTACTCTACATATAAGTTAAATAAGCAGGGTGACAGTATACAGCCTTGATGGACTCCTTTTCCTATTTGGAACCAGTCTGTTGTTCCATGTCCAGTTCTAACTGTTGCTTCCTGACCTGCATACAGATTTCCCAAGAGGCAGGTCAGGTGGTCTGGTATTCCCATCTCTTTCAGAATTTTCCACGGTTTATTGTGATCCACACAGTCAAAGGCTTTAGCATAGTCAATAAAGCAGAAATAGATGTTTTTCTGGAACTCTCTTGCTTTTTCAATGATCCAGCAAATGTTGGCAATTTGATCTCTTGTTCCTCTGCCTTTTCTAAAACCAGCTTGAACATCAGGAAGTTCATGGTTCACGTATTGCTAAAGCCTGGCTTGGAGAATTTTGAGGATTACTTTACTAGCATGTGAGATGAATGCAATTGTGTGGTAGTTTGAGCATTCTTTGGCATCCATACCATATCTTCTTTGTTTATTTATCAATGGACACTTACCTTGTTTCCATACTTTGACTATTATAAATAATGACAATGAACATAGGAGTTCATATATCCTTTCTCGTTAATGTTTTCATTTTCTTCAGTAAATGCCCAGGTATGAAACTGCTGGATCATATGGTATGGTAGTTCTATTTTTAATTTTTTGAGGAAATTCCATACTGGTTTTCACAGTGGCTACATCAATTTACAGTCCCATCAGCAATGTATGAAGGTTTCCTTTCTTCACATCCTCTCCAATGTCTGTTACTTCTTGTCTTTTCAATAATGTTTTTCCTTGTAGTTACCATGAGATTCATATTCAACAAATGTCCTATATAAGTAGGATCGTGTTTCAAGTTGGTAGCAACTTAAATTTAAACTCATTCTAAAGCTTTATCTTTTTATTCCTCTTCCCATGTTTTACACTTTTGATGATGCATTTCATCTTTATACTTTATGAATCCCTAACTAATTTTCATAATTTTCATTATTTTTACTACTTTTGTGTTTTAACCTTCTTGCCTGCTTTACAAGTGATTGATCAAATACCTTTATTATATATCTACCTTTCCAGTGAAAATTTTTACTTTTGTATGTTTTCTTATTATTAACTAGTACCTTTTTCACCTTAAAAAAGTCCCTTTAATACTTCTCATAATGCCATTTTCAAGAAATATGAACTCCTTTAGTTTTTGCTTATCTGGGAAACTCTTGATCTTTCCTTCAATTCTTAATGATAAACAAGCTAGGTAGAGAATCTTGGTTAGAGGTTTTTGTTTGTTTTTTTTTTTTCCCTTCAACACTTTGAATATGTCATGCCACTCCCTTCTGGGCTGTAAAGTTTCTGCTGAAAAATCTGATAGCATTATGGGGTTTCCCCTTGGCCATAACAAGTTGTTTTTCTCTTGCTGCTTTTATGATTTTCTCTGTATTCTTAACTTTAACTGCTTTCATTATAATCTGTCTTGGTGTGTGTCTCTTTGAGTTTATCTTATTTGGAATGCTCTGGGATTCCTGGACCTAGACATTTGTTTCCTTCCCTAGATTAGAGAAGTTTTTAGTCACTATTTCTTCAAATAATTTTTCTTGCCTTTTCTCTCTCTCTTCTCATTCTTGGATTCTTATAATGCTTGGTGTTGTCCCAAGAGTCCCTTAAGACATTGTCACTTAAAAAAAAATTTTTTTTCAAATTTTGCTGCTCTGTGTGGGTGAATTCCATTGTTTTTTCTCCCAGCTTACTGATTCATTTTCTCTCTCATCCATCCTGCTATATTTTTCAGCTAATGTACTTTTCAGACCAGTTTTAACTTCTGTTGGGTACTTTCTTATATTTGCTATCTCTTTATTGAAGTTCTCACTGTGTTCATCCATTCTTCTTCCAATATTGGTGAGCATCTTTATGACCATTACTTTGAACCTTTTATTGAACTCTTTTTTAGGTTGTCATTCATTCTCTTTTTGTGACACCATGGACTGCAGCATGCCAGGCTTCCCTGGCCTTCACTATCTCTCAGAGTTTGCTCAAACTCATGTCCATTGAGTTGGTGATGCCATCCAACCATCTCATCCTCTGTCACCTTCTCCTGGCCTCATTCTTTCTCAACATCAGGGTCTTTTCCAGTGAGTTGGCTCTTCCTATCAGGTGGCCAAAATACTGGAGCTTCAGCTTCAGTATCAATCCTTCTAATGAATATTCAGAGTTGATTTCCATTAGGATTGACTAGTTTGATATCCTTGCTGTCCAAGGGACTCTCAAGAGTCTTCTCCAGCACCACAATTTGAAAGCATCAATTCTTTGGTGATCAGCCTTCGTTATGGTCCAACTCCCATCCATCCCATATGACTGCTGGAAAAACCATAGCTTAGACTATATAGATCTTTGCTGGCAAAGTGATACTAGATTGTTTAATTTAGTTCTTTTTTCTGAGATTTTATCTTGTTCTTTTGACTGAAGCATATGCCTTTATCTTCTCATTTTGCCTAATTATCTGTGTTTGGGTCTATATATTAGGTAAATCAGCTATTTTCCCTGGACTCCAAGGAGCGGTCTTATTTAAGAGATGTCTTACAGGGCTCAGAAGTGAAATCCCACCTGACCACCAGAGTCTGATGTTCCAGGCATGTCCCCTTGTGAGCTGTGTGTGTCCTCCTCTTATGGTGGGACCATGGCTACTGCTGAGCTGCATACCACTACACAGGATTGACCCCCAAACTGGCTGTACAGCCCAGCCATAGGGCAAGGGTGAGCAAGGTTCTCACCAGAGTGTGCCCACCACACAAAATGGTGCCAACCAGGGCTGGCATTAGCAAGGTAAGCCGAGGTTGCAAAAATGGTTCTCACCAGTGTCTCAGTCTATATGGAGCTTCCCAACTGATTCCTGCCTCTTTAGTAGATTATTCAAGGTTAGTAAGTGGGTTCTGTTCACCTCGGGTGCATGTGGTTTTCAACCTGGTGTTTTTGTACTAGTTAAGAGTTCAAGTGAGTCTGCGTGTGAGCACTTTTGAGTGGGTTTTCTGTTCCTTGCAAGTTCTATAGGTTCTTTTGGACATACTCTTCATTGGTCTTCAAAGTCAGGTGTTTTGGAGGTTTGTCTCTCTTGTGAAGGATCTAGGAGTTCGGGTCTCTGATGTGGAACTTGAATCCCTTGCTCCTCTGGAAAAAGATCTGTACCTGTGTGATCCCTCCCAATGTGAATCACCATAGCAAGGTGCAGTGAGACCATAACTGC
>NW_024070197.1:44732234-44738554 GCF_014754425.2 Oryx dammah
ACCATAGCAAGGTGCAGTGAGACCATAACTGCCCCTCCTTCTCATCTTACTGCTGTCTTTCTACTCTTTGTTATGGAGGCTCTGTTCATCCAGTTTTCAGGTCTCTTTTTGACGTTGTTATTCCACATGTCGTCGTAGCTTTCTCATGTCCATGGAAAGGGGTAAGTTCAGGATCTTCCTATGCTGCCGTCTTGAACCATCTGACATCTAGAATTTTTATATAGTTTTTCCTCTATGGATTCTTTATGAATTATAAAATATTGCAACACCATTTACTTTGAGCCCATAATATCCCCACTCCACTAATTGGAATTATGGTGCTAGTTATAAACCAGCTTTTTGTATTGCAACACATGTTGCTGTCCGTTCTCTCCTGCTCTCATGACATTGGTCTGATAAACCTAAAATACTAATTTCTGTTCTCTTTCTTTCTTGAAAGAGATATTTTAAAAACCAAACGGAATTAGATTTCTCAGACTATATTTTGACATGCTTCTTCACTTAGCAACACACCATAGATATCTTTTAATATGGTTGATGACATGATATTTAATGCCTACTAAGTATCTTATTTTGGAAAGGTCATGTTATATTTAATAATCTCCTACTGGTGAATCTTTCATTTGCTTCTAAAATTAAGATACAGGCCATATGTAATGTAAGTATAAATATCTTCACAGATATACAAAATACATTATCCATTAATTTTAAAAAAGTACAAAAAGTGAAACTTCAAGAGTATATTTCAATTTTGCTACTTAGTACCAAACTATTCTCTGAAAAGAGTGGACCAATTTATTTTTGTCTCTTCACAGCACACCAAATCCTCCAACTGCAGCAAATGACAAGATCAAATCTATCTTTTAGAAAGCTCACCCTACTAGTGGTGACAGAGAAATAAATGTCACAAAAGTAGCGTAGAAACAGTCAGATGGTGTCCTCGAAGATATGTGCATCTGACAATTATACAAGTGTTTGTAGGTAGAGCAAATGCCAAATAGCGGGTGAGGACTTGGTCATCAGGTCTCTTGATCCAGACTGAAAGGCTATGCTCAGATGTAGCAAAGGTTAAAGGAACACCTAGCAGCTGCTAGAAATTCTGAGGGTATCTTCAGCTAATTTCACTGCAAAGAAGCCTAAGAATCTTTCAGAAATCACCCAGAAAAATAAAATAGCCACTTTGATTGTGCCATCTGATGACACAGACTTAAATAAAAAAGAGGGGTATCTGGTTTCCTAGGGGTTCCATGGTGGCCCAAATGGTAAAGAATATGCCTGCAATGCAGGACACCTGGGTTCAGTCTCTGGGTCAGGAAGATCCTGGGTAAGGAGAAGGGAATGGCTACCCACTCCAGTATTCTGGCCTGAAGAATCCCATGGACAGAGGAGCCTGGTGGGCTATATAGTTCATGTGGTTGCCGAGAGTCAAACACAACTGAACAACTAACACACTTTAACTTTTAATTGGATTTCTTCCTATTGAGGAGTCTTGAGACAAGGACATCGAATGATCCATGTGCATTTCAAATATATGTTTTGTTTCAGTACAGTTCAAATGCTGGTAAACATAAGGAAAGTTGTTTTGGAAGCCTGAGTCATAGCTGGATGATTTTCTGAAACACACCTTCCTTTCTCATCCCAAATGACATCAAGGCTAGGAAGAGATCCTATTTCCCAACATCATGCCATCTGCATGGAATGGACAAACTAACTCACTGTCTTTCAACCTCTGTTTCCAGAACTCAGCACCCATATTCTCCTTTGGATAATATTAAAAAGAGGGAAAGCATTTAGCATGAAAACATGTTTTAACTGTATTTGTAACACTCAATAAATAAATTACAGGTTTTATATCATTCAGAGAGAGCTGCCAGTGAGTTATTCAGTTATTAACTTCGCACGCTTGGGAGCGTGAATTAAATGCCAGCCCGTACTGAGGGCTTGGGGATTCATTTCAAGCCAGAAGAGGCTCCTTAAAAGTTTGGGCAGCTCGGCAGGCATCTCAGAAGAAGCAAGAACAGTTTGGTAGAAGCCACGGAGGGCAGACGATTCTGTCCTGGTCATTTACAGCAGCTTATAAATTCCATAAAAGGGAAATGAATTATGCATTATTGGGTTTACATAAGGTCACCCGGTGAACTTTGACCCCTCTCTTTTCTCATTTGGCTCGATTATGAGATGAAATGACAGATTTGATCTCTTTTCAAATTGTATTAGAAAGGGTCTCTTTATTTCACCCTCTAGCAGCAATCAGCTGACAGGACCAGGCAAGTGCATTAATTATGATTGATTTAGACTGTCTATCGGGTGATTATTTCTAGAATTCTACTCCTGAGCCAAAACCTTTTGACCTATTTCAGGCCACACAGCAAATTAATCCATAAGAAGATTTAAGGGGGAGAACAGTTCAAGACTGCAGTTTTGCTCCTGTATTCCCAATCAAAACATTGAAGACACTCCAGGCCATCCAGAGGGACTGAATTACTGGAACACTCCATGGTGAAGACATTTAAGAATCTGACAACTCGGTAGAGAATCATCTTGCATATAATAACCAAAAATGGCTCTGAATTAGCTCCTTCCCCAAGGAAGAAAAGACCCCCAATCCTCTCAGCTCTGAACTAATAAGATAGCAGAGAGAAATTTTTTTTCTTTTATGAGTTTGTGAATTTGTCTCAATTGGAGTTTCACAATAGCACGTCTGTTGGGGACATTCAATCTCCCTCTCAACTTTCCAGTGGATTAAAAATGACAGTACTAATTAAAGAAGTAAAGAGAAGAGGCCACTGTCGCAATGCATAAGCTTGAATTATAATAAGGCCCAGCCAAGGAGGAGAAAGAAAAAAGAGAGGAGGTAACATCATTAAAGAGTTTCTTTCTGAGTCTGGAAAAGCACCTTGCAGATAAATTCTATTTAAAAAGAGGGTGTTTAACAGTACAGATGAACCTATATGCAGGGCAGGAATAGAGATACAGATGTTCAGAACGGACTTGTGGACATGGCTGTGGAAGAAGAGGGTGGGACAAATTGAGAGAGTTGCAGCCATATATATACACTACCATGTGTAAAATAGATAGCTAGTGGGAAGCTTCAGTATAACACTGGGAGCCCAGTCTGGCACTCTGTGATACCCAGAGGGGTGGGATATCAAGGAAGTGGAAAGGAGAATCCAGAGGGAAGTGATAAATATATATATATATATATATACATATATATATATATAAATTTATGTGCTGACTCATTGGAAAAGATCCTGATGCTGGGAAAGATTGAAGGCAAAAGGAGAAGAGGGTGGCAGAGGATGAGATGGTTAGATAGCATCACTGACTCCCTGGACATGAATTTGAGCAAACTCCAGAAGATAGTGAATGACAGGGGAACCAGGCATGCTGCAGTCCCTTTGGTTGCAAAGAGTGGGACACAACTTAGCCACTGAACAACAACAACTACATACACACACTCATGTATATATATATATATATGTATGTATGTATGTATGCTTATGGCTGGTTTATATTGTTGTACAGCAGAAATCGACATAACATTGTAAAGCAGTTATCTTCCAATTGAAAATTTTTTAAAATTGAAGAGAGTGTTTAACCAAAATTTCCATCTGAGGTATTAGATCACAGTAAGGACTGAAAAACTTCTGCTTCATTGATTACACCAAAGCCTTTGACTATGTAGATCAAAACAAACTGTGGAAAATTCTTCAAGAGATGGGAATACCAGACCACCTTACCTGCCTCCTGAGAAATCTGTATGCAGGTCAAGAAGCAATAGCTAGAACTAGACATGGAACAACAGATTGGCTCCAAATTGGGAAAGAAGTACATGATTAGGGCTGAATACTGCCATCCTGCTTATTTAACTTCTATGCAGACTACATCATATGAAATGCCAGGCTGGATGAAGCACAAGCTGGAATCAAGATTGCCAGGAGAAATATCAACAACCTCAGATATGCAGATGACACCAGAAAGTGAAGAGGAACTAAAGAGCCTCTTGATGAAAGTGAAAGAGGAGAGTGAAAAAGTTGGCTTAAAACTCAACATTCAAAAAACGAAGGTCATAGCATCCAGTCCCGTCATTTCATGGCAAATAGATGGGGAAACAATGGAAACGGTGACAGGTATTTTCTTGGGCTCCAAAATCACAGCAGATGGTGACTGCAGCCATGAAATTAAAAGATGCTTGTTCCTTGGCAGAAAAACTATGACAAACCTAGACAGCACATTAAAAAGCAGAGACATTACTTTGCCAACAAAGGTTCATCTAGGCAGAGCTATGGTATTTCAAGTAGTCATGTATGAATGTGAGAGTTGGACTATAAAGAAAGTTGAGTGCTGAAGAATTAATGTTTATGAACTATGGTGCTGGAGAAGAGTTTTGAGAGTCCCTTGGACTGCAAGGAGATCCAACCAGTCAATCCTAAAAGAAATCAGTCCTGAATATTCGTTGGAAGGACTGATGTTGAAGCTGAAACTTCAATACTTTGGCCACCTGATGCGAAGAGCTGACTCATTTGAAAAGACCCTGATGCTGGGAAAGATTGAAGGCAGGAGGAAAAGGGGAAGACAGAGGGTGAGATTGTTGGATGGCATCACCAGCTCGGTGGACTCGAGTCTGAGCAAGCTCCAGGAAGTGGTGGCAGACAGGGAAGACTTGTGTGCTGCTGCAGTCCATGGGATCACAAAGAGTTGGACACGACTGAGCCACTGAACTGAACTGAAGGATTGAAAGGGAGAGTCATCTAGAATTGATGCCATAAATCAATTAACTCAGTCCCACAACCAGCTTTCCAATGCCCCCAGATGGTAAGAAAGAGTTGAACAAGGACAGAGCAAATCTTGTTTGTAACACTTATAAGCTGTGTGACTGAGGGCAAATGGCTTGACTTCTCTGATCTCTGCTTCTTTTTTTTCTACAGGGTACAAATAATGACTACCTCACTGTTGAGTTGTAGTGGGGATCAGAGGCCATATGTGTTTAGAGAGACAAAAATAAGTTCTTACTGTTTTAACAATCCTCTCTTGGCATTTATGGAGAAGGCCATGGCAACAGAACAATCTTTTGTTTGCTGAACACAAACAAAATTTCTATCCTCACATTTGAAGATAACATCAAGTGATGGTAGGAGTTAGAAACTGAAGAAGCTCTGAGGAGCTCAGCATAAGAAAAGAGGACAGAGAAGCTCAATTGAGGGTTTGGAGTCAAGGCTTTGAGAAGCTGATGACCAGCTGAGGGGCAGGAGAGAGAACACAGTAGCTGGTGGGCAGAGGAGTGAGATGGGAGGGAAGGATGTGCCTGGGGACCTTCTTAAGAGAGAGACTGGTACGTAGTGGCCTAAACCCCTTTTCTCTCCATTTCAAAATTTTCTGTAAAATATACGACACTCACTATCACTGTGGTATATGGGTTTTTCCAGATGAATGAGAACATCTTCATTTTGAGACCATGAACACTTAAGACTCTGCCAACTGCTCTTTGTGGACTCAGGATGGTTTTATGTCACTTCTCATGGACTTCAGAGTTCCCCCTTAGAAATGTGGGACAACGCGAAAAAGTCAAACTTGCTTTCAGCTCTCAATTCCATGGTTCAGCGTGCTGATGAGGAGTTTTCATGCTGATGGAGAAAGCCTTAAGTGTTTTAGTGGTCTCCAGAGACCAAGCAAAGCCATATAAATGAGTAGAGAAGACCAGATATAAAACAAAAGGGACTGATTTTTTAAAAATTGGAGTATAGTTGCTTTACAATATTGGTTTCTGCTGTACAAAGAAGTTAATCAGCCATAAGTGCATCCATACACCTTTCTCTTAGACCTTTCCCACCCCAGCCCACCCTACTCATCTAGGTCCCCACAAGAACACTGAGCTGAGCTCCTAGTAGCTATCTATTTACACATGGTAGTGTATATACATCAATCCCAACTTCTCAAAACTTCCCACCAGCTGTGTCTACACATCCATTCTCTCCATCTGCATCTCTGTACCTTTTTTCTAGATGCCAAATATATGCGTTAATATATTTGTTGTTCTCTTTCTGACTTACTAAAAAAAAAGTAGCTGATTACAAGATAAATAGCAACTAAAAAATAGGATCAGTTCAGTACAGTTCAGTTCAGTCGCTCAGTCGTCTCCAACTCTTTGCAACCCCATGAATCGCAGCACACCAGGCCTCCCTGTCAATCACCAACTCCCAGAGTTCACTCAGACTCACATCCATCGAGTCAGTGATGCCATCCAGCCATTTCATACTCTGTCGTTCCTTCTCCTCCTGCCCCCAATCCCTCCCAGCATCAGAGTCTTTTCCAATGAG